>NC_141875.1:369322857-369628592 GCF_056163025.1 Triticum urartu
ACAACAGTAATACCTCCTTTCTTAGGGACACAATGAACATGACTTACCCATCTACTATCAGCTATGGGATAAATTATACCTTCTTCCAGAAGCTTCAATATTTCAGTTCTTACCACTTCTTTCATTTTAGGATTTAAACGTCTTTCATGATCAACAACGGGTTTAGCATCAGGTTCCATATTAATCTTGTGCTGACAGAGAGTGGGACTAATGCCCTTAAGATCATCAAGAGTATATCCAATAGCAGCTTGGTGCTTCTTCAGAATTTTCAATAATCTTTCTTCTTCATGTTCTGAAAGGTTAGCACTAATAATAACATGATATATCTTTTTCTCATCAAGATAAGCATATTTCAAAGTGTCTAGCAATTGTTTTAATTCAAACACATGATCACCTTTAGGTGTAGGAGGACCTCCTAGAGTTTCAATAGACAAATTATGTTTTAGCAGAGGTCGTTGTTCAAAGAAATTTTTATCTATCTCATTTCTTTCATGCATTGCATATCATTTTCGTGGTCTACAAAATATTGTTCAAGTGGATCTGTAGGAGGCACGGTAATAGAAGCAAGACTAATTATTTCATCCTTACTCGACAATTATCTCTTATGATGTTTTTCTATTGAACTTGGAAAACTTAAACTCATGAGACACATCACCAGAACTAACACCGATGGTTTGTTTCTCACAATCTATTTTAGCATTAATGATGTTAAAGAAAGGTCTACCAAAGATAATGGGACAAAATTTATCTTGTGGGGTATTTTATTTTCGCACACAAGACTTCAACATATCTAACAATACCCAACGGTGTGATGGTGTCTCTATTTTCAAGCTTAATAGTAACATCTATGATTTCTATTTTAGCGGGTGCTATGATGTCATTCATAATTTCTTGATATAAGATAAAGGGAATAGCACTCACGCTAGCACCTAAGTCACATAAACCATGATAACAATGATCTCCTATTTTGACTGAGATAACAGGCATGCCAACAATAGGTCTATGTTTATCCTTTTATCTGGTTTGGCAATTCTAGCAGCTTCATCTCAAAAGTAAATAACATGCACATCTATATTTTCTACCAAGAGATCTTTAACCATAGCAACACTATGTTCTACCTTGATTTGGTCAGCAGGTCTAGGTGCTCTAATATAGCTTTTGTTGACCATGGTAGAGACCTTAGCATGTTCCTTTGTCCTAAAACGGAAAGGTGGTTTTTTTATGTAAGCAGTACGAACAACTGGATCAACATTATAAATGATAATTTCATCTTTAACCACAACCGGTTCTTTATTTTCTTCATTAATAGGTGGGTGAGTAGCAAATGATTTACAAAAGGAGGCTACTATCTGAAAGTCAAGTCCATATTTAGTGCTAAACTTTTTAAAAGCATCGGTATTCATAAAAGATTTAACACAATCAAACTTGAGCTTAATACCTGACTCTTTACATTTGTCAGAGTTTCATTTAATTCTTTCTAAAAGATCCCACCTAAATTCAATAGTATTTTTCATAAAAGAACCAGTACAAGAAGTATCGAGCATGGATTGATCATCACGAGAAAACCGAGCATAAAAATTCTGAATGATAATTTCTCTTGAGAGCTCATGATTGGGGCATGACTATAACATTGACTTAAGCCTCCCCCAAGCTAGAGCGATACTTTCTCCTTCATGAGGCCAAAAATTATATATAATTCCGATCACGATGAACTAGATGGACATGATAAATATTTTGGTGAAATTCCAATTTCAATCGATTCCAATTCCAAGTTTCAATATCATCACATAGCCTATACCATGCCAATGCTTTTCCATTCAAAGATAAAGGGAAAACCTTCTTCTTAGATTCATCTCCGGGTAAACCTACAAGCTTAAATAATCAACAAATTTCATCTACATATATCAAGTGCATATCATGATGTTCACTTATGTCTCCTACATAAGGATTAGCTAGCAGTAGTTCTATGATACCCAAAGGAATTTCAAAACCAATATTTTCAGTAGGTGTAGTAGGTTGAGGGGAAAATAATTGTGGTTCAGGTCGAGGTGAAGATACCCTGAACAAACCCCTCAAAGGATTGTTCTCCATAGTAACAAGTGACAATAAATTTCAGTGCATTGTAATATTTTTTCCTTACCGATTTCCATTTACAAAGAGCGCTTCACTCCCCGGCAATGGTGCCAGAAAAGATCCTTGATGACCCACAAGTATAGGGGATCAATCATAGTCCTTTCGATAAGTAAGAGTGTCGAACCCAACGAGGAGCAGAAGGAAATGACAAGTGGTTTTTAGCAAGGTATTCTCTGCAAGCACTAAAATTATAAGTAACGAGTAGTTTGATACCAAGATAATTTGTGATGAGTAATGGTAACGGTAAATAATATGCATCAAGGTGGCCCAATTCTTTTGTGGCAAAGGACAGGCCCAAACGGTCTCTTATGATAAGCAAAGTGTTCTTGAGGGTACACGGGAATTTCATCTAGTCACTTTCATCATGTTTGTTTGATTCATGTTCGCTACTTTGATAATTTGATATGTGCATGGACCGGTGCTTAGGTGTTGTTCTTACTTGAACAAATCTTCTACTTATGATTAACCCCCTTGCAAGCATCCACAACTATGAGAAAAGTATTAAGATAAAACTAACCATATAATTAAACTTTTGGATCCAAATTAGCCCCTTACGAAGTAGCGCATAAACTAGGGCTTAAGCTTCTATCACTCTCGCAACCCATCATTTAATAACTACTCCACAATGCATTACCTTAGGCCCTAATAAGGTGAAGTGCCATGTAGTCGACGTTCACATGACACCACTAAGGGAATCACAACATACATACCATCAAAATATAGAACACATATCAAATTCACATGATTACTTGCAACAATATTTCTCACGTGACCTCAAGAACAAAACTAATTAGTCACAAATTATAATCATGTTCAAGATTAGAGGGGTATTAAATAGCGTAATGGATCTGAACATATAATCTTCCACCAAATAAACCATATAGTAATCAACTACAAGATGTAATCAACACTACTAGTCACCCACAAGTACCAATCTAAGGTTCCGATAGAAAGATTGAACACAAGAGATGAACTAGGGTTTGAGAGGAGATGGTTCTATTGAGGATGTTGATGGAGATTACCCTCTCTAAGATGGGAGAGTTGGTGATGATGATGACGATGATTTCCCCCTCCGGGAGGGAAGTTCCCCCGGCGGAATCGCTCCACCAGAGGGCAAAAGTGCTCCTGCCCAAGTTCCACCTCGAAACGGTGGCGCTTCATCCTGAAAGTCCTCTCCTTATTTTTTTCTAGGTAAAAATGACTTATATACAAGAAGAGGGGCACCGGAGGTGGGCCGAGGAGGGCACTACCCACCAATGTGCCCTGGCACACCCAGGTGGGTTGTTCCCACCTGGTGGGCCCCCTTTGGTTGTTATTTGCTCCAATAATTCTTATATACTCCATAAAAAATCTCTGTGAAGTTTCAACTCATTTGGATTTGTGCAGAATAGGTGGTCTGGCGTAGCTTTTTCAGGTCCAGAATTTCAGCTGCCGGTATTCTCCCTCTTTGTGTGAACCTTGCATATTATGAGAGAAAGGGCATTAGAATTACTGCAAAAACATTATCATGCATAAAAACATTATAAATAATGGTAGGTAATCATGTTGCAAAATGGACGAATCACCCACCACGGGCACCTTCCGGACTCTGTTTTACTCCCATTTGCTTGTTTCCCAAGATAAAAAATCTTTACATACCCCGTGAACCTATTGACCACTGTATCATGGAGAATTATTCTATTTTCTTTTCTCGTTGTTTTTTGTCAGATCCGTCAAGCTAGGCACCATGTCTTCCTCTCCCTCCAACAACGTAGAAGAGGATGCTTGGTTGATGAAGATTGAATTGAAGAGAGAAGAACCAAAAATCATGATAAAGTTTTATTATTCGTGCTAGAATTGTATTGACCGAAAACTTAAATAGATGGGTGGATACATAAACAAATACCGTGTCCCTATTGAGACTCTACTAGACTAGCTCGTTGATCAAAGATGGCTAAGGTTTCCTAACCATAGACAGGAGTTGTCATTTGATAACAAGATTACATCATTAGGATAATAATGTGATGGACAAGACCCATCCGTTAGCTTAGAATTTGATTGTTCATTTTATTGCTATTGCTTTCTTAATGTGAAATACATATTCCTTCAACTATGAGATTATGCAACTCCCGGATACCGGAGGAATACTTTGTATGCTATCAAACGTCACAACTTAACTAGGTGATCATAAAGATGCTCTACAGATATCTCTGAAGCTGTTTGTTGAGTTGGCATAGATCGAGATTAGGGTTTGTCACTTCGTGTGTCGGAGAGGTATCTATGGGCCCTATCGGTAATACACATCATAAGAAGCCTTGCAAGAAAAGTGACTAAGGAGTTAGTTACAATATGATGTATTACGAAACGAGTAAAGAGACCTGCTGGTAACGAGATTGAACTAGGTTTGAAGATACCGACGATCGAATCTCGGGCAAGTAACATACCGATAGACAAAAGGAATTACATTTGTTGTCATAAGGTTCGACCGATAAAGATCTTCGTAGAATATGTAAAAACCAATATGGGCATCCAGGTTCCGCTATTGGTTATTGACTAGAGAGGTGTCTCGGTCATGTCTACATAGTTCTCAAACCCGTAGGGTCCGCACGCTTAATGTTCGTTGATGATATAGCGTTGTATGAGTTATGTGAGTTGATGACCGAATGTTGTTCGGAGTCCTGGGTGAGATCACGGACATGATGATGAACTCCAGAATGGTCCGGGGGTAAAGATTGATATATAGGACAATAGTATTTGGTCACTGGGAAGGTTTCAGAAGTACCAGGTATTTTATCGGGGTGCCGAAAGGGGGTCTGGGAGGCCACCGACAATCCGTGGGCCTTATGGGCCAAACGAGGGAAGCACACCAGCCTACAAGGGGGCTGGTGTGCCCCTCCATGCCTTGCCCACACACTGAAGAGGGAGGGAAGGAAGGGGGAGGCACCTCAAAGGCAGCCAACCCACTTTCCTTCCCCCCATGCACAAATATGGAAGGGGGAATTCACCGAGGGAAAGCGCCCTAGGAAAGCTGTGGGCCACTTGGGGTGCCCTAGGGGCTGCCTCCCCTCCCCTTCCACCTATATATATGAGAGGTGGGAGAGGGGAAACATACACCATGATTCTCTAGCTGTGTGTGGTGCCCCTCTCCCTCTAGTTCATCCTCGGTCATATTTTTGTGGTGCTCGGCGAAGCCCTGCGGAGATAGTTGCATCACCACCGTCACCATGCCGTCGTGCTGTCAGAACTCATCTACTACATTGCCCATCTTGCTAGATCAAGAAGGCGAGGACGTCACCGAGCTGAACGTGTGCTGAACATGGAGGTGGCGTACGTTCTGTACTTGATCGGTTGGATTGCGAAGAATTTCGACTACATCAACATCATTACTAAAAGCTTCCACTTTATGGTTTATGAGGGTACATAGGTACACTCTCCCCTCTCGTTTCTCTGCATCTCCATGGATAGATCTTGCATGTGCGTAGAATATTTTTCACTACAAAAAAAGACACATCCTTAACATTTCGGGCCAAACGAAATTTTTTTGTCATGCTTATGACACTTCTATGATGATGATTGTGACAAAACCCGGTATCATCATAGATGTGGTGGGCTCCTACTTCTATGACAAAAAATCATGACAGAAAATGGGCTTTTCGTCCTTGGCGGGCCGGAGACGCAACTGCATGACATTCTTTGGGCCGTCCATGACGGAAAAAGTCGTGGTAGAAGCAAGGGAGAGGAAATATCACGGAGTTCCCAGTTACGGTGGGTGGTCAGGGCCAAGCGATGCACTGTGGTTTGCGCATTTCTCTCGTGTACGCACGTGTGTGCGATGCGTTGGCTAACTGAACCCGGAGTGATCGCACGTTACTGAACTCGAGCAATCAAACCCTTGGCTGTTAACTGAACCCGAGCGATTCACTCGCTACTGACTGAACCCGAGAAATTCCTTGCTACTGCTGCTAACTAAACCCGAGCAATCGATCACTACTGCTACTTACTGAAGCCGATCGAGCCCCCGTGCGAGATGTAGCCATCCGGTGTTGGGTTGCCTCTCGATGAACAGTGACCATTGCTACCGTGCCCGCGGTACGTAGAACGAGTCGAGATGTGATGAGTCGAGCCGATTGGTTGGCTGTGGATGAACAGTTCCCAGTGGGGGTTGGATGAACAGGACCCCATGGTAGTAGGCCGTTGCCGCTGGATGAACAGGACCCCGAGGAGGCCGCCGCACCCCAGCTGGTTCGGGGTGGATGAACAGGACCCCGTGGAGGGTTGGATGAACAGTAGCTGATGGAAGCTGGATGAACAGTAGCTGTGGATGAACAGTAGCTCGTGGAGGCTGGAGGAGGTCGACGGTGGATAAAACAGTAGCCCATGGAGGCTAGAGCGAGGCGGTAGACGGTGGATGAATAGGACCCCGTTTCGATCGTAGGCGCTCCAACACAAGTCCGTTTCCTCCGTGTTGTGGTACGCCACACCCCTCGCGATAAACAGGAACCCATTTCGACCGTAGGCACTCGAACACAAGTCTGTTTCCTCTGTTTTGCGGTACGCCGGACCCCTCCCGATGAACAAGATCCCGTTTCGATCATGGCCGGTTAAACAGAAGGCCGTTTCCTCCGTTCTGCGGTATGCCAGACCCTGTTTCAGCTGTTCCGTCCAAGCCGGTTGGCTCTCGTTGAACATGACGCATTCCGACCCAGTCGGTTGCCTCCCAATGAAAATGATGATTTTTCTCCATTCCGACCCAGCCGGTTCGCTGTCCGATGAACAGGACACCGTTGCTGCTGTTCATTGCCTCTCCATGTACACAAGCCCTAGCCATCCATATATATGCGCAAGTACACGCTCGAGACCCCGCCCGTATGTACGTACGTGGCCGTATTTTTTGCCATGTGGCTGTACGTACGTGTACAGGACTTACACGGGACTGCGTGAACTGCTATGTCGGGTGCTCTACAATGACAGGTGGGGGTACTTTCTTGGCGACGGTTCATACTTGCAGAGAGGCCAATCGACCAGTATGTACGTACACGTTCGCGACTAGACAAACAACGCTATGTACGCTTTGACTGGGTTGGTCCCAGTGGTTAGGGAGGATAATGACGCACTTCCTTGTGTGCGAAGATATAGCTGGTCGGTCCCAGCTGTCACGGGGAGGAATCATTTTTTTGCGAGTAAGAAGGAGGCACTTCCTTGTGTTAAAAGATGTAGCTGGTGGGTCCAGCTATCAGCCTCACCGCCTAAAGTCCTCTTCCGATGGTTGTCCTTCATTGACCACATTGACCACGCCGCGCCAAGAGCACCAAGGCGGTGGACAACAGCGAGGCCTAGGAAGGGAACGACGCGGCGCCGGGGAAGATGCGACAGTGGATGCCCACGCAGAGGGGAGTACGTGGGCTGACTGCTTCGGTTACTGTGTGAGGCTGCCGTCGCCGGAGAATAACAGGAGGTGTGGGTGAGTATAGAGGGATGGCATGGCCAGCGATGGCAGCACAGCCGGACATGGGAGGCAGGAGCAAGCGGCACGACCGACGCTGGTTTGGGCGGCAGAAGCAAGAAGACCAGAGGTTGAAGAAGCAGGACGGTCGTTAGATGGACTCGTACGGTCACTGCAGCTAGAATCGTTCATATTGACTAAGTTGACAAAGCCCTTGGTACGCGTCAACTTAGTAGGCCCACAAGTCAGCGTCTGAAATGGTGCGCCCTAGATGTCAGGGGGAGGAATCATTTTTTGGGCGGCTGAAGCAAGAATATCCGAGATTGAAGAAGAAGCACGCATCCGTTGGATGGACATCCAATGGCCACTGCTGCTAGAACCGTGTGCTGACTATAAGTTGACAAAGCCTTGCATACGCGTCACTTAGTTTTTTTAGGGGACGCGTCAACTTAGTAGGCCCACAAGTGTGTGGGAGAGAACATATAGCCCATTTGCGATTTGTAAGAATGTACAACCCATTTTTGAATTATAATGGAATTTACTACAGCCCATGTACAGTTTGTTAAAAGTACAACCCATTTTTAAGCTAGGACAACGATTAATAATTTCAACCAACCGCTCAAAACAGAATTCAATGAAATTTCCCACATTTTGATGGCATCCGAAATATTTTTATCCCGAAATTTCTAGTCAGATTAAATATAATTTAAAAATAAATTTCTATTATGTAAAAATCCAACGAAATATTGCGCGCGCAACAATTAATGAAATTAGAAGTTTAAAAATCCAAAAATAATATTTTTTAAAACTAATTACATGTTTGATGCATTTTTTTACAGTTACTGCCCAATTTTTATAATTACATCCCATTTATTATTTCTTAAAGCCCATTTTCTTATTAAGCCTAATGCATCCCTCATAGGAAAGATTTGCAGCCCAGCGGGGTGGAGAATAACAAGTTGACCTTGCCTGGGTATTCCTCAAAAAAAAGTATAGCTGGGGTAGCCATTTTCAGCTTGAAAAAAAATATCTGGGCTGGATATCTGGCCTGGGCTAGACGGGCCACATCCCACCCAGTTAATACCCTGCTCTCCTTTGAAAAACAACAAAAAATCGTTCAAGAAAAACTCTACAGTGCTCGCGCCTCAAAAACACAAATACTGCTCGAGCTGCTTGGTCCCAGCTGTCGGCCGCTCCTTGTGCCATTCTCTCGTTTATTGACTACATAGGTTAACAATGGCATGGGACCATGATATCAGGAAACCAAGCGGAAAAAATTATAGCTGTATATAGTAAGGAGGCACGTGCGTACATGTGGCTATGGCCTTGGTGGGTCCCCACTGTCATCGTCTCCAAGTAAAGTCATCTCCTCATTCCTCATGTCAGTTGACCATGTTGAAAACGGGAGACGGCAGCGCCACATCGAGCGCAACAACTCGAAGGACGACGGAGAGGGCCTCGCGGGCCCTACGGATGGTCTGATACAGTGCCCGCTGCTCATTCAGGAAGCCAGGATCATAGGGCCACATGTCCGTGACGGCAGTGTCGTTCGCTTGTTCGCCGATGCTCGTTGAGGAGATGGAGGTTGCAGCACAGGTCCTCCTGCACTGGTAGCTCGTCCGACATTAGGGTGTCGAAGTGCGGCCACACGTGCTCTATGGTGAACACGGCATGAACCGCCTTGGACAGTGGCGCCGGCTACTAGTCGGAAGCTACGTCCATCGACTAATTGACGTCGCTCAGCTCGGCGAGCCCGCTCGCGAGCTAGCATGTCCGACTGCTGGACTGACCCGCTGCCAAGCACGAGTCTAACCGCACTGGCCCACCCAGACCACCTCGCTCACCCGCGCACGCTTTCCGCCTGAAACGGTCAGCGCCGCCCGCGCCGCTTCCCGGTGCAGGCAATTGCTCCGCATTCAAACGGCACAAGTGCCATCCGTTCATCCGTCCCTCTGCCGCCCACATTAATGATATGCGGTTACCGAGGCAGCTACTCCGGCGCCACCCGTCCGTCCCTCTGCCGCCCACCATTGCTATATAAACTGTTGCGCCGACCATAGCCGCAGTCATCAGCCTCTGTTCCCTTTCTCCTATACACACCACTACTGCTCACCATGGCTTCCTCGCACTCCAGCACTCTTCGAGAAGGGCGAATGATGGACCACAAGGAGATGGCTGCCATTGCTGCCGATTGGCTGGCCAGCAGGCAGCCGAAGGACGATGGCGTCCCAATGGAGAACATGGTAGTCGATGATCCAGAGCCAACCCCCTCCTCCGCGTCATCCTCGCTGGTGCATTGCACCATGACCATCGGCAAAGATCGTGGCCAATACATGGACATGGTGAGGCAGAAGCGTCAGGAGCAGTTTCGGGAGGCGCAGGCCGCCATCGCCTACAACCACCATCTCCTCTAGGAGCACCTACACGTGGAGGAGCATATCGATGCGGAGCTGGCGGAGTAGGAAGCGCAGCTCAACTTGTATTGCTCCACCCGCAAGAGCCATCTCGCACGGTGGCAGTACCGCATGCGGGTGGCACAGGTTGCGGCCACCTACAAAGAGGGCGATCAAGCGGGCAAGGCGTTGTTTGGCTAGACCGAGGATGAGGCGGAGGACAATGTCGGCTCTGTCGTGTCCCCGCTCTGCTGGTGTCGATGAGTCCCTACTTCGCCGAGGCCCCGCCGCGCCAACAACGAGGCAGAGGACACCGCCGGCTCCACCGATGCCCCACCCCGCCAGCACCTTGGCGGAGGATTTTGCCGGCGTCAGCGAGGCCGTAATCCACCGAGGCCCCGCCGTGCCAACAACAAGGCAGAGGACATCGCTAGCTCCGCCAAGGCCCCGCCCCTCCATCGAGCTATCTTGAAAGAAATCTAATATGCGAGCAACGAGACAGAGGACATCGTCGGCTCCGTCGAGGCCGCGCCACACAGAAAACGAGGAAGAGTAGAACATGGTAGGTCGCCGCCGCTCGGGTCCAAGTAAGGCCACCGCTGCTACCCTCCAGTTGAAGCCAAGCTAGGTGGGATGACCATTGACAGCCGATTAGCTTCTTGGCGGTGACGTGGAGTCAGAGAGCTATGTTGGAGAAGGACACTGCTTCAGTTACTTAACTGCAGGTGCAGTTGGGTCACAGACACGTGGGCCCAACAGACATCTGGGCCACATGTCAGTTATGCAACTGCACCTACAGTTAAGTCACTGAAACTCAGTCCACTGGAGAAGAAGCTTCTGTTTGGCTCAGCTGGACACATGTGGGTAGCTTCAGTTAGTTAACTATACCTCAGGTGCACCACTTTTTACTTAAAGAATGTATAAAATGTAATGAAATCCGGCATGTTTGTATGAAAACTGACCGTGTATGAATGATTTTAGTTTGATTAGTTCGAATTCTTGTATCACTGGCATTGGATGAACATGCAAAACAATACATACTAGCATTATTCCCAGGGTGATCACCTCGTTTGTAGTAGTTTCACATGTACTCCCTCCGGTCCTTTTTAGTTTGTATATAAGTTTTGTCTAAAGTCAAAGTATCTCTACTTTGACCAATCTTATAGAAAAAAGTATGAACATTCACAATGTAAAATCAAGTGACTTGAAAGAAATCTAATATGCGAAGTAAAAATGAACAAAGGGAGTACAAAGAGTTAGAGTAGCTTTTTAGCATTCCTGTACATTGCAATTAAACACACAGGCCTGACAATTCATAGAGAACATTCAAAACAATCGATGATTATGCATCTTAGCGATTCACATGTCAGAGCCAATATTTACTTCACAACTAAAGAATAAATAAAAATCGATCAATGCTGCTGACAGCAAAGGGCGTCCCATTCGAAAATATCAAACGCATGTCTTCTTGCCTCATTGAGCAGAATTTGACAAGGTTGTCCCATTCCAAAATGTCAAATGCGTGTTGTTTTGCGTACATCAATGAGCAAACTTTGACAAGGTTTTCCCATTCCAAAATATCGAGTGCCTACGATTATGTTGTGGGCAGGGTTTGCCATCAGTTTGGACATTGACAGGGCACCTCGTGCTAAACAAACCAGTTGTTCTTTTTGTGCAGTTCCATCGAAATCAACCAAATTCGTGCGTAGCTTGTATGATTTCGCCTTTAGATGTTGCAATGCCTTGAACATATCGGCACCTCCTTTCTTTTGGTGGAAATGAATGATTCGATGTATTCATGAACATTTTGTGCAGTTCCCATTGAAAACAAGCTGAGCACCCCTATTTGCACAAATACAAAAAAGTGATTAGTATAAAGCAAACTGTACTATGAATTGACAGTTTAAACAGGCAACCCACATGATCCATGTAGAGCACACATTTAAAAAAATGGAACTCACCAGAAGGAATCCTAACACAACATTGTATTGGCCATCACAGCAACAAAGATGGAGATCTGTGAGTCCTTTTGAGCTGAAGTTAGTTTATTCTTGTGGACAATAATGTAACCATCCTTCAACTGCTCCCTTCTTAAGAAGCGAGGCTTGGCAAATCCTGGCATAATCGGAACGAGGCACTTCATGTACTCCATATTCTTCTTCAGAGGATGATGATCATATTGTGCAAAGACAAGAGGAAAACTAAATGCTATCATCCCTGTTTCCTCGAAAATAGGAAAGGAAATATTAAAAACATCATAGATGAATCACTTCTCAAGGACAATACCACTTTCTCACGACAGTATCTAAACAGTAGCACAACACCAATAGAGATGACAAAGCTCAATCATATGGATGAAATCCGTGGGCGAGTACCAACTTTTGTCAGGAGGCTTATTGTTTAGAGCATACAGATCAAGCACTTCTCCGGAATGATCTGTTGTTATCTACTGTGGTTTTGCCATGATTACTATATACTCCTCAATTAGTTTAATGTTTCCAACATCTTCTTGTGCAGTTCCACTAAAATATATGTTATCTTCAAAGAAGATCCCTATTTGCACAAGTAGAGATAATTACATATTACATTAAGAGTGGCATCAAATCAGTGGCAAAACAATTGCTCATTCCATCCATAGCAATAAATTAAGATGCAAAACTATATCATTACTTGTGTCATCACAGTTCCAATGGTTCATTACAGCACCAAGAGTTGATTTTTGTTTTTCTTCCGCTTGTTCTTCCCCTTCATCACTTGGTTCAATAACAGACAAGCTTCACCTTCAATGTAAGATTTGGCATGTCAATTAGGGAGCACAATTATAGCACTAAACAATGACATTAATTTTCTGATGAAAGTGGCAAAATACAGCCCAACAGTTGTGAAATATCCTTATCTTACCTCAATGGGATATTATGGTGCACATACAAATTGGAAGTCTTGTCTCCATTTGTGCAGTTCACTAAAATCAAGCACATTACCGTATAAGTAGCACAACATATGAAAGCACACTGCACAATAATGTGAAAGAAGGCTAGTACTGACCTCTCATGACACGGAATTCAAACAACTCACAAGAAGAAGATTTGAAACAAATTTGCCAACACGGATAGGAAGTCAGATCTCTTCTTGTGCAGTTCCACTAAGATCAAGCAATCAAGCAACGTTGTCGGTGTGACAGTTTGGTTGAACTACAGAAAACACTCTTAAAACAAAAGTGTTTTGTGAAGTGCAACAAAAGGTCACAATAGCAACGAGGTGAAGTAGATAACCTTGTTTACATAGAGGTGCAAAGGAAACAACTAGTGGTCAATAATGATGGATGACACAAAAGCCAAGAAAAAGAAGCATCTAACTTATCTAAATGGGAAAGAAAGCAAGACCGTAGCATTTCTCAAATGGTGGCATTGATTCATATTAATAGAGAGATTATATTAATAATAAAATTCATTAAACATGTAATTTTCTTTTAACTGCGGCATTGCTTCAATTTTCCAGTGACATCATTAGAGGATGTTTGTTTACAGGGACTTTTTGGTGTACGGACTAAAAAATCCCTTTTAGTCCCATCTAAACCAAACATGAGAGACTTTTAGGGACTAAAAGTGGGCATTTGGGACTAAAGAAAGAAGACCCCGAGGGAGAGTCTTTTTGGGACTTTTTCCAACAGTTGCCCCTGCCCCGCATCACACGTTATCTCTATTAGTTCATTACTAGGGGTAACATGGTCTTTTAGGATGTCATTTAATAACCTCTAGTCCATGTTTCGTCCCTGGAAACAAGCAGGTAGGGACTAGGGACTTTTTAGTTGGGCCTAAAAAAGTCCTAGGACTTTTAAACCAAACAGGGCCTTAGATTAACAATGGCTAAAGAGTTGCATGCGATAGTGGACGCACCAGCACCTTGTGCATCTACCGATGTATAAAGGGGTGATGCACAGTCTGTTGCAACAAAGAACAAACAACCAAGGAGCATATTTGTGTTGGTCCCAGTTTTGTTATCTTTAGACACCTTTCCCTATGTGAGGGAAGTAAATCTAGTCTTGCTCAAACTCTACAACCTTGTCCCCCAAAACAAAAAGATCAGGGCATTACAGGTGTGCGTACTGCGTTTGTCATTGTTTTCCCTTTTTGACCAAAGTAGGTGCTGGATAGCCAGTCTGTACTACTTTCCCCCTTCGTTTCTTCTTTGAACCACGTCCTAGATTCATGCTATACAACTTTCCCCACTACTTTCCCCCTTCATTTCCTATTTGAACCACGCCCTAGATTCATGCTATACAACTTTCTCCACTACTTTCCTGTTTGATCCAACACCTAGATTCGAGTGCGGAAGTGGAAAAATCCCACATGCAGCTAGAGCAATGCATGTGGAATAAGTAAATTATAACTTAAGGTTCTCGGGGTGTGGCTCAGTGGGCGGCCCAAGGCCGATCTTCCCACGGCAACAAGGAAGAAGGGGTCGGAGGCCCTCCCGCGCCACCGCTGGATGAAAGAGAACAACTGCGCCAGTAGTGGATTCCCTCCCTCGCCGACGGTGACAACGTTAAGCCTCCTTCCCTTCCCGAAGAATAGATCCTGCCGGTTCTTTGACCAACAACAAGGGGGGAGAGAGAGAGAGGCCAATGAAGTCTTATTTAGATCTGGAGAGGGTGAGAGAGTGTGAAGAGAGCAACTACAAGCACTGAGGCTCCAGTGTGTATATATATAGTGGAGAGAGAGTGTGAAGAGTGCAAACCCTAGAAAACAAGTGCCGAGGCTGCGACGTATATAGATGGAGTGGTTTTCTTTTTCTCTCCATAAAAATCATTTTAAATTGTGCATGAAACGGAACTCTTTATTTAACGTAGTGAAGAAAAATACTAGGGGCAATGCTAATACATGAGGAAAATTTAATGCTCGAAGGAGTCAACTCACAATTAATGACGCACGCCTTCCGGTCGCGCTTACTAACGTTCACGTGTGGTACACGACCCTCCGAAGTGAACAATAACTGAACCACACACGGTCAAAATATCGAAAATGTGGGCTGCACCATCCTCCAATTTTAAATATTTTGGGCACTTGTTTTCGGCCTAAGTCAGTGTGCCACCGTATGTACTAAGGGTTACAACGAGTGCTAGGAAACTAGGGCGTATTGAGAGTAATTTCCATGACATTTATTTGTTGGATCACTTGCAAATTGTGAAACTCTATTATCCTCTTATTTAGTAGATGAGGCAAATATTTTGCCTCTGTTTTTGGAAAAATAAACGAGAAATTCAATTTTAATTATTTAGTTTGTACACTTTGCTCTCTTCCAATAATTTTGGGCACTTGTACTCGACTTAAGTCAGTGCCACTATATCTCGTACTACTCCCTCCGTCTAGGTGTAAGTCATGTTAGAAGGTGCAGCGGGACCAAGGTGGAAGCAGATTGGAGGAGAAGGAGAAACTTGACCGGTCCTTCCTCCAATCAAAGCCCTGATTGTCTCTAAACGCAACAATTAATCACAACAATTAAGAGATGCCATTTTAGCTACCATTCAGGGCCATGCATTAACTCACATGCAAGCCAACTTTGATTTCTTGACTGATCAACGCGAAGTTGCACTCCATGCATTGGGTTTTTGGGGGAGATAACAAGGCAAAGTAAGTAACAACGCTCGCTAGCAACGAGGCTAGGAGGGGATTGAGACGCGAAGTTAATGGTCGACGCCTAAAAATTTTGTGAATATCTGATTTTCATAAGATGACTTAACACCTAGACGGAGGGAGTACAAATCCTCAGTCCAGGTTTGATGGAATATTCGCCACCTCTTCTCTTCTTGTACGTACTACATTTGTATCTCACTTCCTGTGGCTTTGCACTTGGACAATATTCATATTCTATGAACATGTATGTGTGTGTGCATGTGTGTGTGTGTGTTTAACAGCGCGTGTGTGTTAGAGAGAGCGACACATCGACCTACTCCTACAGAGAGATGGTTTATAGTGTACGATTTAGCCATGAGAGTCGGTGCATCTTCTTGTTTCTAGGCGTCCGGTCGGGACAGCTTCCACGCCTACTCCTGACCAGCCTGGCCCATCCAAAGCCCCTCCACCGCCGGTGTGCGCTTCCCGCCCGAAACGGTCAACGCCGCTCCAAAGAATTGGTGCCGCATTCATGCCTGGGAAGAGCGAACGTGACCTCTCACTAGCGCCTACATTGAAGGGAGAAGCGGATTCAAGAGTGATGGCTGCTTCGTCTGTCCAAGTTACTGTTGGGTCTATGTGAATTGATGGCTCATTAGTCATTATTACTGAGGTGGTACGACTGCTGGATGTCCCACGCTTCAGTGAAAGGAGGTACTAGATTACAATTTTCTCCATTCTTAAAGTGGAGGTGTGCAAAAGCAGTGAAAACACACAGGCCCAGTGATTACATGGCCCACCTCACACTATCACCATATGTTCTAGACACCGTGTGACACCTAACTCTTTACATAGTAGTATAGTACGTGCTGTAATTTCTCAGCAAGATAAATTTGTACAATGCAGTGAAGCTTCCAGCTTCTGTTTCATGTATCTTGCGTCCAAGGTTGCCCCGTTGCAACATTTCATCAAATACAAAGGAGACTAACATGCATGCAATTGCGTCTCAATGATTGTCAGATTATAGCCAATATGTACTCCCTCCATTCCAAAATAAGTGTCTCAACTTTATGCAAACTTTAGTACAAAGTTGTACTACTACTAAAGTTGACACTTATTTTGGAACAGAGACAACTAAAGAAAAAACGATCCATGCAGTCCCTAGCCCTTGAACCCTAAACCCTAACCAGGCTTTAATTTGCTGGTGATGTTGAAGCTTCCGAAGAAATGAAGTTTGCAACCCTTTCACCATTGGATCATTTTGTGCAGTTTCACTAAAATCGAGATGAGCATCCCCATGGCAAGTAAATTGAAGAAGCATGATTAGAATAAGATTACTGGGACTAGTTGATGAGATATATACTCATCACAAATACAGTAGAAGCCAGTAGAGGTATGTGTGGGGCAAAGAAGTAGAGAAATATCCACATGGAGCGATGTGGGCAGTAGGGGCAGTGGTGCAAGCTAGGTGTAAGGAAGTTGTACCTGAGGGATGTCAGGACGTCGCTCAACCTAGAGGAGGGCGACGGGAGGCGGCAACTGCCCATGTCACGAAAGTGAGCAAGGGACGAAGGCAACCTCACCGGCTTTGCGAGAAAGAACGGTGATAACCACAAGTATAGGGGATCGCAACAGTTTTCGAGGGTAGAGTATTCAACCCAAATTTATTGATTCGACAGAAGCGGAGCCAAAGAATATTCTCAAGTATTAGCAGTGGAGTTGTCAATTCAACCACACCTGAAAGACTTAATATTTGCAGCAAAGTATTTAGTAGCAAAGTAGTATGGAAGTAACGGTAACGGTGGCAAAAGTAACCGTGGCAACGGAAAAGTAACTAAGCAAAGATCAATATGTGAAAAGCTCGTAGGCAATGGATCAATGATGGATAATTATGTCGGATGTGATTCCTCATGCAATAGTTATTGTTGGGGATTGTTGCAGAAATTAAAAAATTTCTACGCATCACCAAGATCAATCTATGGAGTTTACTAGCAACGAGAGGGGAGTGCATCTTCATACCTTTGAAGATCGCGATGCGGAAGCGTTGCAAGAACGCGGTCGGTGGAGTAGTACACGAAGCGATTCAGATCGCGGCCAATTCCGATCTAAGCACCGAACAACGGAGCCTCCACGTTCAACACACGTGCAGCCAGGTGACGTCTCCCGCGCCTTGATCCAGCAAGGAGATAGGGAGAGGTTGGTGAAGACTCCGTCCAGCAGCAGCAGCAGCACGATGGTGTGGTGGTGGTGGACGAGCGTGGCACTCCAGCAGGGCTTCGCCAAGCACTGCGAGAGACGCGGAGGGAGAGGGGTTGGGCTCTGCTAGGAGAAGGGGTGTGGTTGCCCTCCCACCCCCCACTATCTATAGGGGAAGGGGAGAGGGGGCCAGCCCCCTAGATCCATCTAGACGGGGGAGGGGGGGCGGCCGGCCACTCGGGTGGGGGAGGGGGAAGCGGCCCCCTTAGGGGTTTCCAACTGGGGAGCGCCCCCCGAGGGGGGGGGGCAGCGGCCCCCTAGGGTTTCTAACCCTAGGCTCCTTGGGCCCTTGGGGGCGCACCAGCCCACTAAGGGGCTGGTTCCTACCCAACTACAGCCCATTAGATCCTTCGGGGCAGGTGGACCCTCCCGGTGGACCCCCGGAACCCCTTCGGTGGTCCCAGTACAATACCGATAAACCCCAAAACCTTTTCGCTGACTGAAACTGGACTTCCCATATATAAATCTTTACCTCCGGACCATTCCGGAACTCCTCATGACGTCCGGGATCTCATCCGGGACTCGGAACAACATTCGGTAACCACGTACATCTATTCTCTACAACCCTAGCGTCATCGAACCTTAAGTGTGCAGACCCTACGGGTTCGGGAGGCATGCAGACATGACTGAGACATCTCTCCTCCCAATAGCCAACAACGGGATATGGATACCCATGTTGGCTCCCACATGCTCCACGATGATCTCATCGGATGAACCACGATGTCAAGGATTCAATCAATCCCGTATACGATTCCCTTTGTCTACCGGTATAGCACTTGCCCGAGATTCGATCGTCGGTATACCGATACCTTGTTCAATCTCGTTACGGCAAATCTATTTACTCGTTCCGTAACACATCATCCCATGATCAGCTCCTTGATCACACTGAGCTCATTATGATGATGTCCTACCGAGTGGGCCCAGAGATACCTCTCCGTCATATGGAGTGACAAATCCCAGTCTCGATTCGTGCTAACCCAACAGATACTTTAATTTCAGGGATACTCGTAGTGTACCTTTATAGACACCCAGTTACGTTGTGACGTTTGGCACACCCAAAGTACTCCTACGATATCTGGGAGTTGCACAATCTCATGATCTAAGGAAAAAGATACTTGACATTACAAAAGCTTTAGCAGACGAACTACACGATCTTGTGCTATGCTTAGGATTGAGTCTTGTCCATCACATCATTCTCCTAATGATATGATCCCATTATCAATGACATCCAATGTCCATGGTTAGGAAACAGTAACCATCTATTGATCAATGAGCTAGTCAACTAGAGGCTGACTAGGGACATGTTGTGGTCTATGTATTCACACGTGTATTACGATTTCCGGATAACACAATTATAGCATGAACAATAGATAATTATCATGAACAAGGAAATATAATAAAAACCATTTTATTATTGCGTCTAGGGCATATTTCCAACAGTCTCCCACTTGCACTAGACTCAATAACCTAGTTACATTGTGATGAATCGAACACCCATAGAGTTCTAGTGTTGATCATGTTTTGCACGTGGAAGAGGTTTAGTCAAGAGATCTGCTACATTCAGGTCCGTATGCACTTTACAAATCTCTATGTCTCCATCTTGAACATTTTCACGAATGGAGTTGAAGCGGCGCTTGATATGCCTAGTCTTCTTGTGAAACCTGGGCTCCTTGGCAAGGGCAATAGCTTTAGCATTATCACATAAGAGAGTCATTGGGCCCGACGCATTGGGAATAACTCCTAGGTTGGTGATGAACTCCTTCATCCAAATTGCTTCATGTGCTGCCTCCGTGGCTGCCATGTACTTCACTTCACATGTAGATCCCGCCACGATGCTTTGCTTGCAACTTCACCAGCTGACTGCCCCACCATTCAAAATATACACGTATCCGGTTTGTGACTTGGAGTCATCCAGATCTGTGTCGAAACTAGCATCGACGTAACCCTGTACGACGAGCTCTTCGTCACCTCCATAAATGAGAAACATATCCTTAGTACTCTTCAGGTACTTCAGGATATTCTTGAGTGCTGTCCAGTGTTCCATGCCGGGATTACTTTGGTACCTTCCTACCAAACTTATGGCAATGTTTACATCAGGTCTGTACACATCATGGCATACATAATAGACCCTATGGCCGAGGCATAGGGGATGACACTCATCTTTTCTCTATCTTCTTCCGTGGTCGGGCATTGAGCCGTGCTCAATCTCACACCTTGCAATACAGGCAAGAACCCCTTCTTGGACTGATCCATATTGAACTTCTTCAATATCTTGTCAAGGTACGTGCTTTGTGAAAGACCAATGAGGCGTCTCGATCTATCTCTATAGATCTTGATGCCTAATATGTAAGTAGCTTCTCCAAGGTCCTTCATTGAAAAACACTTATTCAAGTAGGCCTTTATGCTTTCCAAGAGTTCTATATCATTTCCCATCAATAGTATGTCATCCACATATAATATGAGAAATGCAACGAAGCTCCCACTCACTTTCTTATAAACACAAGCTTCTCCATAAATCTGCGTAAACCCAAACGCTTTGATCATCTCATCAAAACGAATGTTCCAACTCCGAGATGCTTGCACCGGCCCATAGATCGAGCGTTGGAGCTTGCATACCTTGTCAGCATTCTTAGGATCGACAAAACCATCCGGCTGCATCATATACAATTCTTCCTTAAGGAAACCATTAAGGAATGCCGTTTTGACGTCCATTTGCCATATGTCATAATCATAGAATGCGGCAATTGCTAACATGATTCAGAAAGACTTCAGCTTCGCTACGGGTGAGAAGGTCTCATCGTAGTCAACCCCTTGAACTTGTCGATAACCCTTAGCGACAAGCCAAGCCTTATAGATGGTTACATTACCATCCGCGTATGTCTTCTTCTTAAAGATCCATTTATTTTCTATGGCTCACCGATCATCGGGCAAGTCGGTCAAAGTCCATACTTTGTTTTCATACATGGATCCTATCTCGGATTTCATGGCTTCAAGCCATTTGTCGTAATCCGGGCCCGCCATCGCTTCTTCATAGTTCGAAGGTTCACCATTGTCTAACAACATGATTTCCAGGACAGGGTTGTCGTACCACTCTGGTGTGGAACGTGTCCTTGTGGACCTACGAAGTTCAGTAGCTACTTGATCTGAAGTTTCATGATCATCATCATTAACTTCCTCTCTAGTCGGTGGAGGCACCACAGAAACATTTCCTTGAGCTGCGCTACTCTTTAGTTCAAGAGGCAATACTTCACCAAGTTCTACTTTCCTCCCACTTACTTCTTTTGAGAGATACTCTTTCTCTAGAAAGGATCCATTCTTAGAAACAAAGATCTTTCCTTCGGATCTGAGGTAGAAGGTATACCCAATAGTTTCCTTAGGGTATCCTATGAAGACCCATTTTTACGATTTGGGTTTGAGCTTTTCAGGTTGAAGTTTCTTGACATAAGCATCGCATCCCCAAACTTTCAGAAATGACAGCTTAGGTTTCTTCCCAAACCATAATTCATATGGTGTCGTCTCAACGGATTTCGACGGAGCCCTATTTAAACTGAATGCGGCAGTCTCTAAAGCATAACCCAAAAATGATAGCGGTAGGTCTGTAAGAGACATTATAGATCGCACCATATCCAATAGAGTGCGATTTCGATGTTAGGACACACCATTACGCTGAGGTGTTCCAGGCGGCGTGAGTTGTGAAACAATTCCACATTTCCTTAAGTGTGTGCCAAATTCGTGACTCAAATATTCTCCCCCACGATCTGATCGTAAGAACTTGATTTTCCGGTCACGTTGATTCTCAACCTCATTCTAAAATTCCTTGAACTTTTCAAAGGTCTCAGACTTGTGTTTCATTAAGTAGACATACCCGTTTGTACTTAAGTCAACAATGAGAGTGAGAACATAACGATAACCACTGCGAGCCTCAATGCTCATTGGACCGCACACATCAGTATGTATGATTTCCAATAAGTTGGTTGCTCGCTCCATTGTTCCGGAGAATGGAGTCTTGGTCATTTTGCCCATGAGGCATGGTTCGCACGTGTCAAATGATTCATAATCAAGAGACTCCAAAAGTCCATCTGCATGGAGTTTCTTCATGCGTTTGACACCAATGTGACCAAGGTGGCAGTGCCACAAGTATGTGGGACTATCATTATCAACCTTACATCTTTTGGCATTCACACTATGAATATGTGTAACATCATGTTCGAGATTCAATAAGAATAAACCATTGACCATCGGGGCATGACCATAAAACATATCTCTCATATAAATAGAACAAACATTATTCTCAGATTTAAATGAGTAGCCATTTCGCATTAAACGAGATCCAGATACAATGTTCATGCTTAAAGCTGGTACTAAATAATAATTATTGAGGTTTAAAACTAATCCCGTAGGTAAATGTAGAGGTAGCGTGCCGACGGTGATCACATCGACCTTGGAACCATTCCCGACGCGCATCGTCACCTCGTCCTTCGCCAGTCTCCGCTTATTCCACAGCTCCTGTTTTGAGTTAAAAATATGAGCGACCGCACCGGTATCAAATACCCAGGAGCTACTACGAGCGCTGGTTAGGTACACATCAATAACATGTATATCACATATACCTTTGGTATTGCCGGCCTTCTTATCTGCTAAGTACTTGGGGCAGTTCCGCTTCCAGTGACCGTTTCCCTTGCAATAAAAGCACTCAGTCTCAGGCTTGGGTCCATGCTTTGGCTTCTTCCCAGCAACTGGCTTACCGGGCGCGGCAACTCCCTTGCCATCCTTCTTGAAGTTCTTCTTACCCTTGCCTTTCTTGAACTTAGTGGTTTTATTCACCATCAACACTTGATGTTCCTTTTTGATCTCCACCTCCGCTGATTTCAGCATTGAATATACCTCAGGAATGGTCTTTTCCATCCCCTGCATATTGAAGTTCATCACAAAGCTCTTGTAGCTAGGTGGGAGCGACTGAAGGATTTTGTAAACGACCGCATCATCCGGGAGATTAACTCCCAACTGAGATAAGTGGTTGTGCAACCCAGACATTTTGAGTATGTTCTCATTGACAGAACTATTCTCCTCCATCTTACAACTGTAGAACTTGTCGGAGACTTCATATCTCTCGACCCGGGCATGAGCTTGGAAAACCATTTTCAGCTCTTGGAACATCTCATATGCTCCGTGCTGCTCAAAACGCTTTTGGAGCCCTGGTTCTAAGCTGTAAAGCAAGCCGCACTGAACTAGGGAGTAATCATCACTACGCGACTGCCTAGCATTCATAACGTCTTGAGTTGCTACGAAAACAGGTGCATCACCTAGCGATGCTTCAAGGACATATGCTTTCTTGGCAGCTATGAGGATAATCCTCAGGTTACGGACCCGGTCCGTGTAGTTGCTACCATCGTCTTTCAGCTTGGTTTTATCTAGGAACGCGTTGAAGTTGAGGGCAACATTAGCGTGGGCCATTTGATCTACAAGACATACTGCAAAGTTTTAGACTATGTTCATGATAATTAAGTTCATCTAATCAAATTATTTAATGAACTCCCACTCAGATAGACATCCCTCTAGTCATCTAAGTGATACATGACCCGAGTCAACTAGGCCGTGTCCGATCATCACGTGAGACGGACTAGTCATCATCGGTGAACATCTTCATGTTGATCGTATCTTCTATATGACTCATATTCGACCTTTCGGTCTTCCGTGTTCCGAGGCCATGTCTGTACATGCTAGGCTCGTCAAGTTAAACTAAATGTATTGCATGTGTAAATCTGGCTTACACCCGTTGTATGCGAACGTTAGAACCTATCACACCCGATCATCACGTGGTGCTTCGGAACAACGAACCTTAGCAATGGTGCACAGTTAAGGGGAACACAATTCTTGATATTTTAATGAGGGATCATCTTATTTATGCTACCATCGTTCTAAGCAAATAAGATGTAAAAACATGATAAACGTCACATGCAATCAAATAGTGAGATGATATGGCCAATATCATTTTGCTCCTTTTGATCTCCATCTTCGGGGCGCCATGATCATCATTGTCACTAGCATGACACCATGATCTCCATCATCATGATCTCCATCATCGTGTCTTCATGAAGTTGTCTTGCCAACTATTACTTCTACTACTATAGCTAACGGTTAGCAATAAAGTAAAGTAATTACATGGCGTTTTCATTGACACATAGGTCATACAATAAATTAAGACAACTCCTATGGCTCCTGCCGGTTGTCATACTCATCTACATGCAAGTCGTGATTCCTATTACAAGAACATGATCAATCTCATACATCACATATATCATTCATCACATCCTTTTGGCCATAGCACATCACACGGCATATGCTGCAAGAACAAGTTAGACGTCCTCTAATTGCTGTTGCAAATTTTTTATGTGGCTGCTATAGGTTTCTAGCAAGAACGTTTCTTACCTACGCCAAAACCACAACGTGATATGCCAATTTCTATTTACCCTTCATAAGGACCCTTTTCATCGAATCCGATCCGACTAAAGTGGGAGAGACAGACACCCGCTAGCCACCTTATGCAACTAGTGCATGTCAGTCGGTGGAACCTGTCTCACGTAACCGTACGCATAAGGTCGGTCCGGGCCGCTTCATCCCACGATGCCGCCGAATCAAGATAAGACTAGTAATGGCAAGTAAACTGGCAAAATCGATGCCCACAACAATTTGTGTTCTACTCATGCATAGAAACTATGCATAGACCTAGCTCATGATGCCACTGTTGGGGATCATTGCAGAAATTAAAAAAATTCTACGCATCACCAAGATCAATCTATGGAGTTTACTCGCAACGAGGGGGAGTGCATCTTCATACCATTGAAGATCGTGATGCGGAAGCGTTGCAAGAACGCGGTCGGTGGAGTTGTACACGAAGCGATTCAGATCGCGGCTGATTCCGATCTAAGCACCGAACAATGCTGCCTCCGCGTTCAACACACGTGCACTCGGTGACGTCTCCCGTGCCTTGATCCAGCAAGGAGATAGGGAGAGGTTGGGGTAGACTCCGTCCAGCAGCAGCACGACGGCGTGGTGGTGGTGGAGGAGTGTGTCACTCCAGCAGGGCTTCGCCAAGCATTGCGAGAGACGAGGAGGGAGAGGGGTAGTGCTGCGCCAGGAGAAGGGGTGTGGTTGCCCTCCCCCGCCACTATTTATAGGGGGAGGGGAGAGGGGGCCAGCTCCCTAGATCCATCTAGAGGGGGCGGCCCTTAGGGGGGGGCAACGGCCCCCAAGGGTTTCCAACCCTAGGCGCCTTGGGCCCTTGGGGGGCGCACCAACCCACTAAGGGGCTGGTTCCCACCCAACTACAGCCCATTAGATCCTTCGGGGCAGGTGGACCCTCCCGGTGGACCCCTGGAACCCCTTCGGTGGTCCGGGTACAATACCGATAAACCCTGAAACCTTTCTGGTGACTGAAACTGGACTTCCCATATATAAATCTTTACCTACGGACCATTCCGGAACTCCTTGTGATGTCCGGGATCTCATCCGGGACTTCGAACAACATTCGGTAACCACGTACATCTATTCCCTATAACCCTAGCGTCATCGAACCTTAAGTGTGCAGACCCTACGGGTTCAGGAGGCATGCAGACATGACTGAGACATTTCTTTGGCCAATAGCCAACAGTGGGTTCTGGATACCCATGTTGGCTCCCACATGCTCCACGATGATCTCATCGGATGATCCACGATGTCAAGGATTCAATCAATCCCGTATACGATTCCCTTTGTCTACCGGTATAGCACTTGCCCGAGATTCGATCGTCGGTATACCGATACCTTCTTCAATCTCGTTATGGAAAATCTCTTTACTCATTCCATAACACATCATCCCGTAATCAACTCCTTGATCACACCGAGCTCATTATGATGATGTCCTACCGAGTGGGCCCAGAGATACCTCTCCGTCATACGGAGTGACAAATCCCAGTCTCGATTCGTGTTAACCCAACAGATACTTTCAGGGATACCCGCAGTGTACCTTTATAGCCACCCAGTTACGTTGTGACGTTTGGCACACCCAAAGTACTCCTACGGTATCCGGGAGTTGCACAATCTCATGGTCTAAGGAAAAAGATACTTGGCATTAGAAAAGCTTTAGCAGACGAACTACATGATCTGTGCTATGCTTAGGATTGGGTCTTGTCCATGACATCATTCTCCTAATGATGTGATCCCATTATCAATGACATCCAATGTCCATGGTAAGGAAACCGTAACCATCTATTGATCAACGAGCTAGTCAACTAGAGGCTCACTAGGGACATGTTGTGGTCTATGTATTCACACATGTATTACGATTTCCGGATAACACAATTATAGCATGAACAATAGACAATTATCATGAACAAGGAAATATAATAATAACCATTTTATTATTGCCTCTAGGGCATATTCCCAATAGTTATAACATAGGGTGACACAGAAAAAGATCTAGTTCATCAATGTAATGTAGGCATGTATTCCGAATATAGTCATACGTGCTTATGGAAAAGAACTTGCATGACATCTTTTGTCCTACCCTCCCATGGCAGCAGGGTCCTATTGGAAACTAAGGGATATTAAGGCCTCCTTTTAATAGGGTACCGGACCAAAGCATTAACACTTAGTGAATACATGAACTCCTCAAACTACGGTCATCACCGGGAGTGGTCCCGATTTTTGTCACTTCGGGGTAGCCGGATCATAACACATAGTAGGTGATTATTGACTTGCAAGATAGGATCAAGAACTCACATATATTCATGAAAACATAATAGGTTTAGATCTGAAATCATGGCACTCGGGCCCTAGTGACAAGCATTAAGCATAGCAAAGTCATAGCAACATCAATCTTAGAACATAATGGATACTAGGGATCAAACCCTAACAAAACTAACTCGATTACATGGTAAATCTCATCCAACCCATCATTGTCTAGCAAGCCTACGATGAGATTACTCACTCACGGCAGTGAGCATCATGAAATTGGTGATGGAGGATGGTTGATGATGACGATGGCGATGGATTCCCCTCACCTGAGCCCCGAACGGGCTCCAGATCAGCCTTCCCGAGGAAGATTAGGGCTTGGTGGTGGCTCCGTATCGTAAAACACGATGAATCCTTCTCCATGATTTTTTCTCCCCGAAAGTGAATACATGGAGTTGGGGTTGAGGTCGGTGGAGTTCCAGGGGGCCCACGAGGCAGGGGCGCGCCCAGAGGGGGGCGCCGTGCACCCTCGTGGACAGGGTGTGGGACCCCTGATGTTGATTCTTTCGCCAGTATTTTTCATTAATTCCAAAATGTGTGTCTGTGGATTTTCAGGTCATTCCGAGAACTTTTATTTCTGCAGAAAAATAACACAGTGGCAGTTCTGCTGAAAACAGCGTCAGTCCAGGTTAGTTCCATTCAAATCATGCAAGTTAGAGTCCAAAACAAGGGAAAAAGTGTTTGGAAAAGTAGTTACATTGGAGACGTATCAACTCCCCCAAGCTTAAACCTTTGCTTGTCTTCAAGCAATTCAGTTGACAAACTGAAAGTGGTAAAGAAAACTTTTACAAACTCTGTTTGATCTTGTTGTTGCAAATATGTAAAGCCAACATTCAAGTTTTCAGCAAAGATTATGAACTAACCATATTCACAATAACATTTAGGTCTCATGTTTACTCATAGCAATGGCATAATCAACTAGCGAGCAATAATAATAAATCTCGGATGACAACACTTTCTTAAAACCATCATAACATCATATAACAATATGGTATCTCGCTAGCCCTTTCTGAGACCGCAAAACATAAATGCAGAGCACCCCTGAAGATCAAGGACTGACTAGACATTGTAATTCATGGTAAAGGAGATCCAGTCACAGTCATACTCAATGTAAATTAATAGCAATGCATGCGAATGACAGCGGTGCTCTCCAACTGGTGCTTTTCAATAAGAGGATGATGACTCAACATAAAAGTAAATAGATAGGCCCTTCGCAGAGGGAGGCCTGGATTTGCAGAGGTGCCAGAGCTCGAGTTTTGAAACAAAGATAAATAATATTTTGAGTGGCATACTTTCATTGTCAATGTAACAACCAAGAGATCTCGTTATCTTCCATGCTACACACATTATAGGCGGTTCCCAAACAAAATGGTAAAGTTTATACTCCCACACCACCAACAACCATCAATCCATGGCTTGTCCCAAACAATGGGTGTCGTCCAACTAACAATAATCCTGGGGGAGTTTTGTTTGCAATTATTTTGATTTGATTTGAGCATGGGACTAGGCATCCCGGTTACCGGCCATTTTCTCGTGAATGATGAGCAGAGTCCACTCATCATGAGAATAACCCACCTAGCATGGAAGATATAGACAGCCCTAGTTGATACATGAGCTATTAGAGCATACAAAACGGAATTTCATTTGAAGGTTTAGAGTTTGGCACATACAAATTTACTTGGAACTGCAGGTAACTACCGCATATAGGAAGGTATGGTGGACTCATATGGAATAACTTTGGGGTTTATGGAAGTGGATGCACAAGCAGTATTCCTGCTTAGTACAAGTGAAGGCTAGAAAGAGTCTGGGAAGCGACTAACTAGAGAGAGACAACAGTCATGAACATGCATTAATATTAATCAACAATGAGTGCAAGCACGAGTAGGATATAAATCACCGTGAACATAAATATCGTGGAGGCTATGTTGATTTTGTTTCAACTACATGCGTGAACATGCGCCAAGTCAAGCCACCCGAATCGTTTAAAGGAGGATACAACCCTATCATACCACATCAAAACCATTTTCATAGAATGTTGGCACGCAAGGTAAACCATTATAAACTCCCAGCTAATTAAGCATGGCATGGGCAACTATAATCTCTAATTGTCATTGCAAACATGTTTCATTCATAATAGGCTGAATCGGGAATGATGAACTAATCATATTTACAAAAACAAGATAGGTCGAGTTCATACCAGCTTCTCTCATCTCACTTAGTCCATCATATATCATCATTATTTTCTTTCACTCACATGACTGAACGGTGTGGATAATAATAATAGTGCACGTGCATTGGACTAAGCTGGAATCTGCAAGCATTTTATACAAGGGAGAAGACAAGGTAATATGGGCTCTTGGTTAAATCAACAATAATGCATATGAGAGCCACTCAACATTTTCATCATGGTCTTCTCCTCTCGATCCCCAAAGAACAAGAAAAGAAATAAAACTATTTACATGGGAAAGATCCCAACAAGCAAAAGAAGAATGAGAAATCTTTTGGGGTTTTCTTTTAATTACCGCTACTACATGCATGGAAAGTAAACTAGCTAAAAGCTACAACTAATTTTTTTTGTTTTTCTTAAGGTTTTTCAAACACACAAGAAGGCTTAGAAAAGAAAATAAACTAGCATGGATAGTACAATGAAAAAGTATGAGCACCGACAACTAGAATGAGTGTGTGAACATGAATGTAATGTCGGTGAGAAATACGTACTCCCCCAAGCATAGGCTTTTGTCCTAAGTTGGTCTGTGGCCATTGTTGGCCTGGGGGAGATCCAAAGTCATAGCTGGGGTTGTACTGAGATGCAACAGCTACTGCCTGACAAGCTGCAGCTTGGAGGCGAGCTGCCTCCGTCCTCCTCTCATACTCGTTCGCCTCCTCCCTGGTTATAACATATCTCCTTTTTGCCTAAAAGTTAAAGAAAGTAGGAGCAGGGAGGGCAACATGGACAGTGCGCTGTCTGTCAAATATTAGTCACTACTGGAGGAACTGTTCATTCCTCTCAAGAAACTGATGGTGAACCATAGCACTATAATATAGATAAGCAGGAGGCAACTCCATATCATTTCCATGCATGGGTACACCGAGATAATTAACTACACGAGTTGCATAAATTCCACGAAACAAATCTCCACTTGTACCATTCAGATGCAACCTTCATGCAACAATGGCCCCTAAGTTATATTGTTTATCACCAAATACCGCACTCTTGAGGACACTAAGATCTAGAACGAACATGTGACAAGCCTCATCTTTCCTGTTAATGCATCTACCTATAAAGAGATCAAAATAATGTATGGAAGGGAAATGAATGCTCCCTATGGTAGCTTCTGTGATTTCCTAGATTCCCCCAAAGTGATACTAGCAAGAAAGTCTTTATATTCAGATTTGCGAAGTTCACTAACAATGCCCCACTGCGGGAGTTTACAAGCAGTATCAAAATATTCTAGGTCCATGGTGTATGATTTATCATAAAGATCAAATAAAACAGTGTGAGAATTGTGCGAGGATGTAAATTTAAACCTCCTCCCAAAGGAATATGTTAGGTAGTGGTACTGTAGGCACTTATCTGACACGAAGTCCTCAAGATCAGCATTACACACATACGCGTCAAATTCATCCTTGATGCCTACCTGGGCCATAAACACCTCTGACGGCCATTCACAAGGCCGCACTTGAGCTTCCCTCTGTGGTTCATCGTCCAGCTCACGTATCACGAGCCTTGGTTCTTGCTTCCTTGAGGAACTACCTTGGTACATTTTCCTATGCATTTTTCTTTCTTTGAAAAATTTCTGAAATTTTAGTGACTCAAAATAAAAGTGAATCAAACTCAACGAGATTGATAGCAACTACTCCCACAGGTGCCTAGAGGCTATATCATGCATTAAATCTACTTTGGACCATATAAATTTGACATGCAAGCTCAAGAATAGGGTCACCTTAGCAGCAAAAATTTACAATAACTAAATCACTAGAACAAGAACTAATTGGACCATTGGAGGAGTCACATATCAAAGAAAAATCCCCCAAAATAGTTTTGTGAATGGAGTTTTGAGCAAAGAGATTGAAAATGGCAGCAAGAAGAGCTAGAACACGGGTTTGAGCTATGGGAGGATTTTTTTCTGGAGGAAGACGAAGTGAGTGGATGCTGGAGTAAGTGGAGGGGGTCCACGTGGGGCCCATGAGGCAGGGGGCGTGCCCTAGGGGGGTGGGCGCGCCCTGTGCCCTCGTGGCTAAATGGTGGGCCCCTTGGTGTGTTCTTAGTGCAACAATTCTTAAATATTGTACAAAAAATCATATTTCATTTTCAGGACATTTGGAGAACTTTTATTTTTGGGGTATTTTTATTGCAAGGATAATTCAGAAAACAGACAGAAAATTCTATTTTTGCTTTATTTAATCTAAATAGCAGAGAGTAAAAGGAGGGTACAGAGAGTTGTGCTTTCTAACTTCATCCATCTCGTGCTCATCAAAAGGAATCCACTAACAAGGTTGATCAAGTCTAGTTAACAAACTCTTTCTGAATAACATGAAACTGGAGAATTTTAGAATAACACTAGGTTACCTCAACGGGGATATGCATGTCCCCAACAATAAGAATATCATATTTCTTCTTGACAGTAGGAAGAGGGGATTCAAAACCTCCAATAGCAATCGTTGAAATTTTTCCAATAGAATTGATACTGTGGACTTGAGGTTGTTTCCTCAGAAAGTGTACTGTATGCTCATTACCATTAACATGAAAAGTGACATTGCCTTTGTGGCAATCAATAACAGCCCCTGCAGTATTCAAAAAGGGTCTACCAAGGATAATCGACATACTATCGTCCTCAGGAATATCAAGAATAAGAAAGTCTGTTAAAATAGTAACATTTGCAACCACAATAGGCACATGCTCACAGATACCGACAGGTATAGCAGTTGACTTATCGGCCATTTGTAAAGATATTTCAGTAGGTGTCAACTAATTCAAATCAAGTCTACGATATAAAGAGAGAGGCATAACACTAACACCGGCTCCAAGATCACATAAAGCAGTTTTAACATAGTTTCTCTTAATGGAGCATGGTATAGTTGGTACTCCGGGATCTCCTAGTTTCGTTGGTATTCCACCTTTATAAGTATAATTGGCAACCATGGTGGAAATTTCAGCTTCCGTTATCTTTCTTTTATTTGTAACAATATCTTTCATATACTTAGCATAAGGATTCATTTTAAGCATATCAGTCAAACGCATACGCAAAAAGATAGGTCTAATCATTTCAGCAAAGTGCTCAAAATGATCATCATCCTTTTTATTGGATGGTTTTGGAGGAAAGGGCATGGGTTTCTGAACCCATGGTTCTCTTTCTTTACCGTGATTCCTAGCAACAAAGTCTCTCTTATCATAACGTTGGCTCTTGTTATTGCTAGGTTGAGCATCAACATGAACATCATCATTATCACTAGGTTCATGTTCCTTACCAGATTGTGTTTCAGCATCAGAAATAGAAATATCATTGGGATTCTCAGGTGTGTCAACAACAGGTTCACTAGAAGCATGCCAAGTCCTATCATTTTTCTTTTTCTTCTTCTTAGAAGGACTAGGTGCATCAACATTAGTTCTCTGAGAATCTTGCTCAACACTCTTAGGGTGCCCCTCAGGATACAAAGGTTCCTAAGTCATTTTACCCCCTCTAGTCATAACTCTAACAACATTATCATTTTTCTTATTATTTAATTCATTAAGCAAATCATCTTGTGCTTTAAGCACTTGTTCTACCTGAGTTTAAGGTCACCTTTAACTCTAGACATAAAATCACACAAGTGTTCAACCATATAAGCATTACGTTTCAATTGTCTACCAACATAAGCATTGAAGTTTTCTTGTTTAACAATATAATTATCAAACTCATACAAGCATTGGCTAGCAGACTTATTACGAGGAATATCACCTTCATCAAATCTATAGAGAGAATTTACCTTTACTACCTGTGTCGGGTTATTAAGACCATGTATTTCTTCAATGGGTGGTAAATTCTAAACATCTTCAGCTTTAATACCCTTTTCTTTCATAGATTTCTGTCACACCCTAGCTAGTTCAAGAATTAGAGTGTGCATCATGTTTAAATTTCTCTTAAATTTGAAATTGGGAAAGCAGAAACCCCCAACACCCCCCCGGAAACAACTAGGGTTTAGTAAAATTATTTTCAATGAACCTGAAATGCCCTTCTAAAAAGTTCACCCTCCTTGTCTTGGGTTAAAACCTCTAGCAAAATTGGTGCACAATTTTCTAGGTCAACAGAAGGTCATTGAATTAAATCATAAGTATTTGAATTTGGGCATTTAAATGCTATAAAATAATTTAAATGCTCAAATAATCCTGGAAATAAATGTTTGCTGTTGGAAATAATCTAAACAGAGCCCACAATTATTTTCAGGATTTTTGGAAACATTTTAGTATTTTAATTAAAGCCCAACAGTTGCAGTTAAATAGAAAAACAGAAACAAATAAAAAAAGAGAGAGGGAAGCTACCTGGGCCTTACCTGTGTTGGCCCAGCCACCTGGCTCGGCCCAGCCTACTGGCTCTGCCAGTCGTCGTCCTCCTCGCGCCAGAAGGACGCGGAGCGCGTGGAAAGCGCCTGCGGCCACACGCCGGCCACCTCCTGCTTCCGCCGACGCCTGGAGACGCCTAGGTGTGCCACGCGACCCCCACGTCCCCCTCTCATCCTCGCTCACTCTTCCCCTCGTCTCCCTCACTCTCTCCCACGATGCCCGAGGGTGTTCCTCGCTGCCGTTCACCGTAGACGACGCCAGAGCCACCCCTTCGCCCCTCCGACAAGCCAAATTGCTCCGCCACGACGCCCTCGCCCTCCCCACCGAGCCACGCTTCGTCGGAGGCCCTGCATCGCTGCTATTGCGCCGTCTTCAACCTCGGTACCCGCCGGACGTCGTTCATCGATTCGCCTCGCTCCGGTCGCCCCCGAGCCCACTGAGCTGCTCATCGACCTCCCTGTGAGCTCCGCCGCCTTTCCCCTCTTCTTTCCCACGCGTTTGCACCCTCTAGGCCATAGTTCCACCATGGCCGAAGCTCGTCTCCGCTCGAGCTCGTCGCCGGTGTCGCTCCGGTGACCATTTGGTCCTCCCGTGCTATGCAACGTGCTTGCCGCATCGCGTAGTGCCTCGCTAGCGCTTCAGTTTCCGTGTTTGCACGCCGCAGCCCACTCCCCGCACATGGCCGAACTCCGGCCGCCGCCTTGGAGCTCGCCGTCGTCGTCTCCGGCCACCATAGGCCCAGCCTCCACCACCACTAGATGCGCGACTGCAAGAGCTCTCCAACGAGCCCAAGAACGGCCTCGCCCATGCCCTGTGGGCGTTTTCCGAGCTGCGCCACCGTCTCGGGCCTCGCCGGCGTCGAGTCGCCAGCGAGTTTGACCCAGTTTGACTCCTGGGTGGGCCCAGGCAGACCCCCCCTGAGTCTATGACAGGTGGGGCCGGTCTGCTAACTAATTTAGGATTAGTTTTAATTAATTTTAATTAAATCAGTCACTGACATGTGGGCCCAGGCCCCACTGACAACTAATTGGTGTTAATCTAATCCTGTTAATTAGCTGAGAGGCTGATAGAAGGGGCCCACCAGTCAGGTTTGACCTGGGCTGGCGCCTTTGACCTGCTGAGGTCAGCATGATGCAATGCTGATGCAGTAATGCATTTTCTGGATTTATTCTTATATACAGGAAATTCCAGAAAATAGTCAAAACTTCTAAAAATCGTAGAAAATCAACCATAGCTCCAAATGCAAAGATTTATATATGAAAAATGATCAGAAAAATTCAATCTATCCATCTGTAATGGTTTCATGCATGACAAAACAAGTTTACCTTGCTGTTTAAGCAGAATAAGCAAATGCACTATTAAGGCCATGTTTAATGAGCTAATATTTGAATCTTTGATTCAAATGAGTTCATTCCTTTCTGTTATAGCTTGCATTAGGCCAAGACACATTCATATTGCCATGTCATAGCATGCATCATATTGTTGCATATCGTCATGTGTTGATTGTGTTCCGATGTGTTCTTCGTGGTAGGTTCTGCCTCCGAGGATATTCACGAGTATCCAACTGAAGGGCAGTATCCCACTACCACTCCATCAGGCAAGCAACCATTGATCATTCCAATACAACCCATGTTCTCGCTTCTGCCCTTATTTACTGCATTAAGACAACGCGTTTCAATCTGCTGTGTGCTACGGTAGTTGAACCCTTATCCTCTGCATGACCTGTCATTGCCACAGTTACTAGATGAAACCCACTAGCATGTGTAGGAGTTGATTGAGCCATGTATGTGATTCCTACCTTGTGATGCCTGCTATGCTTAGAGTTGTGTCAGGTCTGGTTCATCTGGGTGATGGGCTAGAGTGAAATGCTTATGTCGGTAATGTGAGGGATGTGTTGAACATGTTTTGGTAAAGGTATCGATGAGAGGCCATGTAGGAGTACATGGTGGGTTGTTTCATTGAGGTCGTCCCTAAGAACTGAGATCTGTATGTGTGATTTAAGATGCAGTTACTACCGTACATTGGGCCTGAAACCAATGGACCCTCTCGACTTCTTAATCACCTTAGTACTCTGTCCAGGAGTTGCAAATAGTTTCTGGTGTTTGTAGGTTGTGTTGGCGGCCGTGCGTAGTGCTGACCCTAGGGGTGGGCTATGTTGCGATAGATACACTGTGGCCGGGTACGCTGGGCGCCCGTTTGGCATCTCGGGACCCTGTTCACATTGCTCGGGGCCGTATGTGGAAACCTCGGCCGGACTCCCTGTGGATGGAACCTGGATAGGCGATAAACCTGGACTAGAGACTTAAGTGTTAGGTAGGCCGTGGCCGACACCCTCGCTGGGCTTCTGCTTGAAGGTTCCCGAGTAAATGTCGTGTAAACGGCGGTAAGTGGTGAAAGCGTGTATGAAGAAGTACACCCCTGCAGGGTATAAAACTATTCGAATAGCCGCGTCCGCGGTAAAGGACTACTTGGTTGCCTATACAGTTCATAGACAAGTTAATGGGTACTAATAAAAGACTCAAGATAAGTGTGAGTACCGAGGATGGCCCTCTCGTAGGATGACGAGGGAGGATCCCCGGTGGAGTATTGTGTTGGTGAGTAGTGGACTCGTGTGCGATAACTATTTTACTGGTGAAGTTCCGTAGGATAGCTTAGCCAAGAGTCAAAGATGGCTTGCTGCATTAACCCCACCACCTTCTTGAGAATAAGCATGTATGGTAGGTTCTGATGTAAGACTTGCTGAGTACCTTTGTACTCATGTTTGCTTAATTACTGTTTTCAGACGACAACACCGCCCCCTCCGATGGGTTCTACGTAGACCTTGACGTCGACGAGTGACTAGCGACCCAGGTGGTGATCCTGGCCATGGAGGGCCCTATGTAGATAGACAGGCTTCGAGAAGCCTTCTTTCTTTCTAGAGTCTTTACTCAGACTAGTTGCTTCCGCATGTGCTTGTATGTTTGTATGACTTGAGTGTCGGGTCATGTGACCCTTATCTGCATGAACATGTTATGTATGGCTCCTTGGAGCCTTTAAATAAAGTACTTGAGTTGTAGAGTTTTGTTGTGATGCCATGTTGTATGTACTCATATCGGGCATATTGTGTGTATGATTGAAATGCTTGGTATGAGTGGGATCCGACAATCTAGTTGTTTATCCTTGGCAGCCTTTCTTATGGGGAAATGTAGTCTAGTGTTCCTCGAGCCATAGTTGTCCGCTATAGCCCGGTTCACCGGAGTCCTGCTAGCCTAGCACTACTGTTCAGGACACTTGACTGGCCGGCATGTGATTCACTTCGTTCCTATGTCTGTTCCTTCGGGGAAATGTCACGCTGTGACTTCCGGAGTCCTACCTAGCCTGCTACAGCCCGGGTTCCCCGGAGTCCTGTTAGCCCAGTGCTATAGCCCGGAATCAATCGCTGATGACCGATATGCTCGATGTGATTCATGTATGCCTATCTCCATAGGTCTGTGCCGCTTTGGGTTCATGACTAGCCATGTCGGCCCGGGTTCTCTGTCATATGGATGCTAGCGACACTATCATATACGTGAGCCAAAAGGCGCAAACGGTCCCAGGCCATGGTAAGGCGACACCCGTGGGATACCGTGCGTGAGGCCGCAAAGTGATATGAGGTGTTACCGGCTAGATCGATGTGACTTGGAATCGGGGTCCTGACAGCGTTGGTATCAGAGCCGGACTGCCTGTAGGTTCGTTGAGCCAAGCTAGTCGATGTCGAGTCTAGAAATGCTTTAGTTACATGTAGGGGAATTGATTGTGGGAGGGAACGTAAGGCTCTTTTACTCCTTTACCCTATGCCTCTGATCTGAGTCATTCTCTTCTCATTCAACGTGGGTTAAGGACTAGGCTCTCTTCTTCTATCAGGTTCACGTGTTACTAATCCATAGTAGCTTATAGGATTGTTGTTACAAGTCCCAGTTCAGTTTCTACTATTCTTAATATGTTGCTAATTGGATCAAAACCTTGATATGGTGTTGTTGAGTGGTATTGCGAACTGTTGTGGATGTCTCAAATCTTTTTCTGAGCATTTACAGCTGTTATGCTGTCCAATTTTCCCTAGAAATTCTGATGTCTTTGCATTGTGGCTGTGCTTTCAGATGGCCACTCGTGTTCAAAACCAAGTGGTTCGCCTGACCCGGTGCCTCGACGTGCCCGGTCATACTGCTATGTTAGTCCGGGTAATGATCGAGATGGGTTACCGTTGGTATCCCGAATACACCGTCGAAGAGCAGTTCCGCGACTTTAATCAAAGCCAATATCTCTGCACCGTCAGGATATTTCCTTCTTATCCTGGATCTACCGAGCCCCTTCACTGTTCCTATGGACTCGGGGTTACTGTTGAGATGGTTGTGCAGGATGCTGCCTATTCCATGATGACCATCTTGCGAGTCCGGACTGGCCTGCTTCGGAACACCGACTTCCGTTACATGCCAGCTTCACTTCCGGGAGCGCAAGGGTATCTTCAGGCAATCTATGCTGACTCTACTCAGGAGGACTCATTAACTCATACCACTGCCGAGATGCTCGAAGATAAGGACCGAGAGAATCGGGCCTTGAGGCTGGAGCTTTTCAATACCCGTGCTGATCATTGGGCCACATTGACTCGGTTTGCACCTGCGGTGCAAGCTGGATGTATGGATACAAGGGATCTGTATCCTGTGAGATCAGCTCTGCCAGACATGGTGGATTGGCATGATGTGGGAGGCATCACCCCACCCCGTGGTCCCCGCAGGCCACCGTTTGTTGGTCCAAGACCTCATCCTAGCCCCTATGGTCCACAGGCTCCTCAGGACCGTCTGTTCCTGGATGGTCACGTTGAACTTCCAGGCTATGGAGGTGACTTCTATGAGGACTACTACGGAGCTGTCTGAGTTAGTAGTAGTACCACTAGTATTGTAGTAGTTGTATCTCCACTGTCCTGCGTGACTTGTGGAATACGACTTAGTGTGTAGTCAATTCCGGGGGTGTAGAGAAATAATGTATAGGAGCTTGGAATGCTTCCGATGAGATGTAATGTCTTTCATCATAGTTGTACTGTAGCATGGGCTTGTACTAAACTATGTATGATGTGTATGACCGTTGGTATATATATGGCAGTTTTATATTACCATGACATACGGATGAACATCTCTGCATTCCGTGTTATCCATTACATTCTGCACTTCCTTGCTAAGTTTGAGCCATCCTTATCTAAACCATTGTCTTGTTTTCTCCTAGGATGGTCAACACCCGCAGCAACCCTGCTGCCTCGGAGCAGGGGGAAGCCAGTGCAGCTAGGGGTGAAAATCTGCCTCACCCGCCTTCTCTGGCCGAAGTAATGCTGGAGGCGGAAAGAAACAAGCGTGAGACTAACTGCCTGCTAGAGCGGATTGAGCAGAACACTGCACGCCACCCACGAAATGACTTGGTGTCAATCAATGACTTTATCAAGCTGTACCCACCAAAGTTTAACCATTACGTCCAACCCCTCGACGCGGATGACTGGCTTCGCAGCATCACTCACAAGCTACGTTCTGCCAACGTAGCCGAAGCCGACAAGGTTACCTATGTTGCCTATCACCTCGAAGGCCCTGCTAGCCTTTGGTGGGAAAACTTCGAAGCTATGCGCCCGGTCGGCCAAGTTACTACTTGGGCTGAGTTCAGTGAGGCTTTCCGCGAGCATCACATTCCGGAAGGTCTCATGGATTGCAAGAGGGAGGAGTTCTGCAACGTCACCCAAGGAAGACTGACTGTGGATGCTTATAGTCGTGAATTTGGAAATCTGGCACGCTATGCTCCCGAAGAGGTATCTACTGACGCTAAGAAGCAAGCAAGGTTCCGCAAGGGACTTAGCCCTGAGCTTCGCCGCGATCTTCGTCTGCACGAGTGCACCTCCTTTCAGAAGTTGGTCAATAAAGCCATCAGTGCTGAGACAGGCTAGACTGATTATGACGCTTCACGCAAGCACTCCCGTGACTTTGGCTCTTCATCCGGCTCTGGAGGTCAGAAGCGCCGGGTGTGGATCCCAAGCACGGCACTGCCACCCAGGTTCATCCCGAGGCCATCCTTTGAGGCGCCTCGTCCCAACCAGCAGTTTACACCGCCCAAGCCCTATGGTGGCCCCGCTGCTAATGCTGCTCCATGCCCCAATGTGGTGACATGCTTTAAGTGTGGAGAGCTGGGTCACTATAGCCGAGAGTGTCCCCAGAACAACAACCCCAATCAAACTGGAAAGTCCGTTGGCCGTGGTAAGCCCGCGGGAAAGACATTCTATGCCAAGCCGGTCACCACTGCCTGTGGCCATGTCAACTATGTTTCAGCCGAGGAGGCTCATGAGGATCCCAACGTCGTCCTTGGTACGCTCCTTGTTAACTGCCATCCGGCATCCGTTCTTTTCGATACTGGAGCATCTCATTCATTCATATCCGAGAACTATGCTCGATTGCACAACACGAAATTCTGTGACATGCCCTCTACCATGGAAATTCGAACTCCTGGCTCTAGATGGCAAACTTCTAGAGTAAGCCATGGGAACGAAACTCTTGTCGATAGACTTGTCTTCCTTGCATCCTCAATAGCTCTCAAGTCCTCGGACATAAACATCATCTTGGGTATGGACTGGATGTCAGCTCATTATGCTAAGATTGATTGTGCCACTAGAACCGTTCAACTTACTCACCCATTGGGCAAGACAGTCAATGTCTTAACTCGAGTGGCTAATCACCAGCTTTACTCCTTAAATGCCAACCCCCTTCCAGACCTTGAGGATGTTCCGGTAGTCCGAGACTTTCCGGATGACTTTCCAGAAGAACTGCCAGGTGTTCCACCTGACAGGGATGTTGAGTTTGTGATAGACCTTGTTCCAAGAACCATTCCAATTTCTAGAAGACCCTACAAGATGGCACCCTTAGAACTAGCCGAGCTTAAGAACCAACTCGATGAGTCCTTGAAAAAGGGTTTCATCCGTCCTAGTTCCTCTCCTTGGGCTTGCCCCATCCTCTTCGTCAAGAAGAAGGATGGAACGGATCGAATGGTTGTGGATTACCACCCTGTCAACCTGGTCACCATCAAGAACAAATATCCGCTTCCCAGGATCAACGATCTGTATGATCAGCTCGCTGGATCCTCAGTCTTTTCCAAGATGGATCTGAGGTTGGGCTACCATCAAATCAAAATCAAAAACGGGGACATTCCCAAAACGGCCTTTGTTACTCGTTATGGCCAATACAAGTACACCGTGATGTCCTTCGGTTTAACCAATGCCCCAGCCACCTTCTCCTGGTTAATGAACTCGGTTTTCATGGAGTACTTGGATAAATTCGTCGTGGTATACCTCGATGACATACTCATATACTCCAAGAATGAAGAGGAACATGCCGAAAATCTAAGGCTGGTATTGATGAAACTTCGAGAGCATCGCCTTTATGCCAAATTCTCCAAGTGTGAATTTTGGTTGCCAGAAGTGACCTATCTAGGCCATGTAATCTCTGGCAAGGGTATTGCTGTCAATCCTGAGCGAGTTCAAGCCATCCTTGATTGGACTCCACCTGAGACGGTCAAGCAACTTCGGAGTTTCCTTGGCTTAGCGAGCTATTGCCGCCGCTTCGTCGAGAATTTCTCCAAGGACTTTATTATCTATTGCGACGCCTCGCGACAAGGACTAGGTTGCATACTCATGCAAGATCGTCAGGTAATTGCCTATGCTTCGCGGCAATTACACCCACATGAGGAAAATTATCCCACACATGATCTAGAGCTTGCAGCTGTAGTCCATGCACTTAAAACTTGGCGACATTACCTTCTCGGTAATCGTTGCGAGATCTTCACCGATCACCAAAGTTTGAAATATATCTTCACCCAACCAGATTTGAATCTCAGGCAAAGACGTTGGGTTGAGTTGATCTCGGATTACGACTTAGGAATAACTTACACCCCGGGCAAAGCCAATGTCATGGCTAATGCGCTAAGCCGTAAGTCCTATTGTAACAACCTGATGTTACAACAAAGTCAACCATTTCTCCATGAGGAATCTCGTAAGCTAAATCTTCACATTGTTCCTCAAGGATTCCTATCCACCCTGGTGGCGAAACCTACCCTTACGGATCAGATCATCAAGGCACAGAAGGTAGATCCGGGGATCTCCCGTATTAAGAGAAACATTAAGAAAGGAGTCGTGAATTGTTTCTCCATTGATGATCAAGGTGTCATATACTTTGGGAATCGCCTAGTGGTTCCAAAGGCACGAAACCTGAGGTGGCTGATCCTTAAGGAAGCTCATGAATCCCCTCTCACCATTCATCCCGGTAGTACTAAAATGTATCAAGACCTACGCCAGAGGTTTTGATGGACTAGGATGAAGAGAGAAATCGCTCAATACATTGCTAATTGCGACGTTTGTCGTCGTGTTAAAGCAGAGCATCAACGGCCTGCTGGCACCCTTCAACCTTTGGCTATTCCCGAGTGGAAATGGGATAAAATCAGTATGGATTTCATCACTGGGTTTCCCAGGACCAAGAGAGGGAATAATGCCATCTTCGTCGTCATCGACCGTCTTTCCAAAGTAGCCCATTTCCTACCTATTCGTGAGAGTATCACCGCTAGCTAGCTAGCTGATTTATACATCTCCCGAATAGTGTCTCTTCATGGTGTTCCATTGGAAATTAACTCAGACCGTGGAAGTCTCCTCACCCCTCGATTTTGGGAAAGTTTCCAAAATGCTATGGGAACTCGTCTCACCTTTAGCACCGCCTTCCATCCTCAATCAAGTGGTCAAGTGGAACGAGTCAATCAAATTCTGGAAGATATGCTCCGAGCTTCTGTCATCTCGTTCGGAATGAGTTGGGAGAAATGCCTTCCATTCACGGAGTTTGGTTATAACAATAGTTATCAAGCCAGCTTAGGCAAGGCTCCTTTCGAAGTTCTCTATGGACGAAAATGTCGAACGCCTCTTAACTGGTCAGAAACCAGGGAAAGACAACTCTTTGGCCGGGATATGATTCAGGAAGCAGAAGAGCAGGTTCGCGTTATTCGTGAGAAATTGAAAACAGCCCAATCTTGTCAAAAGAGTCAATATGATCGTAAACATAAGCCTATGACTTATGAAGTCGACGAGAAGGCTTACCTTCGGGTTACTCCGTTAAAGGGAACCCATCGTTTCGGTATCAAAGGCAAATTGGCTCCTCGTTACATTGGACCCTTTCGCATTCTTGCCAAATGAGGAGAAGTTGCCTACCAATTGGAACTACCTCCGCATCTTTCCAGAGTTCACGATGTCTTCCACGTTTCACAACTCAGGCGTTGCTTCGCGGATCCTATCCGTGGAGTGGTCCACGAAATGCTTGATCTACAAGATAATCTCTCCTATCGGGAATATCCCGTTCGTATCCTTGATCAGGCCGAGCGTACCACTCGACGTCAGAATATCAAGTTTCTCAAGGTTCAATGGTCACACCATTCCGAGAAAGAAGCCACATGGGAAAGGGAGGATCGTCTTCGACTTGAGTACCCCACCTTCTTCCCAGAGGATCCTAAATCTCGGGACGAGATTATTTTGAGTGGGGGTGAGTTGTCACACCCTAGCTAGTTCAAGCATTAGAGTGTGCATCATGTTTAAATTTCTCTTAAATTTGAAATGGGGAAAGCAGAAACCCCAACACCCCCCTGGAAACAACTAGGGTTTACTAAAATTATTTTCAGTGACCCTGAAATGCCCTTCTAAAAAGTTCACCCTCCTTGTCTTGGGTTAAAACCTCTGGCAAAATTGGTGCACAATTTTCTAGGTCAACAGAAGGTCATTGAATTAAATCATAAGTATTTGAATTTGGGCATTTAAATGCTATAAAATAATTTAAATGCTCAAATAATCCTGGAAATAAATGTTTGCTGTTGGAAATAATCTAAACAGAGCCCACAATTATTTTCAGGATTTTTGGAAACGTTTTAGTATTTTAATTAAAGCCCAACAGTTGCAGTTAAATAGAAAAACAGAAACAAATAAAAAAAAGAGAGAGGGAAGCTACCTGGGCCTTACCTATGTTGGCCCAGCCCACCTGGCTTGGCCCAGCCTACTGGCTCTGCCAGCCGTCGTCCTCCTCGCGCCAGAAGGACGCGGAGCGCGTGGCCGGTGCCCGCGGCCACACGCTGGCCACCTCCTGCTTCCGCCGACGCCTGGAGACGCCTAGGGGTGCCACGCGACCCCCACGCCCCCCTCTCATCCTCGCTTACTCTTCCCCTCGTCTCCCTCACTCTCTCCCGCGATGCCCGAGTGCGTTCCTCGCCGCCGTTCGCCGTAGACGATGCCAGAGCGACCCCTTCGCCCCTCCGACAAGCCAAATCGCTTCGCCATGATGCCCTCGCCCTCCCCACCGAGCCACGCTTCGCCGGAGGCCCTGCATCGCCGCTATCGCGCCGTCTTCGACCTCGGTACCCGCCGGACGCCGTTCATCGATTCGCCTCGCTCCGGTCGCCCCCGAGCCCGCTGAGCTGCTCATCGACCTCCTTGTGAGCTCCGCCGCCTTTCCCCTCTTCTTTCCCACGCGTTTGCACCCTCTAGGCCATTGTTCCACCATGGCCGAAGCTCATCTCCGCTCGAGCTCGTCGCCGACATCGCTCCGGCGACCATTTGGTCCTCCCGTGCTATGCAACGTGCTTGCCGCATCGCGTAGTGCCTCGCTAGCGCTTCAGTTTCCGTGTTTGCACGCCGCAGCCCACTCCCCGCACATGGCCGAACTCCGGCCACCACCTTGGAGCTCGCCGTCGTCGTCTCCGGCCACCGTAGGCCCGGCCTCCACCACCACTAGATGCGCGACTGCAAGAGCTCAACAATGAGCCCAAGAACGGCATCGCCTGTGCCCTGTGGGCGTTTTCCGAGCTGCGCCACCGTCTCGGGCCTCGCCGGCGTCGAGTCGCCGGCGAGTTTGACCCAGTTTGACTCCTGGGTGGGCCCAGGCAGACCCGCCCTGAGTCTATGACAGGTGGGGCCGGTCTGCTAACTAATTTAGGATTAGTTTTAATTAATTTTAATTAAATCAGTCACTGACATGTGGGCCCAGGCCCCACTGACAGCTAATTGGTGTTAATATAATCCTGTTAATTAGCTGAGAAGCTGACAGAAGGGGCCCACCAGTCAGGTTTGACCTGGGCTGGCACCTTTGACCTGCTGAGGTCAGCATGACGCAATGCTGACGCAGTAATGCATTTTCTGGATTTATTCTTATATACAAGAAATTCCAGAAAATAGTCAAAACTTCTAGAAATCATAAAAAATCAACCATAGCTCCAAATGCAAAGATTTATATATGAAAAATGATCAGAAAAATTCAATCTATCCATCTGTAATGGTTTCATGCATGACAAAACAAGTTTACCTTGCTGTTTAAGCAGAATAAGGAAATGCACTATTAAGGCCATGTTTAATGAGCTAATATTTGAATCTTTGATTCAAATGAGTTCATTCCTTTCTGTTATAGCTTGCATTAGGCCAAGACACAATCATATTGCCATGTCATAGCATGCATCATATTGTTGCATATCGTCATGTGTTGATTGTGTTCCGATGTGTTCTTCGTGGTAGGTTCTGCCTCCGAGGATATTCACGAGTATCCAACTGAAGGGCAGTATCCCACTACCAGTCCATCAGGCAAGCAACCATTGATCATTCCGATACAACCCATGTTCTCGCTTCTGCCCTTGTTTACTGCATTAAGACAACGCGTTTCAATCTGCTGTGTGCTACGGTAGTTGAACCCTTATCCTCTGCATGACCTGTCATTGCCAACTAGATGAAACCCACTAGCATGTGTAGGAGTTGATTGAGCCATGTATGTGATTCCTACCTTGCTATGCCTGCTATGCTTAGAGTTGTGTCAGGTCTGGTTCATCTGGGTAATGGGCTAGAGTGAAATGCTTATGTCGGTAATGTGAGGGATGTGTTGAACATGTTTTGGTAAAGGTATCGATGAGAGGCCATGTAGGAGTACATGGTGGGTTGTTTCATTGAGGTCGTCCCTAAGAACTGAGATCTGTATGTGTGATTTAAGATGCAGTTACTACCGTACATTGGGCCTGAAACCAATGGACCCTCTCGGCTTCTTAATCACCTTAGTACTCTGTCCAGGAGTTGCAAATAGTTTCTGGTGTTTGTAGGTTGTGTGTTGGCGGTTGTGGGTGGGCTATGTTGCAGTAGATACACCGTGGCCGATTACGCCGGGCGCCCGTTTGGCGTCTCGGGACCCTGTTCACATCGTTCGGGGCCGTATGTGGAAACCTCGGCCGGACTCCCTGCAGATGGAACCTGGATAGGCGATAAACCTGGACTAGAGACTTAAGTGCTAGGTAGGCCGTGGCCGACACCCTCGCTAGGCTTCCGCTTGAAGGTTGCCGAGTACATGTCGTGTAAACGACGGTAAGTGGTGAAAGCGTGTATGAAGAAGTACACCCCTGCAGGGTATAAAACTATTCGAATAGCCGCGTCCGCGGTAAAGGACTACTTGGTTTCCTATACAGTTCATAGACAAGTTAATGCGTACTAATAAAAGACTCAAGATAAGTGTGAGTACCGAGGATGGCCCTCTCGTAGGATGATGAGGGGGGATCCCCGGTGGAGTATTGTGTTGGTGAGTAGTGGACTCGTGTGCGAAAACTATTTTACTGGTGAAGTTCCGTAGGATAGCTTAGCCAAGAGTCAAAGCTGGCTTGCTGCATTAACCCCACCACCTTCTTGAGAATAAGCATGTATGGTAGGTTCTGATGTAAGACTTGCTGAGTACCTTTGTACTCATGTTTGCTTAATTACTGTTTTCAGACGACAACACCACCCCCTCCGATGGGTTCTACGTAGACCTTGACGTCGACGAGTGACTAGCCACCCAGGTGGTGATCCTGGCCATGGAGGGCCCTATGTAGATAGACAGGCTTCGAGAAGCCTTCTTTCTTTCTAGAGTCTGTACTCAGACTAGTTGCTTCTGCATGTGCTTGTATGTTTGTATGACTTGAGTGTCGGGTCATGTGACCCCTATCTGTATGAACATGTTATGTATGGCTCCCTGGAGCCTTTAAATAAAGTACTTGAGTTGTAGAGTTTTGTTGTGATGCCATGTTGTATGTACTCATATCGGGCATATTGTGTGGATGATTGAAATGCTTGGTATGAGTGGGATCCGACAATCTAGTTGTTTATCCTTGGCAGCCTTTCTTATGGGGAAATGTAGTCTAGTGTTCCTCGAGCCATAGTAGTCCGCTACAGCCCGGTTGACCGGAGTCCTGCTAGCCTAGCACTACTGTTCAGGACACTTGACTAGCTGGCATGTGATTCACTTCGTTCCTATGTCTGTTCCTTCGGGGAAATGTCATGCTGTGACTTCCGGAGTCCTGCCTAGCCTGCTACAGCCCGGGTTCCCCGGAGTCCTGTTAGCCCAGTGCTACAGCCCGGAATCAATCGCTGATGACTGACATGCTCGATGTGATTCATGTATGCCTGTCTCCATAGGTCTGTGCCGCTTTGGGTTCATGACTAGCCATGTCGGCCCGGGTTCTCTGTCATATGGATGCTAGCGACACTATCATATACGTGAGCCAAAAGGCGCAAACGGTCCCAGGCCATGGTAAGGCGACACTCGTGGGATACCGTGCGTGAGGCCGCAAAGTGATATGAGGTGTTACCGGCTAGATCGAGGTGACTTGGAACCGGGGTCCTGACAATTTCTTTGCCTCTTGCATATCTCTAGGACTAAGAAATAGAATCCCCCTTTTCTTCGGAGTTGGCTTAGGAGTTGGTTCATGAAGTGTCCAAACATTCTCATTACTCAATATATTATTCAATAGCAATTCAGCTTGCTCAACAGTTCTTTCCCTGAAAACACAACTAGCACACTTATCTAGGTGGTCTGTGGAAGCATCGATTAGTATATTATAAAAGATATCAAGTATTTCATTTTTCTTGATAGGATGATCAGGCAAAGCATTAAGTAATCGAAGAAGCCTCCCCCAAGCTTGTGGGAGACTCTCTTCTTGAATTTGCACAAAATTATATATTTCCCTTAAGGCAGCTTGTTTCTTATGAGCGGGGAAATATTTAGCTGAGAAGTAATAAATCATATCCCGGGGACTACGCACACAACCAGTAATGTCGGATTTCAGGTTCCGGCAGACCCTTAAGGTTCGAACACTGGGGTGCGCGCGGAGATTAGCCTTCTACCTCTCCGTCTCGCTAAGATCTAGACTACTGAAAGAACTGCACAAGAGACACAAGGTTTATACTGGTTCGGGCCACCATTGTGGTGTAATAGCCTACTCCAGTGTGTGGTGGGTGGATTGCCTCTTGGGGCTGATGATGACGAGCAATACAAAGAAGGACAGCCTCGCAAGGGTCTGTTCTTGGACGGGGCGATGAATTGCTGGAAGGAGTTCAGCCTGCTTTTCTGTGGACTGCCGCCTGGCCTTCTGCTTCACAGGGCGCACGTTGGGGCACACGTTGAGGTGATGCTCGATTACACTCCTGGGGATCCCTGCCAACTGGTCCGACTCCCAAGAGAATACCTTCTTGTTTGCGCGCAGGAACCTGACCAGGGCCTCCTCCTGCTCGGGTTTGAGGTGGGCGCCTATGGTGAAAGTGGCGTTGGTGGACCCGTCCTCATTGACGGGTATCTTCTTGGTTTCTGCCGTGTCTTGGGTGAACAACTGCTTCTTCTTGGCGGGTGCTGCCCCCTTGGGCCCGGGGGTCTCCAACTCGGCCGGCTGTGCCGACGCCGCCGTGTTGAAGGCAAGCTTGAGCGCCCGCAGCGCGTCCCCGGTGTCCCCGTGCACAGTGAGGACACCGCTGCTCCCGGGCTTCTTCATGAGGTTGTACGCCAGGTGCGTCACGGACATGAATTGGGCCAGCGCTGGGTAGCCGAGGATGGCGTTGTAGGGGAGGCCGATGGGGGCGATGTCGAAGTAAACCAGCTTCGTGCGGAAGTTGTCATAGGTGCCGAAGGTCACGGGGAGCCGGATCTGCCCCAAGGAACTGGACGACTTGCCCCCGACGCCTGAGAAGAGCCGGCTGGGTTGCAGCCGTTCCAGGGGTATGCAGAGGAGGTTGAAGGCCTCGACGGAGAGCACGCTGAGGCCTGCGCCGCCATCAACGAGGGTTCTGGTGACGGCCACCTGGCAGATGGTGGGGGTGCACAACATGGGGAGCGCGCCCGAGAAGGCCGAGTTGGAGGGGTGGTCCTCCGAACTGAAGGTCAGGCCGGTCTCGGGCGCCGACCGATCCGGGGGAGCGCGTGGGACGAAGAACCAGCTGGTGCGAGCGATGGAGTAGCGGTGAAGCCGTCCTGCCGCATGGATGGATGCTGAGACGACGCTTGCTGCTCGCCCCCCGCCGGGCCGGTGGCGGCGTTGATGGCGGGCGACGGGAAACGACGAGGACGTCCACCAACGGGTGCCGTCTGGGCAACGCAGGAAGCGATGGCGGCCCGGCGCTCGGCGCGGGCCCGACGAGCGTCGGACATGGATGCGACGGTAGGAGGAGAACAGGGTGGTGGAAGACGAATTCCGGCGCACCCCTACCTGGCGCGCCAAATGTCTGATTTCGGGTTCCGGCAGACCCTTAAGGTTCGAACACTGGGGTGCACGCGGAGATTACGCCTTCTACCTCTACGTCTCGCTAAGATCTAGACTACTGAAAGAACTGCACAAGAGACACACGGTTTATACTGGTTCGGGCCACCATTGTGGTGTAATACCCTACTCCAGTGTGTGGTGGGTGGATTGCCTCTTGGGGCTGATGATGATGAGCAATACAAAGAAGGACAGCCTCGCGAGGGTCTGTTCTTGGACGGGGCGATGAACTGCCGGAAGGAGTTCAGCCACCTTTCTCTTTCTCTCTCTAAGCTTCCAACCCTTACTTGCCTCCTCTTGCTATGTGGGCGGCTGGTCCTATTTATAGAGGCCCTGGTCCTCTTCCCAAATATTGAGCGGGAAGGGAGCCAACAATGGCGGGCTAATTTGAAGGGGGACAGCTAGTACAAGCTATCCTGACAAAAGCAGGCTTCGCCTACGCAAAGCTCTGGGGATGATGCCGTCTTGGGCTCCACGGTGACCTCCGTCTCGTAGTCCTCCTGGTCTTGGTCTCATTGCACCGAAATGGCAACCTTTTCCTGGCGCCTCGGTACTCCGCGACTGCGCTTGTCCCCCCTTTGCACCAAAGAGGAAAGGAGGACGCTGCGTGGGCTGGCGCCCTGAGTCGTCATGGCTTGCGTCACGGGCACCTCGCGAGGTACCCTGCCTTGATTTCTCCGCCTCCTCGTGAGCCAGCCTGATGAGGCTGCACCTGAGGAAGGTCCGTGTTGTCCGCCCCGCGAGGCTTGGCCCCTCGCGAGGGTCTTGAGTCTTGTGTTGGTGAAGATGGGCCATGCTGGGCCCCCTTTTGAGCCACGCCGCAGGCTGCAGGCAGGCAAGTCTGGGGACCCCCGTTCCCAGAACGCTGACAAGTAGCAAGAGAATTAAGCCATGTTTTAGCATCACCCTTTAATGAGAACGAAAATAACTTAAGGATATAGTAGTAACGAATTTTTTCCTCATGAGTGAATAGGGTGGCTATATCATTCAATTTAGTAAGATCCGCCACAACAGTTTCAGATTCATGGCCATAAAAAGGATCAGATTCAACCAAAGTAATTAACTCGGGATCGACAGAGAAATCATAACCCTTATCAGAAATACAGATAGGTGAAGTAGAAAAAGCAGGCTCATATTTCATTCTAGCATTCAAAGACTTTTCTTTCAGCTTAGCTAACAGTTTCTTAAGATCATATCTATCTTTGCAAGAAAAAAGGTCTCTAGCAGTTTCTTCATCCATAACATAACCCTCAGGCACATCACGCAATTCATATCTAGGGGGAGAACCTTCATCATCACTTTCATCAATATTATCTGTTTCAATAATTTCATTTTCTCTAACCCTAGCATGTTGTTCATCAAGAAAGTCACCTAATGGCACGGTATTATCAAGCATAGAAGTAGTTTCATCATAAGTATTATGCATAGCAGAAGTGGCATCATCAATAACATGCGACATATCAGAATCAATAACAGGTGAAGGTGTCGCAAATTTACTCATAATAGAAAATGAATCAAGTGCAGAGCTAGATGGAAGTTCTTTACCTTCCCTCATAGTTGAGGGAAAAATCTTGGTTCTTTCATCTTTCAAATTCCTCATAGTGATCAACAGATATAAATCCCAAGTGACTCAAAGAATAGAGCTATGCTCCCCAGCAACGGCGCTAGAAAATAGTCTTGATAACCCACAAGTTTTCGAGGGTAGAGTATTCAAGCCAAATTTATTGATTCGACACAAGGGGGGCCAAAGAATATTCTCAAGTATTAGCAGTTGAGTTGTCAATTCAACCACACCTGAAAGACTTAATATCTGCAACAAAGTATTTAGTAGCAGAGTAGTATGGAAGTAACGGTAACGGTGGCAAAAGTAACAGTAGTAGTTTTTCTAGCAATCATAACAGTGGCAACAGAAAAGTAAGTAAGCAAAGATCAATATGTGAAAAGCTCATATGAAATGGATCAATGATGGATAATTTTGTTGGATGCGATTCCAAATGCAACAGTTATAACATAGGGTGACACAGAACTAGCTCCAATTCATCAATGTAATGTAGGCATGTATTCCAAATATAGTCATATGTGCTTATGGAAAAGAACTTGCATGACATCTTTTGTCCTACCCTCCCGTGGCAGAGGGGTCCTATTGGAAACTAAGGGATATTAAGGCCTCCTTTTAATAGAGTACCAAACCAAAGCATTAACACTTAGTGAATACATGAACTCCTCAAACTACGGTGATCACCGGGATTGGTCCCAATTTTTGTCACCTCGGGGTTGCCGGATCATAACACATAGTAGGTGACTATTGACTTGCAAGATAGGATCAAGAACTCATGAAAACATAATAGGTTCAGATCTGAAATCATGGCACTCGGGGCCTAGTGACAAGCATTAAGCATAGCAAAGTCATAGCAACATCAATCTTAGAACATAACGGATACTAAGGATCAAACCCTAACAAAACTAACTCGATTATATGGTAAATCTCATCCAACCCTTCACCGTCCAGCAAGCCTACGATGAGATTACTCATGCACGGTTGATGATGACGATGGCGACGGATCCCCTCTCCGGAGCCCCGAACGGACTCCAGATCAGCCCTCACTACAAAAAAAGACACTTTCGTGATGATACGTGTTTGTCACCGTAGGTCACGTTTTCTGTCATGCATGTACATCCATGACAAATTTATGACAAAATCATGATAGTCATACCTGTGCTGTCGTAGAAGTGTTCCATGACATTACCAAAATTATCATCACGGAAGTGTCCAGTTCCATGACGATAAATCGCGCATCATGGAAGTGCTTTCGTCAAGGGTGACCGACACATGGCATCCACCATAACGGGTCGCTGTTAAGCTATCGGGTCCGGTTTTGGATCCGATAACCTGTTAACAGCCTGGACCAATGAGGATTTTCCACGTGTAAAATTGTCATTGGCCAGAGGAAACACGTGTTGGCTCACTGTTGGGACAGATGTCATCCATTCATTGGACAGGAGGCGCCTATGACAGGTGGACACGTGGCATGGCCCAACGGAGGCCCATTCCGGTGAAAAGGCTGGGCCTGTCAAAATAAGCGGGCCGGCCCATTAGCATCCTACTTGAGTCAGGCCCATATGCAAGTACGACCCATACAACTTACACAGAATCGGCCAATCAAAGGCCCATTCTAGATTTGAAAATTTTCAGCCCATCGTTAGTTTAAGCCCGTTAACAGCCCGCTACATCTTTAGGCCCAATTGCGGCCCAAGCTTCTTTCGGCCTGTTAGCAGCCCATCATCAGTTCCAGCCCGTTAACGTCCCGGAACGTCTTTCGGCCATTTTTCAGCCCATTCTGTAGCTGGGCCAATTCTAGCCCACTGTGACTTTAGGCCCATTCGGTAAATGGGCCAACTCTTAGCCCATTTTGCTCTCGGCCTGTTAATGGCCCACACAACAATTAGGCCTTTGACTTTAGGTCCATTAGTGGCCCACGTTTCGTAGGGCATCATTCCATCCCAACGTGACTTTCGGCCTGTTAAAAGCCTAGTTTGCAAATTGGGCCTCCTCTGGCCCATAACACTTTCGGACTCTTACTAGGCCGTAAGGTAAAAGGGCCAAGACAAAATTGACATTTATTTCGGCCTGCTAGAGGCCCGTGGGCCATTTCCATTTATATGGCCCTATCGAGCTTTTGGCCTGTTAACGGCATGCTAAGAGCCGTTGTTTCGGTGGGTCACATCATTTGGGATCCACTTAATATTATTTTGACCAGCCCAGATAAGGCCCGCTTTGACTACACATGTTTGTTCATTTGTATGGCGTCCAGGAAATGTTTGGGCTTGTTGGACATACTATCGCCTCTAAAAAACATACACTATACAATAAAAACACTAAGTCATAGAAACGTAGAATAATCCTACACTATACAATCAAGAAATTACAGTCGAATATACCCACTGGGCATTATAGTTCGGCATCAGTGATAATAAAGCGTACACAAATAGCAAATTACATACACTGGACAAATAAAGCTCATACATCATGGACACACATCAACATAACTTACCATTTGAACTATAATCTCTTCAGAAAATAGGATTTGCCGGATTCAGATAGCACAAATTTGAGTCTGCAAAAATCTCCAATTCCTTCGTGGTTACCTCAGTGTCTTGTTTCATTTTTTGGACTCCTGCATCTAATACCTCCATGTCCAGTCTCAACTTGTTGATTGTACGTTGAGAATCATGTACATGTTGTCTTGCCACCTCCAGTTGATACTCGAGAACATTAGCACAATCCAATTCCAATCCATAATCATTCAGTAAAGGCCATGTCGCACTGCTCGCAGATCTTTGTGTTGATGTCACTTCATCATGAAATTTTTCTGTAAGTACACATGACTAGGGCAAAAATATAGTTACAACGGTGAAGCGAGCAAGACAGACTATTTTGTACATGGCAAAACAGGACTAACAATAATGTTACATGTCATGAAGCATAAGCAGGTGATATTTTTAAAAATTATAAAAATGGTAGTCTGTGCAGCCTGCATACAGAAATCTCTCTTAGCTCACCAGAGGAGCATGATGTTGGGGCCAAATCCAAAACACAGACAAGTTACAAATTTAGACAGCATGTTGCGTATATGTAAGCAAGCAGTTGGGCATTCTGTAGCTCAATTAAAGTCTTAGGGAGCATAATGAACAGCAGAGGGATTCATACAAACCTACTACAACAAGCAAAACTATGCAATCATTAGCCTAGTATTGTGAGCCTCATGTAGTAATAGGTTGTTAATAGACTTCAAAGCTTCAGGCACACTTCGCCTGAGTAATTAAATGGTAAGGCCTGTAATTATGTCAACTAATAGTTATACAAGTACCCAACTTCAGGCATCATTGTTTGGGCATCTCATCAACTGAGGACAAATAAAGCAATTGAAAAGAGCAACTTAACTATGCCTGAATCAAACAAGGAATTGAACTCTTGAGTTGGATACAATGACTTACCTTAACTGGTTGAATAGGCTCAGCGATGCTCCTACTTCTCTTGCAAGTCTCCTTCCTAACATCTTCTACATGGAAATCCTCAATCTTATCTTCATTGCACCCCCTATGCAAGGTGACACAAACTAGTTACTCGTCTCCATGGAAGGTAAATATGCATACTTTCCAGTCTGTGAACAACACAAAAGGATAAGATTATAACAAAACAACACCACATAATGAAACATACCACATATCTTGCACTTGCACACAATGAAATGAGCATTTGCTATGTGTGTACTATGTAAAACTAGGCATACCTTCGAACTGGATCTCCGGGTACTCTTGGAGAGCCTACCTTAGTGTACAACCAAACCTTTATGTCACCTATGAGTTAGAAAAGGCCCCATAACAGCAGCCCTTAGTGTTTAAATCATTGACAAGCTCTGTTAGAGTGTTAGGTCAAGAACAGCAAGTAATCAAAGCAAATAGTCCTGGTATGGCTGGCTGATGCAAACAAGCAATTAAACAGATGTGTGAGCAAATCTTACATACTCCCTCCTTCCATCTATATAGGGCCTAATCGTTTTTCGAGGCTAAATTTGACGAAGTGTTATAGCAATAATATATGTCATGCAAGTGACACAAAGCATAATGTCAAATTTGTACGTGAAAGGAGCTTCCAATGATATAATTTTCACATTATACATCTCATGTATTATTAGTCTTATCAATAGTTAAAGGCGGTCTCGAAAAACACATTAGGCCCTATATAGATGGAAGGAGGGAGTATCAAGAAAAGAAGCAAGGAAGGAGGCTTAAAGACCATCACTTGACTGACCAGATTTAAGGGGCATTTAAACATCATGTGCAACATATGAACTAACATAAACATTGCATATTCTAGATTCTACAATGGCATGCACATGTATTAGGTTATGCCATGTATGATGGTGCCTAAATGTACACTATAGCAGGCAGGAGTGATTCATCATTGCACGCACAATTGAATTGCAGGTTAAGGGCCAGTTCTATTCCACCTTTTCAGAGATTATTGTCAAAATAAGCCATAAAAGATGTAAAGAAGTCATTTTTGAGTTATGGGCTTGGGCTTAACTTATATCTCTTTGGAGGGGGGTGTTTCGGGTAGAAGCTCACTAAAAATTAAAGGGAAGGGAATAGTGAAATGACTCTGTTGTCTGCCTATATTACACTCGAAATGCAACTGCTCACGCCCGCGTCACACCTAACCCTGTAAAAACAAACACGCAAGCGTTCATTTCCCTGCCCGCTTGCATCTCCTCTCCCCTTTCCCTCTACCTCGATCCCCTGCCTGCAGCGCTAGGCTTCCTCCAGCGAGCCGTCACCGCTGGTCCTATCTGGCCTGGTCCTCGACAATGCTCTGTCCAGCTAGGCTACAAGCGGGTAGGACCAAATCTCGCCGGCTTCTCCTCCCTCTGGTGCCACCCCTCATTCTCGTGGTCTCCAGCAGCTAGTGCACTATGGTCTGTCCAACGCACTACTCCGGCGGGCGCCGCACAACTACGGTTGATGCCACACTGCGGGAGAAGGCACCTTATTCCCCCTCCCCTCCTCCCAGACCATGGCCTTGAGGTGCTGCTGAAGGATGAGCTCATCCAACAAGGTGAGGATCTCCTTTGATTTTTTTGCCAAATTTTCATTCTGATCCACTATAGGATGAATTGCTATGAGTTGCTTCTGCTGCTGCTATATGATGCATTGTTATGAGCTGTTCCTGCTGCTTCTATATGATGAATTGCTATGAGCTGCTGCTGGTATTTGATGAATTTCACACTTCTGCTGCTATATGATGCTTTCAGGTGGTGCTGCTATATGATAATAACCAGCCACTTGGACCATCAAATTTCAATAAATAATTGTTCTTCATTTAAATGTGGGTCATGTGTTCTTCGTTTAAATTAGGCAATGGGATCTCTATGGAAGACATTGACCAAAGTAGATTGTGCCAAGTAGATGGTATCTTTGTATTTGCATTTTGAACAAATGGTGATGGTTTGTTTTCCTATCATATTAATTACTACACTGGGTTCATTTTGTGACGTTTGCAAGTCAAATTAATTTTCATATGGGCAGCAAAATGACAAAATATAATGCAATCTAGACTTTTCACTGATCATACCAAAGATAAGCTGAAAAGGAAGGCAATGAAAAGAACGGGTTGGCTTATTACCTGGAGCTTATATTCACAGGTGCTTACTTTCTTAGGATAACTCGTAAAAACTGTCCTTAAGAAACTTGGCCAATAGAACTGACATACAAATCACATGTCATGATGATTGCAATGGAAGAGTGACCTACCATAGCACACTGTATAGGCTCACCGTTTCCTCTCCTTTTTTTGCGATGTTCCATGAAATTACCACATAGATCTTGTACTTTTTCATTGTGTAACCCCATCTGCAAGTTGACACGGCTAATTTCAGACATCTCTACATGATAATACATTGCATATCCCTTGCACATATTTAAACCAACAATTAACGACTGTGTGCGTAGCATAAACTAGCCATGACTCTATGTGCTAGACTAGTAGGCACTCTAAAGGAGCCTAATGTAGTGCACTGGAATTCCTACGTGCCACCTACGATTTTGTGTAATGTAGAACCTCTGTTCCTAAATATATGTCTTTGTAGAGATTCCAGTATGGACCACATACATATATATACAGATGCATTTTTGAGTGTAGATTCACTCATTTTGCTCTGTATGTAGCCTATAGTGGAATCTCCAGAAAGACTTATATTTAGGAACGAAGGTACGAGGTAGTATCATGTATGACATCTACATATCTAATTTAGCAGCCAGCAGTAGAAATATTGTCTGCACAAAGGGATTACTGGTCGAAAATCCTAGCAAAGCACGCTGGCAGGCACAAAACAATACAAGAGAGAGAGAGACGCACTTACAAGATCATAGCAATGCCTCAGTCCAGTATCTTGGTTGGCCAAGCTGTTAGATCCAGAAGAAACATCGTCCTTGTAGTTTTTGCCAGCTGCATAACAGGTAACAGCGACCTGTTAGTATATTTGAATTACATCAGGCAGGTGATGTTGGACGGGTTTAAAGGTGACAAGTACCTAGGCTGTGGCCGGTGCTTGGCATCTTGCCAGATGGTGGGAATCAGGTTAGAAACGTCAAGGGTGATGAAGCTACGCTGGCTGTCGGGGTCCGGTAAGGAGATCTAGAACCGTCGAGTAGGGTGTTTGTGGAGCAGGTCCGGTAGGGTGGACTACGGTGTGGGCAAAGCAGATCTGTGGCCGTGGACGAGGGTGTCAGTGAAGCTACTCTAGTGGTTGGGTTAAGGATGGTGTCGATGATGCAGATCTGCGACCGTGGACGGGGCGTCAAAACCTGCTCCAGTAGGTTGGATGAGGGTCCGACAAAGCGGATCTGAGGCCGTGGACTTGTGAGTTGGCAAAGCAGCCCCGGTAGGGTTGAGAATGGTATAGGCGAAGCTACTCCTGTAGGTTTGACGATGGTGTTGGTGAAGCGGCTCAGGTAGGGTTGAGGAAGGTATCGATGCAGAGAATCAGAGGCCGTCGACGGGGCCATTGGTGGGGCGACTCCGCGGGGTGTGGACGAAGCGTCTCCGGTGGGGAGTACGAATGATACCACTGGTAGTGATGGTGTCGGTGAAGCGGCTCAGGTAGGGTTGAGGAAGGTATCGATGCAGAGAATCAGAGGCCGTCGACGGGGCCATTGGTGGGGCGACTCCGCGGGGTGTGGACGAAGCGTCTCCGGTGGGGAGTACGAATGAGCCACTGCAGAGGCGCTGCGGTTTACGAGAGTACCGGCGAAGCAGATCCGGCACTATGGACAAGGCCGACACTGAATGGGCTGTGGTACAATGGTGGATGAGCAGTCTACTTGTTTCTAGTGGAGGTGGGAGGGGTAGATGCGGCCGCAGAAGCAGATCCGGTGAGGTGGATGCCACTGGTAGTGAATGGGCTCTCATACGCTAGTGGATGATGAGTCTAGGGTTTCGAGAGGGGAGGGGTAGAAAGGCCGATGAAGTAAGGACGGCGTCATGTAAGATGCTCTAGTGCTGTCGAGTTAGTCATTTTTGCGGGAGGGGGAGAGGAAATGGGGTGCCGTGTGGTGGGGGGGAACCGGAAGTTACCAAAGTAGCCCCGGCCTATTATATAGATGAGGGCGGTATTGTAACTTTTGTTCTCCGTGCACCAAGGACAAAAGGGGAATTTCGCATGCTGAAGACTAGGTGGCGGAAATTTTAGAAGGAGGCGGGAGATTTTGCCGCCCGCAGGATCGTTCGTATCCAGTTTCAGCTAATTTTGGACCGTGCTAGCGGGAAGGTCATGCGACACTATGTACACGGGGCACACGTCAGCAGTTAATAACTGGTGTGAAGTCCACCCCAGAAAAAAAGACAATAACTCGAGATGATGCACCGATAACTTGGACGTTCACACGGGCGCGGCCAATCATACGGGTGTAGAGGTGCGTTCAAAAAAAGGATCAAATGCTCAGCATATGTATTTCTCGTGTAAATAGATAATTTAGTGCCATTTGTTATTTACTTTAAACATAATGCATTGACGTGTTAGTGTAGAGGTGCACAAAAATAAATGGATATTGTAGTCCGCTACATAAAAGTCTTACCTCATATGATTACATAGCCTCCATTTCATAAATTGTGTACCCGTTGAATTCATATATGAATATTACATATATTACTTCATAATAGAACCTTAAATCATCCAAGACTAATGAATTTGAATGCAAGAGTAACAATGGTGCATGTACATGATAGCTACATTGGTTGTTTGAAGAAACATCACTGTAACTTTGGCATACACAATTGAAAAGGTTTATTTAGATAGAAAAATGTGATATGTGAGTGTCCAATCTTTATAATGTTCAATAGATATTGTACCTTTGGCCATGATATGAAGAAGATATTGATTTATGTTCAAGCGATGCACGTCCACGATCGCTAGATAGTGATACGTGAATGAATTGTGCAATCTATCTCACACACATACATATCTCATTTCCCCATGGGCATCGGAATCACACACGTGCACTTCGTGTATTTCTATCCCTCCGTCAAGGTTAGTTTCCGTCTTTCTACCCCGTCCTACAAGTCTCTCGCACAGAAACACACACGCTCTCTCTTTCGAACACGTCCACCCTTTTAATTCCGCCCACCCACAGCCACTAATGTCTCAAAGTATAATTATGTATCTCACACATATGCCTATGGTTAAGTCGAGTTCCGGAACCATATGAACACATACAATGGGATTCCAGTAGAGCACCTTTTGTTTTGAGATTTCGCTCTCTCTCTCTCACACACACACACACAAACACACACATACAAACACAGACACGTGTGCGCTTAGACATTGTTTCTCGCTTCATTTTTCTGGCACTTGCATGCACACTGTTTGTTTATCTTTGTGATGCTTTAAGTATGCCTCGCACACATGCTATCTACCTATCCCTTGATATAGATATGTATCGCACAAACTTCTTCTCCCTACTAGCAAGATGCCCATGCGTTGCACGGAACATCAAGATGCATTTGTATGAGTAGTTTATCTTGTGGGAGAAAAGGATGAATGAGTGAATGCCTTATTGGCAAATATGGAGAGGGGTGTGGGTATCTTTTTGCAAAATTGCCATAGTTTCCTTCCTATCTGTTAGATATAAATCGGATGGCCTATATTGCAGGATGGCAGGAACACCCTTCCTATCTGTTTTTATATTGTAAGTGTCACTGCCCCCCTCCCCCACACCCACACACACACACTTCCCGACACCGAAGGAGTAGGTGACACCTCGATCTTGATACTAATCTACCGACTGGCTTCTCTCTCAAACACACACACACACACACACACACTGTCGGTGTCAAAACCGGCGGATCTCAGGTAGGGGGTCCCGAACTATGTGTCTAAGGTGGATGGTAATAGGAGGCAGGGGACACGATGTTTACCCAGGTTCGGGCCCTCTCGATGGAGGTAAAACCCTACGTCTTGCTTGATTGATCTTGATGATATGAGTAGTACAAGAGTTGATCTACCACGAGATCGTAGAGGCTAAACCCTAGAAGCTAGCCTATGGTATGATTTTCCATTGGCCTACGGACTAAATCCTCTGGTTTATATAGACACCGGACGGGGCTAGGGTTACACAGAGTCGGTTACAAGGGAGGAATCTATATATCCATATTGCCAAGCTTGCCTTCCACACCAAGGAGAGTCCCATTCGGACACGAGATGAAGTCTTCAATCTTGTGTCTTCATAGTCCAACTGTCCGGCGAAAGGATATAGTCCGGCTGTCCGGAGACCCCCTAATTCATAGTCCAACTGTCCGGCCAAACAATCTTGACCGTTAGTTTGCGGGTGATAGACAGAAGCATAATCGAGCTTGATGCCCATGCTGTTGCACAAAAGTTTCACCTCGTTGGCTGTGAAGTTCGTGCCGTTGTCAGTGATGATGCTGTGGGGGATGCCATAACGGTGTACAACCCCAGATATGAAGTCTATCACCGGTCCGGATTCAGCTGTTTTGACAGGTTTGGCTTCTATCCATTTGGTGAATTTATCCACCATGACCAGTAAGTATTTTTTTCTTATGGGTTCCCCTCTTTAAGGGGTCCAACCATATCAAGCCCCCAGACCGGAAAGGGCAAAGTAATGGGGATTGTTTAGAGAGCAGTAGGTGGCATATGGATTTGGTTTGCAAAAAGCTGGCAACAGACGCAATGTTGGACTAGATGATGTGCATCTGCTCGGGCCGTCGGCCAATAGAAACCTGTACGGAAGGCGTTGCTTACAAGGGCCCGGGCTACAGCGTGATGGCCACCGAGTCCAGCATGGATTTCTGCCAAAAGCTTCCGCCCTTCCTCTTCGGAGATGCACCTTTGAAGGACTCCGGTAGTGCTTTTCTTATAAAGCTCTCCCTCGTGGACCTTGTAGGCTTTAGATCGCCGCACTATGAAGTGTGCCTCATTTTGGTCCTCGGGTAGTTCTTGCCTGGTTAGGTAGGCTAGGAATGGTTCTGTCCACGGGGCGATGACGGCCATTATCACGTGGGTTGAAGGTGTTATTTCGATGGCAGAGCCTCCGATTGTGTCAGAGTGTTCGGTCTCTGATGATGTGGCTGGGTCCAGACTATTGCTACCGGTGTCCCCTTCCCATACCACGGATAGCTTAAACAGTTTTTCCAAGAAGATGTTAGGTGGGACAGGATCGCGCTTAGCGCCGATACGGGCGAGGATATCCGCCGCTTGATTGTTTTCTCGAGCCACGTGGTGGAATTCAAGCCCCTCGAACCGAGCTGACATTTTGAGTACGGCGTTGCGATATGCCGCCATTTTCGTATCCTTGGCATCAAAGTCTCCATTTATTTGAGATATTGTGAGGTTCGAGTCCCCACGTGCCTCCAGGCATTGAATGCCCATGGAAACTGCCATCCGGAGACCATGTAATAGGGCCTCGTATTCGGCTACGTTGTTGGAGTCTGTATATAGTATTTGGAGTACGTATTGGACTGTATCTCCGGTGGGGGACGTCAGGACGATGCCAGCCCCCAGACCAGCCAGCATTTTAGAGCCGTCAAAGTGCATGATCCAATTGGAGTATGCGCCATACTCTTTAGGGAATTCGGCTTCTGTCCATTCGGCGACGAAATCGGCCAGTACTTGCGACTTAATGGCTCGCCGTGGTCTATATGTTATGTCGAACGGGAGGATCTCGATAGCCCATTTGGCAATCCGGCCCGTGGCATCGCGGTTTTTTATTATGTCGTTGACTGGTACTTCTGAGGCCACCGTGATTGAACACTCTTGAAAGTAGTGTCGTAATTTCCGGGATGCCATAAATACCACATATGCTATCTTTTGATAATGTGGGTACCGTGATTTGCATGGAGTGAGGACACTGGACACATAATAGACCGGCTTTTGAAGTGGGAATTTATGTCCGTCCGTCTCTCGTTCGATGATGAGCACTGCGCTTACAACTTGGTGAGTTGCCGCTATATATAACAACATTGGTTCGTCAAAATTTGGCACGGCCAAGATTGGGTTGGTGGCCAGGATGGCTTTTATTTCTTCCAGTCCGACCGTGCCTGCGTCCGTCCACTCGAAGTGTTCGATGCGTCGAAGAAGGCGATAAAGGGGGAGTGCCTTTTCTCCTAATCGGGAGATAAAGCGTCTTAAGGCCGCCACGCATCCAGTTAACTTCTGGATTTGCTTGAGGTCAGTTGGGATAGCCAACTGCGATAGAGCTCCGACTTTAGCCGGATTTGCTTCAATTCCTCTACTAGAGACGATAAAGCCCAGGAGCTTTCCGGCGGGTACGCCGAAAACACATTTTTCTGGATTGAGCTTAATGTCGTATGTTCGGAGATTGTCGAACGTGAGCCTCAAGTCGTCTATTAAGGAGTCGACGTGTCTGGTTTTAACGACCACATCGTCTACGTATGCCTCCACTGTTTTGCCGATCTGCTTTTCCAGACATGTCTGAATCATGCGCTGATACATTGCGCCGGCATTTTTGAGCCCGAAGGGCATTCAGTTAAAGCAGAAGGGGCCATATGGAGTGATAAATGCCGTTTGCGGCTTGATCGGACTCCGCCATCTTTATTTGGTGGTAACTGGAGTATGCGTCGTGGAAGCATAATGAGTCGTGTCCTGCGGTAGCGTCGATAATTTGATGGATGCGAGGAAGGGGAAGGGATCCTTTGGGAAAGCCTTATTGAGGTCCTTGAAGTCGATGCATAGGCGCCAGGATTTGTCCTTCTTTGGTACCATCACCAGGTTTGCTAGCCAGTCCGGATGCTTTATTTCTCTAATGAATCCGGCCTCCAGTAACTTGGCTAGCTCCTCTCCAATGGCTTGTCACTTAGGTTCAAAGAAACACCGAAGAGTCTGCTTGACCGGCTTGAATCCTTTTAGAATGTAAAGGCTATGCTCGGCCAGCCTGCGTGGGATTCCTGGCATATCTGAAGGATGCCAGGCGAATATGTCCCAATTCTCGTGCAGGAACTCCCATAGTGCGGCGTCTATAGAAGGGTTTAACTGTGCCCCGATGGATGCTGTTTTTGAGGGGTCCGTTGGATGGACTTGGAATTTGACTATTTCATCCGCTGGTTTGAAAGAGGTGGACTTGGATCTTTTGTCTAGTATCACGTCGTCCCTATCCACTGTGGAGCGCAGTGCGGTTAATTCCTCCGCCACAAGGGCTTTGGATAGTGCCTCGAGGGCTAGTGCGGCTATTTTGTTCTCGGCGCGGAGTGCTATGTCCAGCTCACTAGCTAGAGTGGACAGGGACGGGCCCGGGCATTTTGAGCTTCATGTATCCGTAATGGGGTATGGCTTGGAAGATTGTGAATGCCTCCCGCCCTAGAAGGGCGTGGTATCCGCTACTGAACGGGGCCACTTGGAATGTAATTTCTTCGGACATCTAATTCTCCGGAGTGCCGAATGCCACATCTAGTGTGATTTTCCCAGTGCAACGTGCCTCCCGACTAGGGATGGTTCCTTGGAAGGTCGTGCTGCTTTGCTCGATACGTTTTCTGTCAATTTCCATTTTTTGAAGAGTCTCCTCATAAATGAGGTTTAATCCGCTACCGCCGTCCATGTGCACTTTAGTGAGCCGAAAGCCGTCCACAATTGGACTGAGGACCAAGGCGGCTGGTGCTCGGGCTGTTCGGAATTTAGGTTCGTCACTGGCATTGAAGGTGATAGTCGTGTCGCTCCATGGATTTATTGCGGCCACATGGCAGACTTTGGCAAGGCTGCGGAGTGCTCTCTTATGCCTATTATTTGAGGCGAAGGTCTCGAAGACTGTCAATACTGTATTGTTATCCACGGGATGGTGCTCTCAGGTGTTTTGGATGAGGAGATCCTCACCGCTCTTGGCTACCTACCGGAGTACCCAACATGCTCTAAGGCTGTGTGTTGGTATGGTATCTGCTGTACTATGAATTTTATAGGGCCTGTTAAGCCATCCCTCCAATATAGTTCCACGCCCTGTAGTGGGCTTTTGCTTCTTTCTAATTGAGTCGGGCGACTTATGAGAGTGCACCCTTTTAGTTCAGACTAGGGGTTTTGTCAGAGCCGGATTATCCCAAAATTTTGTTTGGGTTTTCCAGGCGCTTTCCATCGCGCAGTACTTCCGTACTATGGCCGCCAAGTCAGCGAAGTGTGCTATGTCACGGTGACTTATAGCGTTGAGGATTCCCTTGTCCGTGCAATTGTTGCAAAAGAACGAAATTGCGTCTTCCTCGCGATAGTCCTTGACCTTGTTCATTACAAGGAGGAATCTGGCCCAATAGTGATGTACTGTCTCTTGGGGCTCTTGCCTAATGTGGGAAAGATCGTTTGTATCTGGGTGGGTGGGTGGATTTAAGTCCGGACCTTGACCCAATCTGAGACCCCGGGGTGGGGGAGTTTCTGATCTTGGAAGTTCGGCTTCCGGGATGTTGCCCCGCAGGTTCAGGGTTAGGGCGATGTCCTCCCGTGGGCGGGTATCCGACTCGGAGAGCTCGGGAATCCGGACATAGTTCGTCCTCAGGATAGAGGGAGAATCGCCGCATTGCTCCTCCACCATCGCTATCTGATGGTTGACCGGCGGAGAGTTAATCTCCCTTTGGTCGGGTTTAAGCCCAATCCGATCGTAGTCCGTAGCGACTCCTAGAGCGGCGATGCGATCCAAGAGCTCGTTCAAAGAGGAGAGCTCCATTGGATCCATCTGCTCGGTGAATTTTGAGCCAATGTGGAGGCTATTTTCGATGACCTGGGAAGTCATCGTCGGCGCAGCGGCCGAGCGGGCGGTCATGACGAAGCCGCCTAGTCGGAGAGTTTGGCCTACAGCCAGGGCTCCCCCAGAGGTGATGTTGTCCTTGACAATGAAACGAGTCATCCCTCCTTATGATGACGACATAGTGGAACTCTCAATGAAAGCACCAATGTCGGTGTCAAAATCGGCAGATCTCGGGTAGGGGGTCCCGAATTGTGCGTCTAAGGCGGATGGTAACAGGAGGCAGGGGACATGATGTTTACCCAAGTTCGGGCCCTCTCGATGGAGGTAAAACCCTATGTCTTGCTTGATTGATCTTGATGATATGAGTATTACAAGAGTTGATCTACCACGAGATCGTAGAGGCTAAACCCTAGAAGCTAGCCTATGGTATGATTGTCCATTGGCCTATCGACTAAACCCTCCGTTTTATATAGACACCGGAGGGGGCTAGGGTTACACAGAGTCAGTTACAAGGGAGGAGATCTACATATCCGTATTGCCAAGCTTGCCTTCCATGCCAAAGAGAGTCCCATCCGGACACGAGACGAAGTCTTCAATCCTGTATCTTCATAGTCCAATAGTCCGGCCAAAGGATATTGTCCGGCTGTCCAGAGACCCCCTAATCCAGGACTCCCTCAGACACACTACCCAACACCAAAGGAGTAGGGTGGCACCTCTATCTTGATAGTAATCTATCTACTCCTCTTTCAAACACACACACACACACTCGCTAGTTGTGCCTCTGTGCCTACCGCGCACACTCTTGATACGTCTTTCTCTCCCTCCCCCTCCCCACAACCCCAACAATGACAGCTTAAGGGTGACAACTCGATCTGATCTTAATTTTTCATTTTGTTTGTCTCTCAAACATTGTGTCTATGTGCCTCGCTCATACACACTCGATATGTCTTTTCCTCTGTAGCCCCCTCAATATGTAGACTTCTCACATGCACACAACTGTAGTGACGATGACAATGAACCCAGTGTGCCTTGTTTTTACTGGCCTCATGTGATAGTTTTCACCCTGTTTTATGTTAATTAACAAGGCAACCTTTTATTTGTTGTCAGATTTCGGGTTCCAGCAGACCCTTGAGGTTCGAACACTGGGGTGCACGTGGAGATTTCGCCTCCTACCTACCTGCACCCCTCCGCCACGCTAGGATCAAAGCTATGAAAAGAATAACACAAGGGACACAGGGTTTATACTGGTTCGGGCCACCGTTGTGGTGTAATACCCTACTCCAGTGTGTGGTGTGTGGATTGCCTCTTGGGCTGATGATGACGAACAATACAAGGAAGAACAACCTCGCGAGGGTCTGTTCTTGGCTGGGGCGATGAACTGGTGGGAGGAGTTCAGCCACCTTTCTCTCTGCTTCTAGCCTCTCTAACGAGCCTCTTTCTTCCTACTACCCAACCCCCTTGCTCTGTGGGTGGCCGGTCCTATTTATAGGGGCCCTGGTCCTCTTCCCAAATATCGAGCAGGAAGGGAGCCAACAATGGCGGGCTAATTTGAAAGGGGACAGCAAGTATCAGCTGTCCTGACAAAAGCAGTCTTTGCTTGCCCAAAGCTCTGGTGATGACGCCGTCTTGGGCTCCATGGTGACCTCCGTCTCGTAGTCCTCCTGGTCTTGGTCTCGTTGCACCAAAATGGCAACCTTTGCCTGACACCTCGGTACTCCGTGGCTGCGCTTGCCCCCTTGGCACCAAAGAGGAAAGGAGGACGCTGCGGGGGCTGGCACCCGCCTGGCGCCCTGAGTCGTCATGGCTTGCGTCACGGGCACCTCGCGAGGTACCCCGCCTTGATCTCTCCGCCTCCTCGTGAGCTAGCCTAACGAGGCCGTGCCTGAGGATGCTCCGTGTCGTCCGCCCCGCGAGGCTTGGCCCCTCGCAAGGGTCTTGAGTTTGTGTTGGTGAAGATGGGCCATGCTGGGCCCCCCTTTGAGCCACGCCGCAGGCCACAGGCAGGCAAGTCTGGGGACCCCCGTTCCCAGAACGCCGACAGTAGCCCCTAGGCCCAAGACGCGCATGGACTTGGCCATGCAGGGAGGCGGAAGGGCAAGAGCGAAGCGCCGCGGGCCCTAACAGCCTGCGGCCTTGGGCGCCACGTGGCGGTTGATTGGACGTGGGCGTCTCCACTTCCCCATGGCGCCTCGGCAACTGCACGGATTGGACAAGTCCCTGCATGCAAAGCGGGTCATAATTACCTGCGATCATGGGGGCCGTTGGTTGGCCATCGCCAGCCATAAGTATGGACCGGCGCGCGCCCTTCCAGTTCATCCCCTCTTGCTTCTCCTTTTTCTTCATGGCCCCGTCGAGGAGGTTCTCAGCCGCCGAGAAGGGGAAGGCTTGCCGGGTTGAGCACGCCTCTCCCCCACCCAAGCGCGGCCGAGGGCGCCCTCACAAGCATCCTGTGGCCACCATGGTGGCTCCCCGCGGCCGTGGAGGCGATCTTTAGCATGGCGACGGGCGGATTGCTGCAGCCGGGGGGCGCGCTCCGGTTGCGCGTCCCCCCAGGCCGCGCGGTCGTGCTGCTGAAGTGCTGCCAGAGTTCATCGTGTGGTCGGCGGAGCCGGCTAGCACCCGGCTTCCGCTTCCTCGCTTCCTCCTCGGCGAGCTCCCGGCCGGCGCCCCGGGCGGCCTCTGGCTCCAGGCCGACGGCTGCTGCAGCCGGGCCTCATGGGTCTCTCTGGAGGTCTCCCGGCCGGCAGCCTGTCCCTGGCCCGCGATTGGCAGACGTTTGCCCGCGCGCGTGGCCTGAGCCGTCGGTGCACCCTACACTTCAAGTTCGACGGCGACGCCACCCTCTATGTGAGGGTGTTTGGGGAAGATGGTCGCCGCGCAGGGTGTTGCCCCCAGGGTGACGACCGCGGCTAGGAACCCAGCTCCGGTAATGATGGAGAGAGCAGTGCTCGCATGGCTGGCGGCGTTCGGGGTTCCCCAAGCTTCTCCGGTTCTTCAGGCGGCGACTCCTCTAGCGGTGGCCGTGATCAGCCTCCACGTCGTCGTATCTGCTTGGGGGGTGGCAACGTGTCCGCCCGCCGTCGCGTCCGAGCGCTTAGGGAGTCCGCCTGAGCTCCGTCGGTAGCTCGAGCCTTCCCTACGGGCCGGTGTGAGGCGAGTCGCGCCGAATTTGTTCTTCCTTTTCCCTTTTTCCTACGTAACAAAGACAATAGTGCGGAGCCCCGCGGGGGCGTGTTTGGGTTATTGCTTGTCAATCATCATTTTGCTTTCGTTACCGTACCTTCCGGCTATGTGCCCGAGCGTGGATATTTCCCGGCCCCGGCAGTGGGGGGGGGCACCGACCCAGGCCCTTTGTTTGTGTCGCGGTGCCCGTGGGGCACGGACTGGAGGGGTGCTCCTATAAGGGGCCCAGGTCGCGAACTCTTTGAGTGACTAGGATAGGAACACTCGCGAGGGCGCTTGGCTCTCCCCCTCGTGAGGCCTTGCACAAGAGAAATCGAGGCAGGGGAGTGAAAAGCCGAAGAACCGCAAGCCAAAGACGGCAACAACTTCAATAAAACTCCAAACGAAGAGGAACAAGCCAACTGCGTAAAGCAAATGAAAAGCCGCGTCCGGCACCTAGTCTAGTCTTCGATGTCTTCTCACCAGCGTGGAGCTAAGTGCTGCCACTTGGCGTGGGAGGGAGCCCTAGGGCCTGAGGCCCGCGCTCCTGAGACTCCGGGGCGTGTACAGCCCAACTCATTATTACGTGAGAGTGTCACGGGCGGCGAGCTTCACAGGCGTTGGCCTTCTTCACAGGATCGGGGCCTTTTCCAAAATGCGATAGCTTCATAGGCACTCGCCTTACTTCACAGGCTCCGGGCCTTTTCCAAAACGCGATAGCTTCACAGGCACTCGCCTTGCTTCACAGGCTCCGGGCCTTTTCCGAAACGCGATAGCTTCACAGGCACTCGCCTTGCTTCAGAGGCTCCGGGCCTTTTCCAAAACGCGATAGCTTCACAGGCACTCGCCTTGCTTCACAGGCTCCGGGCCTTTTCAGGGATAGAACCCTCGGAGGTGCTGGATGTTCCATGCATTCTGGACCGGCACTGCCTCCTGAGTCTCCAAGCGCGTGGAGACGGGCCTGGAAACATGAACAACCTTGAACGGGCCCTCCCACATGGGAGAGAGCTTGTGCAATCCCTCCCTGGAGAGAACCCGCCTGAGCACGAGGTCTCCTACCTCAAGAGTCATGGGGCGGATGTTGCGGCAGTGATATCGCCGCAGTGCTTGTTGGTACCACGCTCCTCGCAGCGCGGCTTCCCGGCGACACTCCTCCCCCAGCACGAGGTCCGTCCCCCGCATGGCGTCCTACTGCGCCTTGTCGAACGCCAGGACCCGCGCGGAGCGACGTCTGACCTCGTGAGGGAGGACTGCTTCTGCTCCGTAGACCAGGAAGAACGGGGTCTCTCCACTCGGCTTGGTCGCGGTGGTGCGGATGGACCATAGCACGGACTGCAGTTCGTCGTACCAACCTCTGCCGCAAGCCTCCAGCTTCTTCTTGAATGTCCTGGTCTTGAGGCCCCTCAGGACCTCCGCGTTGGCTCGCTCGGCCTGGCCGTTGCTTCGGGGGTGCGCCACTGAAGCGTAGCATATCTGCGTTCCAAGGTTAGCACAGTATGTTTTGAAGAGGTTACTGGTGAACTACGAACCATTGTCCGTGATGATGCGATTCGGCACCCCGAACCGGCTCACTATGCCCTTGATGAACTTGACTGCGGAACCCGCAGGAATGGTGCGGACAGCCTCCACTTTAGTCCACTTGGTGAACTTGTCCACGGCAACGTAAAGATAGCGGTAGCCCCCTGGCGCCCGAGGAAACGGACCCAAGATGTCGAGCCCCCAGACTGCGAATGGCCGCGAAAGGGGGATAGTCTGCAAGCCCCTGCCGGCTGATGGATCTGCTTGGCATGGAACTGGCAGGCCTCACAAGATTTCACTAGTTCAACAGTGTCATTGAGCGCGGTGGGCCAGTAAAACCCACTGCGGAACGCCTTGCCAACAAGGGTCCGTGATGACGAATGATGTCCGCAGTCTCCGCCGTGTATATCTTCCAGTAGTTCCTTCCCTTGCTCCCTGGAGATGCAGCGCAGGGATACATCATTTGGTCTCTTCCGGTAGAGCTCTCCATCTTTGATGCAGTATGCCGTGGCCTGGCGCGCCACTCGCTCTGCTTCCTCCTCCTTCTCCGGCAGGGTCCCTTGCGTTAGGTAGCTCCGGAGCTCTGTGCTCCAACATCCCTCCTGAGGTTCCATCGTCTGGAGAAGGCGTGCTCCCAAGGCCGGGCCTCAAGCCGGAGCTCCTGAGGCAGGTGGCTGAGGGAGCTCCTCCCTGGGCTGAGCCGTGTTTGATAATGACGGTAAGGCTGAAGGCTTGAAGAGCCGCTCCTCGAAAACGCCAGGCTCCTGAGGTAACCGCCTGGACGCGCGTTTGGCGATTTCATCGGCTTCCTGATTGGTGCCACGGGGCACATGCTGCAACTCCAACCCCCAGAACTGCTTCTCCATCTTGCAGACCTCTACAAGGTAGGCCTCCATGTGCTCATCCTTCGGCTCGTACACCTTGTTGGAGAAATTGACAAGGAGCTATGAATCGCCCTTGATGGTGAGGCATTTCACCCCCAGGGCAGCTGCGGCCTTCATGCCCGCTATTAAACCTTCATACTCCGCTATGTTGTTGGAGACCTTTTCGCCTTGCTGGAAACAAAGCTGCACGGCGTAATAGAGCTTGTCCTGGGTGGGCGATATAAGCACCGCCCCAGCCCCTGCGCCATGTCTGGAGAACGCCCCATCGAAGTACATGACCCAGCCTTCTGGCGCCTCGCTTCCCAGGGACAGGGACCGATCCTCGTCGGCCTTGAGGCCTGGCGCCTCCGTCCATTCTGCCACAAAATCCGCAAACGCTGCTCCCTTGATGACTCTGGTCGTGCTGAATTCGAGCTGAAATGCTTGCAGCTCTATGTTCCACTCAACGACCCTCCCAGCTAAATTGGGGCTCCTAAGCACCCTCTCCAGGGGGTATGACGAGACGACCTTGATGGGGTGACCCTGAAAATAGTGCCTCAGTTTGCGCGAAGCCACCAGTAGTGCGAGGAGGAGATTTTGAGGTATGGGGTACCGTGCTCTTGCATCCCGCAGCACTGTGCTGACGAAGTACACTGGGTGCTCAACGAGGTGGAGGGCGTCAGTGCTGGTGGCTCCCTTCGGAGACCATGGCGCCTCTTGAGGCAATGAGGCCTCCTAAGACTGGCCATCAGGAAGAGGGGCCTCTTCTGCCTCTGATGCACCCCTCTGCGGCGGCTGATCCTCCTTAGCCGTGATGGCGCTGTCTGTGGGCCTTCCTTGTCCCTTTTCTGCCTTATCCCGGGCTGCTGCCATGGTTTTGATCCGGCGCTCCTCTCTGACTGCTACCAAGGCTGCGCTGGCGGAGTAGGGAGTGGCGGCGAGGTAGGGCACCAGGGGCTCCTGAGGGCGCGGGGCCACCATGACCGGTGGGCTGGTCAGGTATCTCTTGAGATCCTGGAACGCCTTGTCGGCCTCTTTAATGCACTCGAAGGGCCCCTTTTTCTTCATTAGCTGGAAGAAGGGCAGGGCTCGTTCCCCCAACTTGGAGATGAAGCGCCCTAGCGCGGTCACGCGCCCCGTGAGCTTCTGCATTTCTCTGAGGGTCTTTGGCGGGCTCATGTCTTCCACCACCTTGACCTTCTCCAGGTTAGCCTCGATGCCTCAGTGGGACACGAGGAAACCCAAGAGCTTGCCCGAGGGGACTCCGAACACACACTTCTCTAGGTTGAGCCATAGGTTCACTGCGTTGAGGCTCGCGAAGGTTTCCTCCAGGTCTTGTATCAAGGTCCTGGCCTCCCGAGATTTTACCACGATGTCATCGACGTAAGCTTCAACATTCTTCCCGAGCTGCGGGCCCAAGGTGATATGCATCAGCCGCTGAAAGGTCGCCCCTGCGTTACGTAGCCCGAATGGCATGCAGGTGTAGCAGTACACCCCGCACGGGGTTAGGAAGGTCGTCTTCTCGACGTCTTCCACCGCCATCTTGATCTGGTGATACCCAGAGAAGGCATCCAGGAAGCATAACAGGTCGCATTCCGTAGTGGAATCAACGATCTGGTCGATGCGGGGGAGCGGGAACGGATCTTGCGGGCACGCTTTGTTGAGGTTAGTGAAGTCGACACACATGCGTTCCTTCCCTCCCTTCTTCGGCACAACGACAGGGTTGGCCAACCAATCTGGGTATCGGACCTCGCGAATGACCCCAGCGGCCTCTAATTTGCAGGTCTCTTGGACGATGAAGGCCTGCTTTTCTGTGGACTGCCGCCTGGCCTTCTGCTTCACAAGGCGCACGTTGGGGCACACGTTGAGGTGATGCTCGATTACGCTCCTGGGGATCCCTGCCAACTGGTCTGGCTCCCAAGCGAATACCTTCTTGTTTGCGTGCAGGAACACGACCAGGGCCTCCTCCTGCTCAGGTTTGAGGTGGGCTCCTATGGTGAAAGTGGCGTTGGTGGACCCATCCTCATCGACGGGTATCTGCTTGGCGGGCGCAGCCCCCTTGGGCTCAGGGGCCCCCAAGTCGGCAGGCTGTGCCGACGCTGCTGTCCTGAAGACGAGCTTGAGCACCCGCAGAGCGTCACCAGTATCCCCGTGCACGGTGTGGACACCGCTGCTCCCGGGCATCTTCATGAGGTTGTACGCCGGGTGCATTGCGGCCATGAACTGGGCCAGCGCTGGGTAGCCAAGGATGGCGTTGTAGGGGAGGCCGATGGGGGCGATGTCGAAGTCGACCAGCTCCGTGCGGAAGTTGTCGTAGGTGCCGAAGGTCACTGGGAGCCGGATCTGCCCCAAGGAGCTGGACGACCTGCCCCCAACGCCTGAGAAGGGCCGGCTGGGCTACAACCATTCCAGGGGTATGCAGAGGAGGTTGAAGGCCTCGACTGAGAGCACGCTGAGGCCCGCCCCGCCATCAATGAGAGTTCTGGTGATGGCCACCTGGCAGATGGTGGGGGTACATAGCATGGGGAGCGCGCCCGAGCAGGCCGAGTTGGAGGGGTGGTCCTTCGGGCTGAAGCTCAGGCCGGTCTCGGGCGCCGCCCGATCCAGGGGAGCCCCCTGCCGAGTGGAAGCGGCGCTGACCCGGCGGATGAACGGCTTGACATGGTAACTCGTAGGCGGCGCCTGCGAGCCGCCCAAGAGGGCCGCGACGACTAGGGGTGTTGGTGCAGCATGATAGGCGGGGAAGAGGTTGCGGGGCTCCATGGGCACGCGGAGCACGCGAGATGAAGAACCAGCTGGGGTGAGCAAGTGAGTTGCGGTGCGGCCGTCTTGCCGCACGGACAGATGCCGGGACGATGCTTGCCGCTCGTCCCCCGCCGGGCCAGTGGCAGCGTTGACGGTAGGTGATGGGGAACGGCAGGGACGCCCGCCGACAGGGGCCGTCTGGGCGACGCGGGAAGCAAAGGCGGCCCGGCGTTCTGCGCTGGCCCGACGAGCGTCAGACATGGGCGTGATTGTCGGAGGAGAACGGAGCGATGGAAGACGAATTCCGGCGCACCCCTACCTGGCGCGCCAAATGTCGGATTTCGGGTTCCGGCAGATCCTTGAGGTTCGAACACTGGGGTGCGCGCGGATATTTCGCCTCCTACCTACCTGCACCCCTCCGCCACGCTAGGATCAAAGCTATGAAAAGAACAACACAAGGGACACAGGGTTTATACTGGTTCGGGCCACCGTTGTGGTGTAATACCCTACTCCAGTGTGTGGTGTGTGGATTGCCTCTTGGGCTGATGATGATGAACAATACACGGAAGAACAGCCTCACGAGGGTCTGTTCTTGGCTGGGGCGATGAACTGGTGGGAGGAGTTCAGCCACCTTTCTCTATCTCTTTCTCTCTGCTTCTAGCCTCTCTAACGAGCCTCTTTCTTCCTACTACCCAACCCCCTTGCTCTGTGGGTGGCTGGTCCTATTTATAGGGGCCCTGGTCCTCTTCCCAAATATCGAGCAGGAAGGGAGCCAACAATGGCGGGCTAATTTGAAAGGGGACAGCAAGTATCAGCTATCCTGACAAAAGCAGTCTTTGCCTGCGCAAAGCTCTGGTGATGACGCCGTCTTGGGCTCCATGGTGACCTCCGTCTCGTAGTCCTCCTGGTCTTGGTCTCGTTGCACCGAAATGGCAACCTTTTCCTGACACCTCGGTACTCCGCGGCTGCGCTTGCCCCCTTGGCACCAAAGAGGAAAGGAGGACGCTGCGCGGGCTGGCACCCGCCTGGCGCCCTGAGTCGTCATGGCTTGCGTCACGGGCACCTCGCGAGGTACCCCGCCTTGATCTCTCCGCCTCCTCGTGAGCCAGCCTGACGAGGCCGTGCCTGAGGAAGCTCCATATCGTCCGACCCGCGAGGCTTGGCCCCTCGCGAGGGTCTTGAGTTTGTGTTGGTGAAGATGGGCCGTGCTGGGGCCCCCTTTGAGCCACGCCGCAGGCCGCAGGCAGGCAAGTCTAGGGACCCCCGTTCCCAGAACGCCGACATTCGGGGCAGACATAAAATATATCACATCAACCCAATTATTGCAATAACTATTTTAAAAGAAATTAGGTAGATGCCCGTGCGTTGCACGGAACATCAAGATGCATTTGTATGAGTAGTTTAGTGTGTGAGAGACTAGCAAGATGCCCATGCGTTGCACGGAACATCAAGATGCATTTCTATGAGTAGTTTATCTTGTGGGAGAAAAGGATGAACGAGGGAAGGCCTTCTTTGCAAACGTGGAGAGGGGTGTGGGTATCTTTTTGCAAAATTGCCATAGTTTCCTTCCTATCCATTAGATATAAATCTGACGGCCTATATTGCAGGATGGCAGACACACCATCATCACCAACTCTGTTTTCTACTACCTCCGTTCCTAAATATTTGTCTTTTAAGAGATTTCAACAAGTGACTACGTTCGGAGCAAAATGAGTGAATCTACACTCTAAAATATGTGTACATACACATCCGTATGTGGTAGTCCATTTGAAATCTGAAAAAGAGAAATATTTAGGAATGTATGGAGTATAATATAAGAGTAGACATGGAGATATATCTCCAGCATGGTCTACAACAAAAATGTGCTGGACTGGTTCGCACCGGATGCTCGCAACGTGATGACCTGAGTTCAAATTCTGTCTTTAACTTTAGATTTTTATATTATATATTACTTATTTAATACATACTTCTTTCGATACTGTACTGACGGTGGAACCCATAGAGTACTTAGAATACAATATTAAGGATGGACTTGTTTCTTCTTAATTTTCTGTACGAAGTTGTAGCCACCCTGCAAGTCATGTGCACACTATACACGCAATTAACTTTTTATAGAGGGAGAATCATACATGCAATTGAGTCAAATGGACTGGATGTGAGTCTATTATTTCCAGCATAAGAGCATCTCCAACGGCAGCCGGCAAATTTCCTCCCGCTTCCTTCCGCGGAGGACGACATCAAACGCCAGCGGCATACATTTTCACAACTCTAACCAACTAGATTAAATTCGTTCAAACACGGTCTGTTTTCATATAAGCATGAAGGATTTTGTATAAAAAGCCGGATCTTCATATAAACATGATGGATTTCATTACATTTACATGAACTAAGCGGTGCTAATCCGAATCTCTTGGTATAATTAATACTCCCTCCGTCACGAAATACTTGTCCTAGAAATGGATGTATCTAGACTTATTTTAGTTATAGATACATCCAATTTATCCATTCGTAGAACAAAAATTTCCCGCCTGCCGGAGAGGGAGTACCTAATCCAAATGGCCGCCCGTGGATCCCTTTGTCTTCGTCATGTCCGGCAGAGACTTGCAGGGTCGACGTAGGTCCTCGGAAGAGATGAAGCAGCAAAGAAACCACCTGAATGCGCAGTCGTCGCCTCGGCGGTGGCCTTCATGGGACCCAAGTGGCAGCGGCCTCCCGTGTTCTACTTCTCCTCCATGATTGCGGCGGACATGGAGAATCTGGCCAACGACTCATCGCTATCCACGCACCCGGCTTCTGTCTCTGCCTGCACGGCGATGCCGCACGCACGGGAGGCGCGGCAGCAGGCTAGGGAGGCGCGTCGACAGACACGGGAGGCGCGGCCACCGCAGACACTGGTGGCGCGGTACGACGTGGCAGCGACAACGCCTGTACCGGCGTGCTCGCCGCCGTGCCGGTGTGGAGCAACTTGCCACTCCTAATCAAGCCGAACTTGAGCGGCGAGTTGCTAAACCACGCGCCAGCTTGGGGCGACAACTGGCTCCCTCGGGCCAAGCGAGGTTGGTGAAGCACCATGCGGCCTCGCCCGTATCCGGAGGTCTCAGCGGGCCACCCAGCCGGGTAGTGTGCCAGAGAACGGCTCCTCGGAAGCCATCGGAAGAGTGGAGAAAATGGTGAAGGAGGAGATGGGGGAGTGGTGGAGGGGTGCGATTCTTGCCTGCTATATGTCTGGCCTCTTTAAATAGAGGGCAGACGGTAGGAGCTTGGCCTGCGTCTGGCCTCGTTTATAGAGGGCGGACGTGTGGGGACCCCGACTCATAAGCCGAGATGACCGAATGCACGTGTACAGTGATCCCAGAGATCAATTCTCACTGAACACACAGAAGCTGAATAGCAAGAGTCTTACATCCATACATACCGTCTTACACAAATTATGACCCTTATGGTCAAGTCTGACATTGATAAAGCCTTAAGGGCTAAACATCAAATGAAACACAAGCAGCGGAAATCTTCATCGATAAGTAGAACCCATGCCATCTTCCTTAACCCTACAGGCATTTCGACTGGGAAACGTCCTAGTTCGCATGTTCGTCTCCAAAGAACTCTTCTTCGAACTCCTGTTCTTCCATGCCTGGCCAATTAAATAACTAGTGGCAAGCCAATGAGTATTTTGAATGTACTCGCAAGCAACCCAAGGGTAATAACAGAATAATTATGCAAGGCACTACTACTAATTTTGGCATTTTTGCAGAAAGCTAGTTTTTCTCATGCAAGTATGATCAACATTTATCAAGAATATGAATGCGTCTGCAACAAGTATCAGGAGGTTACAAATATCAACATCGAGAGAGAGTTATGAACAACTCATGCTCAAGCTCATCGTGACTTCCCCACGAATCACGTCAATATTTTTACCAAACCGTGTTGTTTGTCAGAAACATATGGACGTAGTCTAAGTAGCACCACCCAACTGTCCTTGACCGTGGACACGGCTATTCGAATAGTTTTACACTCTGCAGAGGTTGCACACTTTACCCACAAGATCCGGGGAACTTCCGTGTCAACCACGACCCGCGGTACTTCAAGTACCCGGGGTAAGCACCCGATCACTATCTTTCCCTAGACGACACTAACAAGCAGTCCACTCATTGTTCCATATCCTCACGATGTACATCATACGTACGAGACTCACTCAAGATCGTAACATCCGAGAGGGGACACAACTGTGTATCCGGTGCCCTGTGAAAACAGTCATGGCCGCCCTACCTGGCACGACCCCGTCCCGAGAGAGAGTACCAAGTCTCCCCCGTCAAAAGTAATGCGGGCTCCAAGCTAGTATTGGCCTAGGTAATCAATAATGTCCTTTCCCATACAAGGGTAGAGTGGTTGCGCATGTAAGGTTGGGACAGTCGACAAATCTTAAATCTAATCCATCTCTGTAAACAACACTTTTATCGAGCCTCGGTACACTACCTCTCCACCAAGTAGTGATCTAGTTCATCATCATCTCCCAGGGGCATTAGTGTCACCCACTGGGCTGTTTGCAAGTATGACAAACCACACTTGTTTCTTTCCATGCATAACCCTGACCCACTTTGCGTAGCCATTTACTATAGCATATTTCTACAACCCAACAACACAACTCTAAGCAGGGGTAGAGTCATGAACAATGCAAGTATCAATGGAGTATGCAACAGAGGCAATCCTAGCAAGGTTGCCATTCAAGGTATATCATGCACTCAGTGAAGCAACGAAAATGTCATCATGATGTAAAATGGTTCATCATGGTCAAGGGCTGCTTGCCTGTTTTAACAAAGTCTTCGAGGTCTTCAAATATCTCTGGTCCAACTCCAAGCATTTCGTCTACTTCGTCAACTATCGTTGAAAGCAACCATAATAAGCAACATAACAAGGCAGAAATAAAAGTGCTCCAAAAATATTGATTTGACTTTTCTAGGACATCTCTGGTTATATGAAAATTAATCAGAGTGGTTTCATTGGAATTAGGTCAGTGGATATTTCTAAACATTTTGATATGAGGGAATCAAGGGGTTTATGGATTTGCAAGAAGTGTAGAGAAACATATTTTTGAAAAATGAGCAAAGGCACCCATTTAACAAATCATGATTTTAGAAGCATCTAGGAGTTGGTTTCACTGGATTTGGAGTTCAAATGATTTCTCTATGAATTTGCAAAGTTGGCTATATATGAAGAAATAGACCATTATTTGAGGTGATACAGAAAGTATTAGTAAAAATGTTCAAAAACTAAGTTTTGAACTTATAGACATCTAGGATTTTGAATCATGGAATTTGGATCAAAAATGGGCTCTCTGTGATTTTCTAAAGTTCATCACAGATATGGAAAATGGGGTTTTAATAAATATTTCTGAAGAGAAAGTTTATAGAAAAATGTGCAAATAGCATTATGTGATAGATCATGATTTGTGGATCCCCTAGAAATTTGAATCATCAAATTTGGAGTTGATTTGATTTTTTTAAGTGCTTTTGAAGTCTACTAGGAAAAAGAAAAAGGGAAAGGGCGCTTTACCCTTATCATGCGCGCAAGGCGAGAGATAGGCAGCAGGCCGGCCCAGCTGCTCGGCCGCGCGCGGGCTATCGACTCAGGAGGCGAACTCGGGGAAATACGCCTTCCCCGAGCGAAGGCGTCAGCAGGCAGAGCCCGTGTCCACTTAAACGAGGCGGGGCCCTCCTGTCAGGTTCGTCCTCCACCTCCTGCGTGGGTGTGACAGGAGACAGAGGAGGCGCTCGACGCCGGTCGCTGGCGCTACAGGGCGGCTCCGGCGATGTTCTGCCCATCGGCGTGCTCAGGGGACCCGGCCGCGTCCAACCGTGGGTGGCACAGTCGTCCAACGGCACTAGGTCAAGCAGGGCGTCGACCGCGGCAGACGAGGCTGACGGTGGTGGTGGAACTCGACGGAACAACCACGGGGAGGAGGGGGGAGAAGCACGGGAGGGGCTCGCGGTGATGGTGGAGGTGCTCTAGTGCGGTCTAGAGGGGAGGAGGAGGAGTGGTAGGTGCGAATTTAGGCGGAGGCCGACGGCAAGGCTCCGGCCATGGTGGCGGATGCAGAGCGCGAGGAAGGGAGTGGGTTGGTCCAGGTGGTTGCTGGGAGGGAGAGAGAGTGAACGGAGGCCAGAGAGGGCCCGGGGTGGCCTTTTATGGAGGGGCGATGGTGCACCGTGGGATCGTGCACCGGCGAGCTCGTGCTCGTCGCTACGGGCTTCGGGAAGGTGCTGCGCCGAGTCTAGGGAGTTCGTGGAGGTGGACTACGCCCAGGGGGAGAAGAGAGGGAGCGGGGAATGCGGCAAAGCGGGTCCCCGCCGCGGCCAGCGACTGGCGCACTCGGGCGGCGCTCTATCCGCACGCGAGGAGAGCCGTAGAGGGAGAGAGAGGAGGGGGACGACAGTGTAGCGTGTTGCGGACGTCGAGGTGACCTCGGGGGACACGAGGGGGAGGCCCTAGGTGGCCGGAGGCGGTTGGTTGGAAGGGGGCGGCTACAGTGCGGGTGTGCACTGTAGCACGCCCTCGAGCACGCCAATTGCATGCCAGGGCATGCTTTTGGCTTGTAGGGCGTGGCCACTTGTGTCTCGGTTGTTTAGGGAGAAGTAAACAAAGGGGAGAGGGCCTTGGATGCCCTGGACAGCCAGTAAGAGAGGAGAGAGGTTGAGGGAGAGAGGGAAATGGGCTGTCCAGAGAGAGAAAATGGGGTTTTACCCCTCCAATAATTGAGCAATGACCAGGGGAGAGTTACTGGAGGTAGGAGAAGACTAGGAGGAGCTGTGGTAAAAAGTTGAGCTCAAGGAGATTAGTGGAAGGGGTCAAAATGGTGTTTTTGGAAAAATGGCAGAAGGTGTTTGATGATGGTTTGGGCCAGCAGATGATTTCCTACTGCCATGAGACTCCACAGGGTGAAGGGAAACATATAATTAGGGCCTTCTACCAATCTGGAGCTGATTTGGGCAAAGTTGCCAATGCAACGTTTGTAAGCCCTATAAATTAGCAGAAATGAACTTGTGTAGATCTAGTTGAGCAAATCACTTCTCCTTGATGCACCACTTTGTGTAGTGGCCTCATTTGGTCGTGTGAACATGCTCACAAAAGTTGAGGTCAAGGAGAGAAAGTTGGTAGTACAAACTTGTTCAAATTAGATTCTGGTTAGAGAGGGTTTTGGGGCACTCTGATCAAGATAACATTCTCTCCAACTTGTGCCATTTGGTCTAGATGCATTATTACACCATTTGAGCATGTGCACCAAGTTTTAGAGCATTTGGACATGTTTGACAGTGCAAAGTTGTTCAAACTTGAAAAAGGACAGAAGTGGTTTTGAGAGGGTTTCATGGGGTTATACTGTTCTCCATGACATGAAACTTCTCAAGACCATCAAACATGTCATATGTGACATGCTAGAATTTTCTTGGAATTGTTGGGGAATATTTCCTGTAGAAATATTTCAAATCCTTGAAATGGGCAGAAATGGTTTTGGGAGGTTTTGTCCAATATTTTGAACATGACCATGTGTTTAAACTCATATATATGGAAAATATATGTCCACTGAGTTTCCCTGATTTTTCTCAAATATTTTTGAAACAATAAAATAATTTTTCCCAATTAAAGACCATTTATGGACTTAAGAAAATGCTTTTAAATAAAATAGGAAAATAACTTTTAAAATTATATTTTTGTGGGTTTTGGGTATCTTATATCTAATAGGAGTCAAATATATTTTTGGAAAGATTTTTACTGCCCTTAATTAGGTACTTGCAGTGCAAACCTTAATTCAGGGGGTTTTTGGAAAACTAATTTTTGAAAATACTATTTGGCCAAATTATTTTTGTATGGAATTATTTTTATGTCATATAAACATGGCATGATCGTTGGACAAGGTTTTGGATCAAGGATAAGGAGTATAAGAGTTGGAGGATTTATTTGATTTTTAGAGCACTTGCAACCAACACACCAAAAGCAAATCAAGCAAAGTCCAGAACACTGAAAGGTTTTTGTCAAACCACATTTTGCATGATTTATTGACTTAAGTGTTGTGGCATGAAAATCAGGGTGTGACAGACCTACCCCCCTTACAAGAATCTCGTCCCCGAGGTTCCCAGACTAGGCGCGGAATGGAATACGGAAACTAGGATTTGTGGTAGTCTTCACGTCCTCATACTGGTTCTGCTTCCGTTTGGTGCTCCATTGTACCTTGAAGTACTTGATGGTGTGGCTTCGTGTATGACGTTCTGCTTGATCCAGATTGCAATTGGGGTCTCTCGGGTAGGTCATATTGGGCTGGAGGTCAATGGCTCGGTGATCGATGTGCTTGAAGAGACCGGACTAGTTAGGAAGTTGGAAACATTCCCGAGGTTGTGTTGTGTGGGAAAACGTTGTGCATAGTGGGTAACTCAGGTGGCAACTCCAGGTGGTAACTGTCTTCTCTTCGTCTCGTAGCAATCTCGGCGGGGGTTGTTAAATCTTGGAGTGAGCTTCCCTTTAACATGGAAATGCTTGGTCCTTCTGAGAGGAGTGGTTTGCAGATACGCACGGTCTCCGACGAGTAAGTTCACTTCTTGACGATGGTGGTTAGTATAGTTCTTCCTCCTTGACATGGTGGTCTTCAAATGTTCCTTGTCTAGCTGAATGGCTCTTCTTCCATCTTCGGGTAGACAAGTATGTCATCAAGGAAGGATGACAACTAACTTGTCCAAGCACTCCATGAAGTCTATGGGGTACGTAAAGTGGGCTGAGGCATTGGTGATGGTCACGGTTAAGCATTGGCCAAGGTCTTATCGATCTAGAGCCAAATCCCAAGGTCAAGATCCGACCATGTTGTGGCTTGGTAAGGCGTAAGGGTTTCAAGGATCTAGTGTGCGAGCGAACGTTTGTCATCTTATCCTTAAGCACGGTCCCTGAGATGCCGGTTGTTCTATCTAGTCCTTTAAACAAATAACCTTATACCACCAAAAGCATCAACTCTTGTGCTATATTAGGATGGCAATGTGCTTGCTCACTATGTCCACTAGTTCCATAATGATCCCAGTGCTATGCAAGGTTTACAGAGGCTTAACTGGTTCTCTTGCAATTATGTGGGTTAAGCACATGGTTAAGGACTCGATCTGGGGTATCTTGTGAAGTCCCGAAGGGTCTAGGAATGGGTTTCTAGTCTGGAGGGTTAAATATAACTCTACGGGGTTTCACTTGGTCGAGGAGACGGTAGCAAGTCTTCATTGCCAGTTGGTTGCCGAGGTAGAATCCTTGGTTCATCTTGTCTTGCTGATCTTCAGTTGATGAAAGAGATGCGAGGGAAAAGTAGCATAGAGGAGGGGAATGCCAAAAGGGGGTTCTATAGTGCAAGTGCAACCAAACGGGTGCCAAAAGGGACAAATAAAGGAAAACAAGGAAGGTGGTATAGTCGCGTACTTGTTGCCTAGGGCAAAAGTGCGACTTATATCAAAACACAATCAAATAAAAACAAGCAACACACAGTCATGGTTCTATTCGAACCATCATATGGACTCGACTGCGCTTAGGGGGTACACGACTCATCCTACCCTAGGGGTTCTCGGACTAAGTAGTCGTGCTTTACTTCGTGCCTCATGCAGTCTTCTGGGTATTCCTCAGGTGTTGCTACGTCTCTTGTAGTTGTTCGATGAAACAATCCGGGTTGAGCCTGAAGATTCTTCAACAACTTCTCGCCTGTTGAAGTGATGGGGTGAAGGTGGCTCCTCGTAGCAGGCATTAACTCGGTCTTCTATTGTCTTCTTAATCATGACAATCCCTTTTTGTATTCTAAGGCGTCGATGGTACCAAGTAGGTAATCCGTTATGCAATGATATTAACAAGGCATAGTAGAGGTCCAACATGTCGGTTACGTTGATGACAACATCGACACCAAGAGCGGGGGATGAAGAGAACCGTTTTCCTGCTCACTATAGTGAGGCGGACCAAATGACGAGGTTCTCATCCATCGGTGGTTGCTGATACAACATCGGTAAGCACATGGTTGCGCTATTAGCGATGCATATCATGATCTTGCATATTCTATGCCCTGATCATCGTAGGCTAAGGTTGCATCATCTTGGGGCAGTGTCAAGGGTGTCACCATCTCCTGGGTCTTCAGGTCCTCATTCCTCGAGGATGTATCTTTTGTTGGTATCGTCTTGTTGTGATGTCGCCAATCTTGTGTTCAGGAGATGTGGGTGAATGTCTGGCAAGGCATCTTCCTTCTAGATTATCCACAAGGATTACAAGGAATCCAGTGGTTAGAGGCATAAGGGTTCTAGCGACCAAAGGTTTTGAAGGGGAAGAGATCAATAAGGAAAGTATACCTTAGTTTTCGAAAAACTGAGAAGGGAAGAGAAGTATAGATAGTTTTGAAAACTAGTAGTAGTTTTCGAAATAGTTTTACCCTAACTAACGACCATGCTAACTAAGGCTTCCTACAGTCAGGATGGCTCTGGTACCAGCTCTGTGGGGACCCCGACTCATAAGTCGAGATCACCGAATGCACGTGTATAGTGATCCCAGAGATCAATGCTCACTGAACACACAGAAGCTGAATAGCAAGAGTCTTACATCCATACATACCGTCTTACACAAATTATGACCCTTATGGTCAAGTCTTACATTGATAAAGCCTTAAGGGCTGAACATCAAATGAAACACAAGCAGCGGAAATATTCGTCGATAAGTAGAACCCATGCCATCTGCCTTAACCCTACAGGCATTCTGACTGGGAAACGTCCTAGTTCGCATGTTCGTCTCCAAAGAACTCTTCTTCGAACTCCTGTTCTTCCATGCCTGGCCAATGAAATAACCAGTGGCAAGCCAATGAGTAGTTTGAATGTACTCGCAAGCAACCCAAGGGTGATAATAGAATAATTATGCAAGGCACTACTGCTAATTTTGGCATTTTTGCGGAAAGCTAGTTTTTCTCATGCAAGTATGATCAACATTTATCAAGAATATGAATGCGTCTGCAACAAGTATCAGGAGGTTACAGACATCAACATCGAGAGAGAGCTATGAACAACTCATGCTCAAGCTCATCGTGACTTCCTCACGAATCACGTCAATTTTTTTACCAAACCGTGTTGTTTGTCAGAAACATATGGACGTAGTCTAAGCAGCACCACCCAACTGTCCTTGACCGTGGACACGGCTATGCGAATAGTTTTACACTCTGCAGAGGTTGCACACTTTACCCACAAGATCCGGGGAACTTCCGTGTCAACCACGACCCGCGGTACTTCAAGTACCCGGGGTAAGCACCCGATCACTATCTTTCCCTAGACAACACTAACAAGCAGTCCACTCGTTGTTCCATATCCTCACGATGTACATCATACGTACGAGACTCACTCGAGATCGTAACATCCGAGAGGGGACACAACGGTGTATCCGGTGCCCTGTGAAAACAGTCATGGCCGCCCTACCTGGCACGACCCCGTCCCGAGAGAGAGCACCAACTCTCCCCCGTCACTAGTAATGCGGGCTCCAAGCTAGTATTGGCCTAGGTAATCAATAATGCCCTTTCCCATACAAGGGTAGAGTGGTTGCGCATGTAAGGTTGGGACAGTCGACAAATCTTAAATCTAATCCGTCTCTTTAAACAACACTTTTATCGAGCCTCGGTACACTACCTCTGCACCATGTAGTGACCTAGTTCATCATCATCTCCCAGGGGCATTAGTGGTACCCACTGGGCTGTTTGCAAGTATGTCAAACCACACTTATTTCTTTCCATGCATAACCCTGACCCACTTTGCATAGCCATTTACTATAGCATATTTCTACAACCCAACGACACAACTCTAAGCAGGGGTAGAGTCATGAACAATGCAAGTATCAATGGAGTATGCAACAGAGGCAAGCCTAGCAAGGTTGCCATTCAAGGTATATCATGCACTCAGTGAAGCAACGAAAATGTCATCATGATGTAAAATGGTTCATCATGGTCAAGGGCTGCTTGCCTGTTTTAACAAAGTCTTCGAGGTCTTCAAATATCTCTGGTCCAACTCCAAGCATTTCGTCTACTTTGTCAACTATCGTTGAAAGCAACCATAATAAGCAACACAACAAGGCAGAAATAAAAGTGCTCCAAAAATATTGATTTGACTTTTCTAGGACATCTCTGGTTATATGAAAATTAATCAGAGTGGTTTCATTGGAATTGGGTCAGTGGATATTTCTAAACATTTTGATATGAGGGAATCAAGGGGTTTATGGATTTGCAAGAAGTGTAGAGAAACATATTTTTTAAAAATGAGCAAAGGCACCCATTTAACAAATCATGATTTTAGAAGCATCTAGGAGTTGGTTTCACTAGATTTGGAGTTCAAATGATTTCTCTATGAATTTGCAAAGTTGGCTATATATGAAGAAATAGACCATTATTTGAGGTGATACAGAATGTATTAGTAAAAATGTTCAAAAACTAAGTTTTGAACTTATAGACATCTAGGATTTTGAATCATGGAATTTGGATCAAAAATGGGCTCTCTGTGATTTTCTAAAGTTCATCACAGAAATGGAAAATGGGGTTTTAATAAATATTTCTGAAGAGAAAGTTTCTGGAAAAATGTGCAAATAGCACTTTGTGATAGATCATGATTTGTGGATCCCCTAGAAATTTGAATCATCAAATTTGGAGTTGATTTGATTTTTTTAAGTGCTTTTGAAGTCTACTGGGAAAAAGAAAAAGGGAAAGGGGGCTTTACCCTTATCATGCACGCAAGGCGAGAGATAGGCAGCAGGCCTGCCCAGCTGCTCGGCCGTGCGCGGGCTGTCGACACAGGAGGCGTACTCGGGGAAATACGCCTTCTCCGAGCGAAGGCGTCAGCAGGCAGAGCCCTTGTCCACTTAAACGAGGCGGGGCCCTCCTGTCAGGTTCGTCCTCCACCTCCCGCGTGGGTGCGACATGAGACAGAGGAGGCGCTCGACGCTGGTCGCCGGCGCTACAGGGCGTCTACGGCGATGTTCTGCCCACCGGCGTGCTCAAGGGACCCGGCCGCGTCCAACTTTGGGTGGCATGGTCGCCCAGTGGCACCAGGTCGAGCAGGGCGTCGACCGCGGCAGACGAGGCTGACGGTGGTGGTGGAACTCGAAGGAACAACCACGGGGAGGAGGGGGGAGAAGCACAGGAGGGGCTCGCGGTGACGGTGGAGCTGCTCTAGTGCGGTCTAGAAAGGAGGAGGAGTGGTAGGTGCGAATTTAGGCGGAGGCCGACGGCAAGCCTTCGGCCATGGTGGCGAATGGAGAGCGCGAGGAGGGGAGTGGGTTGGTCGAGGGGATCGCTGGGAGGGAGAGAGCGAACGGAGGCCAGAGAGGGCCCGGGGTGGCCTTTTATGGCAGGGCGATGGTGCACCGTGGGATCATGCACCGGAGAGCTCGTGCTCGTCGCTACAGGCTTCGGGAAGGTGCTGCGCCGTGTCTAGGGAGTTCGTGGAGGTGGACTACGCCCAGGGGGAGAAGAGAGGGAGTGGGGAATGCGGCAAAGCGGGTCCCCGCCGCCGCCAGCGACTGGCGCGCTTGGGCGGCGCTCTGTCCGCACGCGAGGAGAGCCGGAGAGGGAGAGAGAGGAGGGGGACGACAGTGTAGCGTGTTGCGGACGTCGAGGTGACCTTGAGGGACAAGAGGGGGGGGCCTAGGTGGCCGGAGGCGGTTGGAAGGGGGCGGCTACAGTGCGGGTGTGCACTATAGCACGCTCTGGAGCACGCCAATTGCATGCCAGGGCATGCTTTTGGCTTGTAGGGCGTGGCCACTTGTGTCTAGGTTGTTTAGGGAGGAGTAAACAAAGGGGAGAGGGCCTTGGATGCCCTGGACAGCCAGTAAGAGAGGAGAGAGGTTGAGGGAGAGAGGGAAATGGGCTGTCCAGAGAGAGAAAATGGGGTTTTACCCCTTCAATAATTGAGCAATGACCAGGGGAGAGTTACTGGAGGTAGGAGAAGACTAGGAGGAGCTGTGGTAAAAAGTTGAGCTCAAGGAGATTAGTGGAAGGGGTCAAAATGGTGTTTTTGGAAAAATGGCAGAAGGTGTTTGATGATGGTTTGGGCCAGCAGATGATTTCCTACTGCCATGAGACTCCACAGGGTGAAGGGAAACATATAATTAGGGCCTTCTAGCAATCTGGAGCTGATTTGGGCAAAGTTGCCAAAGCAACGTTTGTAAGCCCTATAAATTAGCAGAAATGAACTTGTGTAGATCTAGTTGAGCAAATCACTTCTCCTTGATGGACCACTTTGTGTAGTGGCCTCATTTGGTCGTGTGAACATGCTCACAAAAGTTGAGGTCAAGGAGAGAAAGTTGGTAGTACAAACTTGTTCAAATTAGATTCTGGTCAGAGAGGGTTTTGGGGCACTCTGATCAAGATAACATTCTCTCCAACTTGTGCCATTTGGTCTAGATGCATTATTACACCATTTGAGCATGTGCACCAAGTTTTAGAGCATTTGGACATGTTTGACAGTGCAAAGTTGTTCAAACTTGAAAAAGGACAGAAGTGGTTTTGAGAGGGTTTCATGGGGTTATACTGTTCTCCATGACATGAAACTTCTCAAGACCATCAAACATGTCATATGTGACATGCTAGAATTTTCTTGGAATTGTTGGGGAATATTTCCTGTAGAAATATTTCAAATCCTTGAAATGGGCAGAAATGGTTTTGGGAGGTTTTGTCCAATATTTTGAACATGACCATGTGTTTAAACTCATATATATGGAAAATATATGTCCACTGAGTTTCCCTGATTTTTCTCAAATATTTTTGAAACAATAAAATAATTTTTCCCTATTAAAGACCATTTATGGCCTTAAGAAAAAGCTTTTAAATAAAATAGGAAAATAACTTTTAAAATTATATTTTTGTGGTTTTTGGGTATCCTATATCTAATAGGAGTCAAATATATTTTTGGAAAGATTTTTACTGCCCTTAATTAGGTACTTGCAGTGCAAACCTTAATTCAGGGGGTTTTTGGAAAACTAATTTTTGAAAATACTATTTGGCCAAATTATTTTTTTAAGGAATTATTTTTATGTCCTATACACATGGCATGATAATTGGGCAAGGTTTTGGATCAAGGATAAGGAGTATAAGAGTTGGAGGATTTATTTGATTTTTAGAGCACTTGCAACCAACACACAAAAAGCAAATCAAGCAAAGTCCAGAACACTGAAAGGTTTTTGTCAAACCACATTTTGCATGATTTATTGACTTAAGTGTTGTGGCATGAAAATCAGGGTGTGACAGGACGGGAGGAGCTCGGCCAGTGATTGCGTTTAATTTCGGCCTGCTCATGAACGGGCGTGTGGCCGCTGTAGGTTTCTTGGTTTGCATGCAGGTTTAACGGGGGGGTTTGATGGAGGCGAAGAGGCATGTTCAGCCGGGCGTGCAGCAGGCGGCACAGTACTATTCGATTTGACAGCGGGCGGCGCAGTTCCCGATACATCTTTAATGTAGACGAGGGAGGGGGTAGCGGTTCCCGAAATGTTGAACGACTAATGATCCATCCTCCTTCAATTAGCATCATGAATGCATGAGGGAAGTAATGGGAGGAGGACCGGGAAAAGAGGTTGCACGATGTGAATGGAACGCGGTTTGCACTCATATAAAGGCGCCCCTCCATTCCAATGCATCTACCACATCGTACGCACCTAAGCATTTGCCTAAGCACCTACACTAAGCGAAAAAGTCCTCACTCCAGACCCATGGCGGTGATGCGCGCGAGCGGCTAGCGGCTGTGCCAGATGGTCTACGACGCCGGCCTGCGGCATGGCGCCAAGGATTGTCTGCAGACGGTGTTGGCGACCGGCTGGTGGATGGCCGCCGTCGATGCCAACTACGACTCTAAGTTGGACCAGATGATCGTTGACACCACCAACAAGTTCACCATCCTGAAGAAGCTTGCGGATGACATCGCTGTACTCCTCCAGCCCCCATGCCTGCGCTCCTCATTGCTTGCCACCCTAATCGGCCTCCATGACCGGAACCTCTTTCAAGCACTGGAGGCCCTGCAACTACCCGCCGATGCCGCGAAGAATGTCCACCTGGAGGTTGTGCTCGCCACGAGGCGCCTCGCCCTGCAAAAATTCGTCGACCTACACATCCACATGTATGAGAAAATCGTGTACATAGGTATCTACAAGGCCAGCGAGGACGCTACGAAGTTGGCTTTCCTCAACCGGCTGGAAGCCTTGGATACCTTTGCTGAGAAGCACATTGACCTCGCCACAAAAGCCGCCGCTCCTTAGCCGCCGGTCGGTGGGCCGGCGCACTAAGTTGAGGAGGAGGAGGTCGTACATTGATGGATGCATCTTTCTTCTTGCCTCCTGTAACCACCACTATGATTGCATCATCGTGGCCTTAATTCTTATTGTTCTATTGCATTCTCGTTCTAGTCAATACTGACATGTGCGATCCCTTTGCTTAATTATATGCATCACGGTAACTAGTACTCAATCCGTCATTTGATACGTGGTGCTTACCTTTTCCAACAACTTCGTGCAATGCACGGGCATCTTGCTAGAAACACTAGAACATGTCAGACCGCATGTGACCAAACTGACGATGCGCCAACCTATAGCTACTACGTACCCTGCTTATCTGGTGGAAATAGCCCCACCCTATCATTTCCAATCGTTATTTCTATCTATCGATCGTGCCAAGGGGCAGAACCAAATGTTACAATTTATACATGTTTCTCTACTCCAACTCCTATAGAAGACTCCATGTCAAAAAAAATCCTATAGAAGACTCAGTTGGTGATGGTAGTGTGTCTGCCATCCGTCGTTTCTGACCATTAGATCTGCATCTAATGGATGTGAGATAAGTTGTGGCATTTTTGCAACAATAGCCCACTTCTCTACTCCAATTTGCAGAAAACCCATTATTATCTTGAAAGCAACATCCCTCCCTCACCTCATCAAAACGGCCTGAGGAATATATTTTGAGTGAAAAGTAATATATTAGGAGTATATCAAAACAACAGTGATTTCTTTCAAGTTTGTGAACAAGTACTACTATTCTACACTTTGGATCCGTCGCAACGCGCGGGCACATTGCTAGTAGAAGGAAACGGTCTGCCGCGTTCGCGTCGCACCCCCACACGCCCGGGAATCGGGAGTACTCCACGGCCCGTCCGGCACGCCACACAACTAGGGAAGGCGTGTTGCCTAGCATTTTCACTTTCATGTGGGACCGGCATTGAGCAAACGACTATTGGCAAACCGCACCCCACTCGCCGCCGAGTTGGAAAACAGAAACAAGGGGAAGATCTAGCTCTAGCATGGAAGCCAAGAAATTTGGTGTCTGATGGGGCTCGTTGATAGTGTAGGTGCATTCCGTACTACTACGCCTACTAGTATGAAGTTTGTACTACAACTAGTACTACCACTATACAACTAGGTACGTGCATGGACAGTGATAACCCACAAGTATAGGGGATCGCAATAGTTTTCAAGGGTAGAGTATTCAACCCAAATTTATTGATTCCACACAAGGGGAGCCAAAGAATATTCTCAAGTATTAACAGTTGAGTTGTCAATTCAACCGCACCTGAAAGACTTAATATCTGCAGCAAAGTATTTAGTAGCAAAGTAATATGGAAGTAACGGTAACGGTGGCAAAAGTAATAGTAGCAGTTTTGTAGTAATTGTAAAAGTGGCAACGGAAAAGTAACTAAGCAAAGATCAATATGTGAAAAGCTCGGATGCAATGGATCAGTGATGGATAATTATGTCGGATGCGATTCCTCATGCAACAGTTATGACATAGGGTGACATAGAACTAGCTACAGTTCCTTAATGTAATGTAGGCATGTATTCCGAATATAGTCATACGTGCTTATGGAAAAGAACTTGCATGACATCTTTGTCCTACCCTCCCATGGCAGCAGGGTCCTATCAGAAACTAAGGGATATTAAGGCCTCCTTTTAATAGTACCGAAACAAAGCATTAACACTTAGTGAATACATGAACTCCTCAAACTATGGTCATCACCGGGAGTGGTCCTGATTATTGTCATTTCGGGTTTACCAGATCATAACACATAGTAGGTGACTATGGACTTGGAAAATAGGATCAAGATCTCACATATTCATGAAAACATAATAGGTTTAGATATGAAATCATGGCACTTGGGCCCTAGTGACAAGCATTAAGCATAGCAAAGTCATAGCAACATCAATCTCAGAACATTATGGATATTAGGGATCAAACCCTAACAAAACTAACTCGATTACATGATAAATCTCATCCAATGCGTCACCGTCCAGCTAGCGTACGATTGAATTACTCACGCACGGCGGTGAGCATCATGAAATTGGTGATGGAGGAAGGTTGATGATGGCGATGGCGACGGATTCCTCTCTCAGGAGCCCCGAACGGACTCCAGATTAGCCCTCCCGAGAGAGATTAGGTCTTGGCAACGGCTCCGTATTGTAAAACGCGATGAATCCTTCTCTTTGATTTTTCTCCCCGAACGTGAATATATAAAGTTGGAGTTGAGGTCGGTGGAGCCTCAGGGGGGCGTGCCCCAAGGGGGTGGGCGCGCCCCCACCCTCGAGGACAGGGTGTAGGCCCCCTGGTGTTGATTCTTTTGCCAGTATTTTTTATAAATTCCAAAAATATTCTCCGTGAAGTTTCAGGTCATTCCGAGAACTTTTATTTCTGCCCAAAAATAACACCTTTGCAATTCTGCTGAAAACAACGTCAGTCCGGGTTAGTTCCATTCAAATTATGCAAGTTAGAGTCCAAAACAAGGTCAAAAGTGTTTGGAAAAGTAGATACGATGGAGACGTATCAACTCCCTCCAAGCTTAAACATTTGATTGTCCTGAAGCAATTCAGTTGACAAACTGAAAGTGATAAAGAAAAACTTTTACAAACTCTTCTTGATCTTGTTGTTGTAAATATGTAAAGCCAGCATTCAAGTTTTCAGCAAAGATTATGAACTAACCATATTCACAATAACATTTAGGTCTCATGTTTACTCATATGAATGGCATAATCAACTAGCGAGCAGTAATAGTAAATCTCGGATGACAACACTTTCTCAAAACAATCATAATATGATATAACAAGATGGTATCTCGCTAGCCCTTTCGGAGACTGCAAAACATAAATGCAGAGCACCTTTGAAGTTCAAGGACTGACTAAACATTGTTATTCTTCATAAAAGAGATCCAGTCATAGTCATAATCAATGTAAACAAATAGTAATGCATGCAAATGACAGCAATGCTCTCCAACTGGTGCTTTTTAATAAAAGGATGGTTACTCAACATAAAAGTAAATAGATAGGCCCTTCGCAGAGGGAAGCAGTGATTTGTGGAGGTGCCAGAGCTCGATTTTTGAAATAGAGATAAATAACATTTTGAGTGGCATATTTTCATTGTCAACATAACAACTGATATATCTCGATATCTTCCATGCTACACACATTATAGGCAGTTCCCAAATAGAATGGTAAAGTTTATACTCCCCCGCCAACAACAAACATTATTGTCCGAAACAACGGGTGCCTCCAACTAACAACAATCCTGGGGGAGTTTTGTTTGCAATTATTTAATTTAAGCATGGGACTGGGCATCCCTGTTACCAGCCATTTTATCGTGAATGAACAGCGGAGTCCACTCCTCTTGAGAATAACCCACCTAGCATGGAAGATATAGACAACCCTAGTTGATACATGAGCTATTCGAGCATACAAAACATAATTTCATTTGAAGGTTTAGAGTTTGGCACATACAAATTTACTTGGCACGACAGGTAGATACCGTATATAGGAAGGTATGGTGGACTCATATGGAATAACTTTTGGGGTTTATGGAAGTGGATGCACAAGCAGTATTCCCGCTTAGTACAAGTGAAGGCTAGAAAGAGACTGGGAAGCGACCAACTAGAGAGCGACAACAGTCATGAACATGCATTAAAATTAGTCAACACCGAGTGCAAGCATGAGTAGGATATAATTCACCATGAACATAAATATCGTGGAGGCTATGTTGATTTTGTTTCAACTACATGGGTGAGCATGTGCCAAGTCAAGCCACTCGAATCGTTCAAAGGAGGATACCACCCTAACATACCACATCACAACCATTTTAATAGCATGTTGGCACGCAAGGTAAACCATTATAAACTCCTAGCTAATTAAGCATGGAATGAGCAACTATAATCTATAATTGTCATTGCAAACATGTTTCACTCATAATAGGCTGAATCAGGAACGATGAACTAATCATATTTACAAAAACAAGATAGGTCGAATTCATACCAGCTTCTCTCATCTCAATCAGTCCATCATATATTGTCATTATTGCCTTTCACTTGCACAACCGAACAGTGTGGATAATAATAATAGTGCACGTGCATTGGACTAAGCTAGAATCTGCAAGCATTCAATAAAAGGGAGAAGACAAGTGTAACGCCCCATATGTAACTTGCCGTATTTGTATTCCAACTCTTGCCATTTTCGGCACTAAGTTATGATAGTCCTCGTTGTTGGGTTTTTTTTCCGTGTTGCTTTTGTCTTTGTCATGCATCTCATATCATGTCATCATGTGCATCACATTTGCATACGTGCTCTTCTCATGCATCCGAGCATTTTCCCCGTTGTCTGCTTTGCATTCCGGCGCTCCTATGTCCTCCGGTGTCCCCTTTTGCCTCTTTTTCGTGTGCGGGTGTTAAATGTTCTCGGATTGGACCGAGACTTGCCAAGCGGCCTTGCTTTACTACCGGTAGACCGCCTGTCAAGTTTCATGCCATTTGGACTTCGTTTGACACTCCAACGGTTAACCGAGGAACCAAACAGGCCTCGTGTGTGTTGCAGCCCAACACCTCTCCAAAGTGTCCCAAAACACACCTAAACCCCCTCCATCATCTCGGTCGTTCGATCACGATCGTGTGTCCGAAAACCATGCTCAATTTGGAGTCTCCTAGCTCCTCCTATGTATAAATAGGCATCCCCCCCCAAATCCCGGATCATTTCCACCCCTAACCCTAGCCTCTTCCTCCTCCCGTCGCCGGACGCGTCCGATCGGGCCGGACACGTCCGCCCCGCTCCCCCCGTACAACCACCACCCGCCACGTCACCAGTCGAGCCCCACATCGCCGCCGGCCCGCCCGGGCCCGCGGGAGGCCCTCCCGGCCCGGTTCGACCCCGACGCCCGAGTCGGTCGCCACCCCGTCGCCCGACCGCTCCGCCCCGCCGCGCAGCTCGTCACCGGCCACCGCCCCGCCATCGCCGGCCGCTTCTGCCGCCATCGCCGTGCACCGCACCGCCCGGAGCCCCTACGCTGCCACCGCGCTCGGCCGCGGCCTCCACCTCGCCGTCCCTCCTCTCCGAGCTCGCCGGCCCTCTTCCCTGAGCTCCAGCGCTGACTCCGGCGAGCTCCCCGTCCAACCTCGTCGACCGTGCCCGATCTAGATCCACCGCTATAGTAAACCCTAGGAGGTTGACTTTTGTCCCGGTTTTTCAGTATTTTTAGGATATTTCATCATGTCATATCTTTGCATCCGTGGCTCCGTTTTGGGCGTGTAGCATATCAAATTGTTTGTCTGGATGTGCACTTCATTTCATTCCATTGCACCATGTTCATTGAGTTCATCTTGATGCCCTAAATTATGTTGCAAGAGTGCTATGTAATGTTAGTTTCAGGTTCTTAACAGATTATGGACATTTGTCATTTTTGCCATGTTTAATGTGTGCCTCCTATGAACTTGAGCCCTACATGTGTTTTGTTGTATGCCATGCCATCTTTACAGGGTTGTATGCCATGTATTTTTGTGATCATTGTGGTGACTAGCACAAACATGCAAAGTAGCTCTCGTGATGTTGCTGATTTCAGGGATTTAGAATTCTTCTAAGTCATTTCCCTGATGATATTTTTATGCCATGTATTCATGTTGCTATAGAGTGATAAATGCCTCTTTTGAGCATGTTCAGTAAGGATGCTTTTGATATATTGTTGTGCTCTATCCATCCATGTATTTTTTTGCAACTATGGAGTACCCTAGCATGACTCAATCTTGCTTTACTTTTGCTATAAAATGTTCCTGGCGGATTGTTTACGTGTTAATCAATTTTGTTGAGGTTGTTGTAGTTTGTTACATGAATGCTATGAGAGTGTTCTTGCCATGGTTAGCTTATTTATCATGTATACTTGCTGGGTGTATGCTTAGCTTGTCATGCAATGCCTTGTGGTGAGTGCATCGAACTTGCAAACATGCCTGCGTAATTCTGTTTTGCCATGTTCCAGTTTTCTGCTAAGTCTGAATCTGTTAACGAAACTTGCTATGTTCACATGGGTGCCATTGTATTTTCTGATCCCTTTTGGCTTATGGTCAGTAAGGGACTTTTGTTATATGCTTTGTGTATTTTGATGCCATGCCTTGCTTTGCCATGATATGTTCCTGTAGCATGTTGTTATCTTGCTCTAAACTTTGCTTCCTGATGTTAAATCCTGACATGTTATTTTCACTAAGTCTGTGAACTGATATCTTTTGCATTTTTGCCATGCTTGTTTGGACCTGCTATTGCGTGAATTAGCCATAGATCAGTGTTCATCTTTTGTCAAGCATCTTGAGTGGATCACTGCCATGTGCTTTGTTGCTATGTTAGAGTGCAGTAGCTTATTTTTCTTGATGCATTTAGATGGCCACATGCTGTTAATCGCAGCTTTGTGCCATTATTGTTTTGCTTGCCATTTGCAAACCGTGCATCCGATTCCGGTGATCTTTATATCGATTTCGATCGAAATCAACTCACCTTTCCAGCAGCACTCTTGGTTTTCCAAGTTGAGGCCTGGTTCAATCTTTCCCTTCTGAAGCACGCATATGCATTGCATATCACATCCCGCATATCATGCCATGTTTTTGCATCATGTTACTTGCGCATTGCACTGTGGTTGATTGGGTCTCCCTTTGCTTGTGTTCTTGACTTGGGTAGAGCCAGGAGACGAGTACGTGATCGAGGAACCCATTGAGAATGCTTACGAGGATCAAGTTTACGCCAACTCAGAGAACTTTGCAGGCAAGATGACCATACCCTCGAAATCACTTCTATCTTTGCTTGCTAGTTGCTCGCTCTATTGCTATGCCTATGCTACGATAACTACCACTTGCTTATCACGCCTCCCATATTGCCATGTCAAACCTCTAACCCACCTTGTCCTAGCAAACCGTTGTTTGGCTATGTTACCGCTTTGCTCAGTCCCTCTTATAGCGTTGTTAGTTGCACGTGAAGATTGGAGTTTGTTCCTTGTCGGAACATGTTTATTGTTGGGATATCATTATTATATCTTGTTTACCTTAATGCATCTATATACTTGGTAAAGGGTGGAAGGCTCAGACTTATGCCTAGTGTTTTGTTCCACTCTTGCCGCCATAGTTTCTGTCATACCAGTGTTATGTTCCTTGATTTTGCGTTCCTTACACGGCTGGGTTATAATGGGAACCCCTTGACAATTCGCCTTGAATAAAAATCTTCCAGAAAGGCCCAAACTTGGTTTTACCATTTGCCACCTAGCCTTTTTCCCTTGGGTTCCGCGGACTCAAGGGTCATATTTTTTTTAAACCCCCCTGGGCCAGTGCTCCTCTGGGTGTTGGTCCGAACTGAGCTGCCTGTGGGACCACCTCGGGGAAACTTGAGGGTTGGTTTTACTCGTAGCTAGTCTCATCCGGTGTTTCCCTAAGAACGAGATACGTGCGACTCCTATCAGGATTTGTCGGCACATCGGGTGGCTTTGCTGGTTTAGTTTTACCATTGTCGAGATGTCTGTAACCGGGATTCCGAGTCTGATCGGGCTGTCCTGGGAGAAGGAATATCCTTCGTTGACCGTGAGAGCTTGTGATGGGATAAGTTAGGACACCGCTGCATGGATTTGATCTTTCAAAAGCTGTGCCCGCGGTTATGGGTAGATGGAAATTTTTTAATGTCCGGTTGTAGAAAACCTGAAACTTAACTTAATTAAAATGGATCAACAGCGTGTGTAGCCATGATGGTCTCTTTTCGGCGGAGTCCGGGAAGAGAACACGGTCTTGTGTTATGCTTGAACGTAAGTAGTCTAGGATCACTTCTTGATCATAGTTTCTAGAACGTGCTTTGCCTTCTCTTCTCACTCTCATTTACGTATGCTAGCCACCATATATGCTAGTGCTTGCTGTAGCTCCACCTCATACCTTTTCCCTCCCTATAAGCTTAAATAGTCTTGATCGCGAGGGTGTGAGATTGCTGAGTCCCCGTGACTCACAGATTACTTCCAAAACCAGATGCAGGTGCCGATGATACCGTTCCAAGAGGTACGACTGAGCTCAAGTGGGAGTTCGATGAGGACTCTGGACGATACTACGTTTCCTTTTCTAGACGATTAGTAGTGGAGCCCAGTTGGGGCGATCGGGGACATTATGCATTTGGGGTTGTCTTTATTTTGGTTCCGTAGTCGGACCTTGATTGTATCTGGATGATTGTAATGCTATATTTATGTTATTCTGCGAAGTGGTGATTGTAAGCCAACTATGTACCTCTTTTCTTATTCAGTACATGGGATGTGTAAAGATTAACCCTCTTGCGACATTGCCTACAATGCGGTTATGCCTCTAAGTCGTGCTCCGACACGTGGGAGATATAGCTGCATCGTGGGTGTTACAACAAGGTAATATGGGCTCTTTGTTAGATCAACAACAATGCATATGAGAGCCACTCAACATTTTCATCATGGTCTTCTCCTCTCGACCCCCAAAGGGAAGAAAAGAAACAAAACTATTTACACGGGAAAGCTCCCAACAAGCAAAAGAAGACCGAGTGTCGGTGTAGAAAAGTAGGGGCTCTCCTTTTGTACCGCTTTACTTGTGCGCGGGCAGGCAGAGCCGCGCCCGCGGCCGCACTAAGCAGGGCAGAGGAGGGAAGCCAGAACACAAGACAACCAATGCAACGCCAAGACCAGGGGCGCAAAGAGAGCAAGAGGGAGAGGTGGACTCCCCCGGCAAGACCCTTGCCGGGGTGGCTTCTGCAGCCCCAGCAAGATCCTTGCCGGGGCAACTTGCCTGACGCCAGCAGAGCGTGCCACCCTTGAGCCCAAGGGTTTCCGACGCCACCAACCACACAAGATCAGACGAGAACCAGAAGACGACGATCCTTAGCAAGATCCTTGCCAAGGAAGTCCATGAGACACCCGGCAAGATCCTTGCCGAGGAAAACCGTGGTGCCGTGGCAAGAACCTTGCTGGGCCCCCGTCAAGGCCCTTGACAAAGACGCCTGCGGGGCCACAGCTAGGCCCACGCCTACCAAGACTCCACCGCTACTCCCATGCAGTTGCCAGCTCGACCAGCTGGGCAGGCATCTGCGTGGTAGCGTGTGGCCTCCACACCAACTCAGCAAGTAGCTGCATGGTGGCATGCAGATCTTCGCGAAGGCTCCACCACCGTTCCAGCCCAGCAGCCAGCTAACATGGCGCTACAACGCCTCGTCAGCTTGGATGCGCGTCGGAGCCAGGCGAGGCGACGACAGCTGGGACGAGCTTCTTTGCCATCCCCAATAAAGCAAGAGGGGCACGTCGGCAGTGCATTAAATGCGTTTGTCCATTGATGCCAAAGGATAGACTCAGCCACTGTACACCTTTCCACCTCCTGTGTGCCACTGTGGCGACCCCTTTTGTCTGTAAAAGGAGGCCCGAGGCGTACTGGAGAAGGATTCAGATCTTTTGGACTAGAGAGACATCCCAGCTAGTTCAAGAACACAATAACACTCAAATATACATCAAAGTAGGACTAGGGTTTTACGCGTCTCCACGGCCCAAACCTAGGTAAACGATTTGCGTGCTGACCTCCAGACCTACTCTTTGCACAACCCCGCGCCCGCCAACCATAGAAGGGATCCCAGTGACCCCATAGGTGTCGTTTCCCACCGTCATCTCTGGCACGCCAGGTAGGGTTGCGCAGTTGTGGAAATCTGGTCTGGTTGAAACAACGGCTTCATCATAGTCGTCACTCAAAGGAAGAAGATGACCGAACAAGTGACGTCCTCGGTGGACGCAGTGGACGCTCACGCAGCGGCAGGAAAGCTAAGTCATGCAAAACTTTGAGTAATTCATTTTTTATATATGAGTTTATCGTCCTCGATGATCTTGCCCTGTGTATGGAAAACCTGCACGCAATGGGGCCCTACCACTATTGGCAACGCCCTCGTTCTGTTTCGAGTCCGCTCAACAGTTCGAGCGGCTGCGTTGAGAATGGCAGGGTGACCTTCTATGATTGGCAACGCTCTCGTTCTGTCTCGAGTCCGCTCGAGAGCTCGAGCGGCCGCGTTAAGAGCAGTGAAGTGTTTTGCCCGGCAGCAAGCATGCACGACAGGCCATTGAGGATCCGTCCTCAAGGCGCCGCGGCCTATGTTTCCTCGCCGGCAAGCCTACCTGAGTAACGTAGGGTGGACATACAAAGGGAGATCGAATGGGAAAATAACATGCATCGTTTCAAAAGTACTGCAGAGTTATATTACATCATTTATTGCCACGGTTCTAACTAAAGATAAAAATTGTCTTGGTCATGAACCTGCAGCAGCAATTAGAAACGGGGTGCCTAGTCCCGGCGCTGGCCTTCTATCCTCCGAACTCCGTCGATGCGGCTGATGACGGGCTGGATACGCTCCTCGAGCGGAGCGAGGTCCACGCCCTTCGGCAAGCTATCCAGCGAAGCTTCGAAGTCGAGGTCAAGGTTCCAGTACGCCATCTTGGTGAGGACCTTGGTGCCATGACCTTGGTCATGGCACCTCATCGGCCAGAAAGGCCGCCATTTGGAGCGGAACCACTCCTGGGCCCCGAGAACACCCTTAAAGAACAGAGTTAGCCTGGCATTAGGACTCACGTTTGGCTCTGGGACGTACCTCGCATTTGGCATCCCCATGGTAGCCAACTGCGTGGTGATCCTGCCACCAACATTGTCTAGGCAGCTGATCCAGAGCTTCTCGCCCGCCATGAAATCCGTGTGGCAGACGATGTCGTTCTTCCGAAGCTGCCTCTCCTCCTCCAGATATTGGTCAGAGTCTCCTCCCGGGCCCTGACCTCCGAGAGCGTCCCCTCAAGACCCTCCAACTTCAGCTTCAGGTCCTTGATGGACTCGTTAGCCGTGGAGAGTAGCTCGGCCTTGTCGAGGACTGTGACCTACGCGTCAGCCAAGGCGCACTTGGCCGCGTCCCTCTCCCCTGCCAGCTCCTGGATCTACTTCTTTAGCCCGTCCCACTCCACCTCTAGCTCGTTCACCTTGCCGGCAAGGACCTGGGCCTGAGCATTGAGGGCCTCCTCATGCCTCTGCTCAAGTTCCTGGGTCTGCTGCATGACAAGCTCCTTGACCTCCCCGTCCTTGCCGCGGACTGTCGCGGCGAGTTTCTCATCGCGAGCGGCAAGGTCCTCCTCCTGGGAGTTTAGCTCGGCCTGGTGCTGACGCCGAGCGGCCTCCTCCTTGGCAGCCTGTTGACTCGCCACCTCCTGGGCCTTCTCTATATCGGCCTCTGCTTCATGACAAGCTCCACCTTGCGCTCAGCCAGCTGATCCTGGGCGGTCTTCAGTTCCTCACAGGCCTGGCAGAACCAAGCCTGCATCTCGGCGACGTGCCCCTCGAGGTCCGCCTCTGCCTTGTCCACCGCTGCCATCCTAGACTTGGCCTTGTCCAGGCGGGCACGGTGAAGCGCCTGAAGCTTGTGGAAGTTGGCGCTCATGCTCTGGAGGAGCCACTCTTCCTGGGAACTGCTGCCACCGATGCTCGGTTCATCAACGACCTCGAGCCCGGCGGCAGCAAGCACCTCGTCGCCAATAAACTCCCCCTCGGCGGGCTCCCTGGTGCTCGCCATCCATGGGAGGTGGACGAACAGGTCGTCGCTCACCTTCAGATACTTGCCCGAGCCAGAGGCCGCGGCGGAGGAAGGATGGTCGTCAACCACCTCCTCCTCGGCAGCGGCCTTGCTGGCTTCCCCGGTAGGCCCCTTGTCGGCCTCCTCGGCAGCGGCCTCGCCGGCCTCCCCGAAGGCCCCTCGGCGGCATCCTCAGCAACATCCTTGGCGGCCTCCTCAGTGGCGATCTCGTCGGCCTCGGCCGCGGCATCCCTGGTGACCTCCTCGATGACAGTGTCCACGTCCTCCCGGTCCGCCGAGGAAGGATCTGGACATCGAGAAGGGAAATGAGGCGAAGTCAAGATCAAAATTCGAAAGAAGAAAAATGGGTGGGAACAAGAGGCGAACAACTCACCCGTGCCATGCTTGGACGAAGTGGCCCCCTCCACACCAACATCCGGTGCCGGGACGGAGCCGCCGGCTCTCGGGTTCGCCTCCTCCTCCTCCATGCGCATGGGCTCGGTGCTTGGCGCCCTTGCCGGAGACGCCCCTCGGGGCGGCATGGTTGATGGGGGTGGCCCTCAGTGGCTCCTCCTGCCGTCGTCCTCCTCCTGCAACCACGGCAAGGTCAGCACCTAGAAATCGTGTCTTAGCACATGTCGATGGGAAGCGAGTGATGAACGCACACTGGGGGCTGCGCTGGGGGCTGCTATCCGGGCTGCTCTCCACCACCAGCGGTGTACTCGAGGTGCCCACTAGGGGCTGGCCGCCCATCGAGGCCCTGGCCCTCTTCGCCACCCTCTGAGCCAGCGTCTCCATATCCCTGCGAAGATGAAAACAAGTCAAGAAAAGCGGCACGGTCTGAGGTGACAGAGATGACGAAAGACCAGATACTTACTCATTCTCCGCCTCCTATTCCGCTGCCTTCCTCTTCCTCCTCGGGCTAAGGGACCCGTGGTCGAAGATGACCTCCGTGTTGTCGTCTGTGGGAGGAGGGGAAGTGGGTGGAGTCCGAGGACTCTTGGACGAAGATGAGGCATTCGCTTTCTTCTTCGCCATCGTAACCTTCACCGCCTTCCCCGTCGCCGCGACCATCATCTGGCGCATGGACGCCTCCTGAGGTTGTTGCAGTTGTGAGGCCCTGCCGGGCCGGACCGGCTTGCCAGAGATGGCCCACCGCAGGACACGCTCTCTCCCCGTGGCTGGGGGGTCGACAGCCTTGATCTCCTCCCCGGACAACTCGTCAACCTCATCCACAATGAAAGGGGCCCCGGTGCCGGCGCTGCTGGCCTCCCCAGCGAGTTTCGCCCACTGGGCGAGCTCCTTCTCCTCCGCGGCCTCGTCGTCCACGCCGCCAGCGTTGCCGGCCTCCTTGTTGAGCGCCTCCTCCGCCGCCCTGGTGGCGATATTGTCTAGCTCTACCTGGGTGGTGTCCTGGATGAGCAGCAGCTCTTCACGGACGTACTTTTCCGACAGGGTGTCGAAGAACTCCTGCACCTGGTCTGCCTCCAGCTCGACCCAATTCAGGTCAAGGCCGTGCACATTACAGTTTGGCATCATGGCGATGATGTCGGTGTGGCGGGAGTTGTTGCTCAGCGGGACCACCCCCGCCGGCAACCCGACCAAGGGCCCCCCTTGCCGGCCTTCGCGAACTTGCCGGTCCTCTCGGCCCTGCCATCGTGGTGCACATCCAGCTGAAAAAGCCACTGGCAGAAGTGGGCGTGCCCCCATCACCGTGAAGTTGTTGTTCAGGCCGGGGCGGAGCCGCATGATGTCGTCCGCATTACTGAAGAGCCAGGTCGGCCTCCCATTGTTGTGCAGTGGAGCGATGCGACGGCGGATGAAATCCTCCCCGATCATCTCCAGGGTGAGCCTGGCAACGGCGAGGTGATGGATTCTGGTGATGGCGACCGTGAGCTTCCCATCCTGGGCATCGACATCGCCTTTGTCGTCTCTGTGAACCGGCGGCGCCTGGCGGACCTGGCAAAATTCCTGTGGGTCGTCCACCTCAATCTAGCACCACCGACTCTGCCACTCCTCCCACCTCTCCTTCTGGGCGCCCTCTGGATATGTCCCCTTCTTCAGGGTCCTTGGGATCCGGGCGACACAACTAGAAATGGCGCCTCCCCTCTAGATCCGAGGATACAAGTAGTGGCGGAAAAGCGTCGTCTTGGGATGCACTCCGGCGATGCCCTCGCAGAGATGGGCAAAAAGGGCCATGCACACCACGACATTTGGAGTGAAATCCAGAAGGTGGAAGCCATAGGTGTGCATGACATCGTTGAAGAAATCGGAGAAAGGGGGACAGAGGCCGCAGGAAAAGTAGTCGACGAAGAATGGGTACCGATTCAGGGCGGCCTTGGCGCAATCAGCAGGGATGACGCGCGTGGCCGGGTGCCCCATCGTCTCTCCCCCCGTCTTGCACCCCTACAGGGGCCTGAAGTTGTCCCGGATGTGGACCGCGTATACCGTCGAGGGAAAGTAAGCGAGCTGTGTCCGCCGCGTCGCCGACTCACTCTCCGGCGGCTCCGTCTCCCCGGCGTCCTTGGCCACTCATTTGCCTTTGCTGGTTTTGGGTTCCATGGTGGGTGCGAGAGGCCAAGAAGGAAGGGCAGTAAAAAGGCAGCGGAGGCGAGCGAAAGCAAGAGCTTGAGGAGGAAGAAGGAGGGGACGGCGGTTCCGAGATTGGAGAAGGCACGGAGGGTAAATCAGCAGCACGCCCGCGGTTATTCCTTTTTACGGGGAAGGCGTGGGCCGCCTCTTTACCATCTTCCACGATGTGACGCATGCGTGCGGAAACCACCCCACGCATGACCCCCTACGTCGCGCATTCAACGCGGGTCATGGGGAAGCGCAGCGGACGGAAAAGTCACTGCAGTAATAATCCGCGCCGCCTGCCCGCGCACCGATCTGGGCCAAGCCCAACAACGCGCCGCGCTTATGTGTACAAAAGTAGGGGCTCTCCTTTTGCACCCCTTAACTTGTGAGCGGGCAGTCAGAGGCGCACCCACGGTCGCACTAAGCAGGGCAGAGGAGGGAAGTCGAAACACAAGACGACCAAAGCAACGCCAAGACCAGGGGCGCAAAGAGAGCAAGAGGGCGAGGTGGACTCCCTCGGCAAGACCCTTCCCGGGGTGGCTTCCACAGCCCCAGCAAGATCCTTGCCGGGGCAACTTGCCTGATGCCAGCAGAGCGCGCCACCCTTGAGCCCAAGGGTTTCCGATGCCATCAACCACATTGGAACCAAGGCTGGGGAGGCATCTCCGTGGTGGCATGCAGATCTTTGTAGAGATCATAAATACACAAGATCAAACGAGAACCAGAAGACGGCGATCCTTAGCAAGATCCTTGCCAAGGAAGTCCACGAGACCCCCGGCAAGATCCTTGCCGAGGACGACCGCGGTGCCGTGGCAAGACCCTTGTTGGGTCCCCGGCAAGGCCCTTGCCAAAGACGCCTACGGGGCCGCAGCCAGGCCCACTCCTGCCAAGACTCCACCACCACTCCCATGCAGCTGCCAGCTCGACCAGCTAGGTAGGCATCTGCGTTCCAGCTCGCGGCCTCCACACCAACTCAGCAAGCACCTGCGTGGTGGCATGCAGATCTTCGTGGAGGCTCCACCACCGCACCAGCCCAGCAGCCAGCCAACGTGGCGCTAGAACGCCTCATCAGCTCGGACGCGCGTCGGAGCCAGGCGAGGTGACGACAGCTGGGACGAGCTTCTTTGCCATCCCCAATAAAGCAAGAGGGGCATGTCGGCAGCGCATTAAATTCATTTTTCCGACGATGCCAGAGGATAGACTCAGCCACTGTACACCTTTCCACCTCCCGTGTGCCGCTTTGGTGACCCCTTTTGTCTATAAAAGGAGGCCCGAGGCGTACTGGAGAAGGATTCGGATCTTTTGGACTAGTGAGACATCCCAGCTAGCCCAAGAATACAAGAACACTCAAATATACATCAAAGCAAGACTAGGGTTTTACGCGTCTCCTCGGCCCGAACCTGGGTAAACGATTTGCGTGCTGACCGCCAGACCCCCTCTTTGCATAACCCCTCGCCCGCCAACCGTAGAAGGGATCCAAGTGACCCCATAGGTGTCTTTTCCCACTGAGAACGAGAAATCTTTTTGGGTTTTCTTTTAATTACTACCACTACAAGCATTGAAAGTAAACTAGCTAAAAGCTACAACTATCTTTTGTTTTTCTTAAGGTTTTTCAAACATACAAGAAGAATGCTGGAAAAGAAAATAAACTAGCATGGATAGTACAATGAAAAAGTATGAGCACCAACAACTGGCATGAGTGTGTGAGGATGAATGTAATGTCGGTGAGAAATACAAACTCCCCAAAGCTTAGGCTTTTGGCCTAAGTTGGTCTAGGGCCGTGGCTCAAAGCTGCCCTCTCCGGCGTACGAAGGAGTGTCCTCTAGGTGCCACTGGTTGGCGATCTCCTCCGGATCCCACTGATAAACAGATTGTCGATAAGGGTCAAGGGGTGGCTCAGGCTCAGGCTCTGGAGTTGGTGTCCGGCTCCAGTATGCATGAACGGCCTCCGGCAAAATGAGGTACGTGCCTGAAAATATGTTAAACAAAGCAGACGCAGGCAAGGTAATAATCTCATCATAGTTTTTATCAAAAATCAATTTATACTTAAGATCTTCTTCTTATCTTTAATAATAAAATTATGTGCTACCATACTCTTATAATCTAGAAAAATAGGGGGCAACAAATTTTCCTCTTTCTCATAATGCCTAATAGGTATCCTAAAGTGTGCAGCAAGGCGCGAAGCAAAGATGCCTCCGAAGATGGGACCCTTTGTTCGGTTCAGATTTAATCATTTAGCAACAATAGCGCCCAAACTAAAACTGGTATCATGAAACAAAGCATGGCGCAAATAACAATATCAGGAGCACTAAGATTTCCACTTTTCCCATGACCATTAAGAATTTACTAGCAAATATTGCAAAGTAACGTAGAACAGGAAAATGTATGCTAGTAATTCTTGCATCAGAAACTTTCCTCGTTTCCCCTACAACAATCTTATTAATAAACCCCTCCACATCATTACGATGTGGTTCCTCTATGCTTCCCTCAAAGGGTATCTTAAAGACCTGACAAAAATCATATAGTGACATCTCCTTAACCTCATCATATAAATGAAATTCCACTGAAGGTGGTGATTTCTTAGCATGAAAGTAAACATTTTGCATGAAAATATTAGTGAGGAGGAGATAATGTTCGCGTTGGTCGCGGAGGAAGTCAATGAGTCCTGCATTCTCAACCAAATAATAAAAGTCATCATAAATCCCGGCTGCTCTGAAGAACTCATCACAAGGCCATTCGCATGGCCGAACCTCCGCGGTGCAAGGGAGATTATATTTGGGCTTCTTATTCTCTTCACTTTTCTTATCCTTCGAGCTTCGTCTCGAAAAACCCCTCAACAATCTCTTCATCATTTTCATTCTCTGAAAAATTTCTGAAATTTTTAGTGACTCAAAATAAAAGTGAATCAAACTCAACAAGATTGTTAGCAACTACTCCCACAAGTGCCTACAGACCATATCATGCATTAAAACTACGTTTGACCACATAAATTTGACATGCAAGCTCAATAATAGGGTCACCTAAGCAGCAAAAATTTGCAATAAATAAAGCACTAGAACAAAAATTAATTGGACCATTGGAGGAGTCACTTACCGAGGAACAATCCCCCAAAGCAGTTTTGTGAATGGAGCTTTGAGCTAGGAGATCGAAAATGGCAGTAAGATGAGCTAGAACTCGGGTTTGAGCTGCGGGAGGATTTTTTCGGGAGGAAGACGAAGTGTGTGGGTGTTGGAATAAGTGGAAGGGGCCCATGTGGGGTCCACGAGGCAGGGGCGCGCCCCGGGGGGGTGGGTGCGCCCTGGACCCTCGTGGCCAGGTCGTGGGTCCGCCAGGTGTGTTCTTTGTGCCAAATATTCTTAAATATTCTACAAAAAATCATCTAAAATTTTCAAGACATTTGGAGAAATTTTATTTTTGGGGTATTTTTTAATGCAAGGATAATTCAGAAAATAGACAGAAAATATTAATTTTGCTTTATTTAATCTAAATAATAGAAAGTAAAAAGAGGGTAGAGAGAGTTGTGCTTTCTAACTTCATCCATCTCATGCTCATCAAAAGGAATCCACTAACAAGGTTGATCAAGTCTTGTTAATAAACTCTTTCCGAATCGCATGAAACCGAAGAATTTTCAAATAACACCAAGTTACCTCAACGGGGATATGCACATCCCCAACAATAAGAATATCATATTTCTTCTTGACAGTAGGAAGAGGGAATTCAAAACCTCCAATAGTAATCGTTGAAGTTTTTCCAATAGAATTAATACTATGGACTTGAGGTTGTTTCCTCGGAAATTGTACCATGGGATCATTACCATTAAGATGAAAAGTGACATTACCTTTGTTGCAATCAATAACAGCCCATGCGGTATTCAAAAAGGGTCTACCAAGGATAATCGACATACTATCGTCCTCGGGAATATCGAGAATAACAAAGTCCGTTAAAATAGTAACGTTTGCAACCACAACAGGCACGTCCTCACAAATACCGACAGGTATAGCAGTTGATTTATCAGCCATTTGCAAATATATTTCAGTGGGTGTCAACTTATTCAAATCAAGTCTACGATGTAAAGAGAGAGGCATAACACTAACACCGGCTCCAAGATCACATAAAGCAGTTTTAACATAGTTTCTTTTAATGGAGCATGTTATAGTTGGTACTCCTGGATCTCCTAGTTTCTTTGGTATTCCACCCTTAAAAGTATAATTAGCAAGCATGCTGGAAATTTCAGCTTCCGATATCTTTCTTTTATTTGTGACAATTTCTTTCATATACTTAGCATAAGGATTCATTTTAAGCATATCAGTCAAACGCATACACAAAAAGATAGGTCTAATCATTTCAGTAAACCGCTCAAAATCCTCATCATCCTTTTTCTTGGATGGTTTAGGAGGAAAAGGCATGGGTTTCTGAACCCATGGTTCTCTTTCTTTACCATGCTTCCTAGCAACAAAGTCCCTCTTATCATAACGTTGATTCTTTGATTGTGGGTTATCAAGATCAACAACGGGTTCAATTTCTACATCATTGTTATTTCTAGGTTGAGAATCAACATGAACATCATCATTAACGTTATCACTAGGTTCATGTTCATTACCAGATTGTGTTTCAGCATCAGAAATAGAAATATCATTGGGATTCTCACATGTGTCAACAAGAGGTTCACTAGAAGCATGGAAAGTCATATTGTTTTTCTTTTTCTTCTTCTTATAAGAACTAGGTGCATCAACAATAGTTCTTTGAGAATCTTGCTCAATTCCCTTAGGGTGGCCCTCAGGATGCAAAGATTCCTGAGTCATTTTACCCCCTCTAGTCACAACTCTAACATCATTTTCATTTTTCTTATTACCTAATTCATTGAGAAAATCATTCTGAGCTTTAAGTACTTGTTCTACTTGATTAGTAACCATATAAGCATGTTTACTAATAAGTTTAAGTTCACCTTTAACTCTAGACATATAATCACTCAAGTGTTCAATCATATAAGCATTACATTTCAATTGTCTACCAACATAAGCATTGAAGTCTTCTTGTTTAACCACAAAATTATCAAACTCATCCAAGCATTGGCTAGCAAATTTGTAGATGGGATTTCACCCTTATCAAATCTATAGAGAGAATTTACCTTTACTACCTGTGTCAGGTTATCAAGACCATGTATTTATTCAATAGGTGGTAAATTCTTAACATCTTGAGCTTTAATACCCTTTTCTTTCATAGATTTCTTTGCCTCTTACATATCTTCAGGACTGAGAAATAGAATACCCCTTTTCTTAGGAGTTGGCTTAGGAGTTGGTTCAGGGAGTGTCCAATCATTTTCATTACTCAACATATTAATCAATAGCAAATCAGCTTGATCAACAGTTCTTTCCCTGAAAACAGAACCAGCACAACTATCAAGGTGGTCTGTGGAAGCATCGGTTAGTCCATTATAAAAGATATCAAGTATTTCATTTTTCTTAAGAGGATGATCAGGCAAAGCATTAAGTAATCAGAGAAGCCTCCCCCAAGCTTGTGGGATGCTCTCTTCTTCAATTTGCACAAAATTGTATATTTCCCTTAAGGCAGCTTGTTTCTTATGAGCGGGGAAATATTTAGCAGAGAATTAATAAATCATATCCTGGGACTACGCACACAACCAGGATCAAGAGAATTAAACCATGTTTTAGCATCACCCTTTAATGAGAACTAAAATAACTTAAGGATATAGTAGTAACGAAGTTTCTCCTCATTAGTGAACAGGGTGGCTATATCATTCAATTTAGTAAGACGTCCCACAACAGTTTCATATTCATAGCCATAAAAAGGATCAGATTCAACCAAAGTAATTAACTATGGATCGACAGAGAAATCATAATCCTTATCAGAAATACAGATAGGTGAAGTAGCAAAAGAAGGGTCATATTTCCTTCTAGAATTCAAAGATTTTTCTTTCATCTTAGCTAATAGTTTCTTAAGATCATACCTATTATTGCTAGCTAAAAAGTCTCTAGTAGTTTCTTAATCCATAACATAACCCTCGGGCACAACACGCAATTCATATCTAGGGGGAGAATCTTCATCATCACTTTCATCAATATTATCAGTTTCAATAACTTCATTCTCTCTAGCACTAGCAAGTTGTTCATCAAGAAATTCACCAAATGGCACAGTATTATCAAGCATAGAAGTAATTTCATCATAAGCATCATGCATAGCAGAAGTGGCATCATCAATAACATGTGACATATCAGAATAAATAGCAGGAGTAGGTGTCGCAAGTTTACTCAAAACAGAAGGTGAATCAAGTGCAGAGGTAGATGGCAGTTCCTTACCTCCCCTCATAGTTGAGGGAAAAATCTTAGTTCTTTCATCTTTCAAGTTCTTCATAATGATCAACAGATATAAATCCCATGTGACTCAAAGAATAGAGCTATGCTCCCTGGCAATGGCGCCAGAATATAGTCTTGATAACCCACAAGTATAGGGGATCGCAACAGTTTTTGAGAGTAGAGTATTCAACCCAAATTTATTGATTCGACACAAGGTGAGCCAAGGAATATTCTCAAGTATTAACAGTTGAGTTGTCAATTCAACTGCACCTGAAACACTTAATATTTGCAACAAAGTATGTAGCAGCAAAGTAATATGGAAGTAACGGTAACGGTGGCAAAAGTAAGAGTAGCGGTTTTGTAGTAATTGTAACAGTGGCAACGGAAAAGTAACTAAGGAAATATCAGTATGTGAAAAGCTCGTAGGCAATGGATCAGTGATGGATAATTATGTCGGATGCGATTCCTCATGCAACAGTTATAACATAGGGTGACACAGAACTAGCTCCAGTTCATTAATTTAATGTAGGCATGTATTCCGAATATAGTCATACGTGCTTATGGAAAAGAACTTGCATGACATATTTTGTCCTACCCTCCCGTGGCAGCGGGGTCCTATCGAAAACTAAGGGATATTAAGGCCTCCTTTTAATAGAGTACCGGAACAAAGCATTAACACTTAGTGAATACATGAACTCCTCAAACTACGATCATCACTGGGAGTGGTCCCGATTATTGTCACTTCAGGGTTACCAGATCATAACACATAGTAGGTGACTATTTACTTGCAAAATAGGATCAAGAACTCACATATATTCATGAAAACATAATAGGTTTAGATCTGAAATCGTGGCACTCGGGCCCTAGTGACAAGCATTAAGCATAGCAAAGGCATAGCAACATTAATCTGAGAACATAATGGATACTAGGGACCAAACCCTAACAAAACTAACTCTATTACATGATAAATCTCATCCAACCCATCACCGTCTAGCAAGACTATGATGGAATTACTCACACACGACGGTGAGCATGATGAAATTGGTGATGGAGGAAGGTTGTTGATGATGATGGCGACGGATTCCCCTCTCCGGAGCCCCGAACGGACTCTAGATCAGCCCTCCCGAGAGAGATTACGGCTTGGTGAGGGCTTTGTATCGTAAAACGCGATGAATCCTTCTCTCTGATTTTTTTCTCCTCGAACATGAATATATAGAGTTGGAGTTGAGGTCAGTGGAGCCTCAGGGGGCCCACAAGACAGGGGACGCACCCAGGGGGTGGGCGGGCCCCCACCATCATGGACCAGGTGTGGGCCCTTGTAACATCCCAAATTTGCAATTTGGAATGTTATACACTAGATCATCATGCATAGCATATTTTCTTGCATTTTGGTCGATCCTAGAAATTTCACGCAACTCAAGGACCCTCGGAGAGAGTTGGAGATTTCGTTATTTTCATATTTGAGAGTTTTCTCAAATTTTGAAAAGAGGATCATTTGATTTATTTATTTCATCTTCAATTATTTTTCCAATATCAAAAATATAAGAGAGTGAATAATATGACTTCCCCAAATTTAGGAAAAATGAAGATTTAATGAATAAATCAAATTTTGGTTTTGCCGGAGTTTCGTTTGCTTTTATTTGGATAGGGAAAAATGCGCGTTTTTAAAAATTGCATTCTAGGTCCGGAGTAAAGTTCATTTTGTTCGACTCATTTCTAGGAGTCAGGGAAAATTTACTTTAGTAATCTTGGAGTTCGTTTAGTTTAGTTTTCTTTTGTTTTTCTGCGCGCGAATCCAGTTAAAAAAAACAGGACCAAGGCCAGCCGGGCCAAAGGCCCAGCCAGCGCGCGCGCCAGGCGCAGCGCCAGGCCGCCGCCTCCCTCGCTCTAGGCCGAGTCCCAGAGGGACTCTAGGCCGGTTAGCCCCCCTTTCCTTGTTTTGTTTTCCCTCTTTTGCTTGCCCCCTACCCCAAGTAATCCCCCCCACCTATATAAATACACCCCAAACCCCCCCTCTCCTCACATCAATCCCAAGCCCCTCTCCTCCTTAGCCGCGCCCCACCCCGCGCCCCTCACCCGCCGCCGCTGCCCTATAGCCGCCGCCGCCCTATAGCCGCCGCCGCCGCCCTATAGCCGCCGTCGCCGCCGTTCGCCGGAGCCTCGCCGAGGTTGTCCCGTGCCGCGTCTCTTTTTCTCCCCTCGGTTCAGTTTTTCTTCTAAACCGTTCCGGTTCTTGCTTAACCGTTCCGGTTTTCTTTCGTTCTTTGTTTCGGTTTTCTTTTCCAAAAACCCTAGATCGGTTTTCGTTCTTCTTTCGGACCGTTCGTCTCAACGAACGTGATCACCGATTATTCCCCGGTTAACGACGCCCGTTCGTTTAATCGTTCTTCTTTTTCTTTTCGTCGGATTTATTCCGCGATCGTGATCTCAGATCCGATCTTCGTTCTAGTCTTTCTTCTTGCTCGTTTATCAGAATCAGGTGATTCAAGCGCCTGGAGTTTCATCTCGAAACCGCCGTTCCGTCTAATCAACTTGAACAAGCCTTTGCTACAGTAAAATTTGACATAGTTTCAACTTGCTAGAACCGAGTTGTTTTCTTCCGCCGTTTGTTTTCCGTTTCTTTGTTCGGTTCGTTCTTTCTTGGCAACCGGAGTTCTTAAGTTGAACTTTCTGGTTCGTTCTCTTGTTCGAGTTTTACCTGTGCATTAGATGAGTACTTATTGTGTGCTTGTTGTTTGTCTGCGATAGATCACCCGGATTGCGCCGCTTGTTACTTCGAAACCCTAGGTCTCGCGGATCATCAGCAAGGCAAGTAACACTTTGATCATACCTTTTCTACAACCCATGTTTTATTGCATTAGATCAATCCTCTCACATTGCATGAATAGGATATAATTAAATTGTGGGATGGGAAGTAGATGAGGTAGTACCTATTACCTGTATTATTATGAAACCTTTGGGAGTTACTTCTACGTTTGCTTATTATGCCATGCTATGCTAGTAGACGTGGATTGGGTGAGTGATATCCATGACAGATGTGAGATTGATAATTTTAATGGTTTACCTAAGGTGGCAACTTAAACACACATTTGGGTGGATTGAGGCACCTGATGTCTATCAGGACTTGCCTGTTTTATTTTGGACCGCCACCCAGGCTCAAAGGGATCATAAGATCATTCATGCTAGTAACTTCCGTGTGCAGCCACATGCTACTATGGGCTCTGGCATAGTTGACTAAGTTGTGCGAACTCTTACGGGGTGGACTAGCAGATGTAGGGGTTGTAGGTGGTACGGTCTACCCCACATGTAAGGTGCTAGCGCTTCTGAAAGACTGTGTCTCGGTCATCCGTTTCTCAAACACCATGTAGTGCGAGAAACCAAACGGAGGCGATCGAGTCATGTGGGGAAAAGTGCACAAACCTCTGCAGAGTGTACAAACTAATCATGATTAGCCGTGTCCCCGGTTATGGACAACTTGAGTAACTAGTACTTGAATATCATGTGAATCTCAACATGTTACTTCTAATTAATGTTGTTGGGTTTTAATTGTTCACTTAATTGGGATCGGAATGCTGTCAACCATTCTCGATGTTTAACAACTACCATGATAGTTAAATAAATTTATTGCTTTGCAGTAGGGAAAAACTGGCTTTACGCAAAACTGTAACCATAGAGCTTTCCACCAGCCATATATGCATATAGTATAGCTGTTTCATTCCATTACTCTCTATGTGTTACATTGCCAGCATATTCCATGTGCTGACCCGTTTTCGGGCTGCAACTTCTCATGTTGCAGACTTTTCAGACGACGAGTAAGGTGCTTTTTTGTCGTGGTTCTATACTCCGTGATGCCGTTGGAGTTGATGGACCCATTTATATTCCGAGTCTTCCGCTGTTATCGTTATTAGATGGCCTTAAGCCATATTTATTGTAATAAGTTCTCTTTGAGACAACGATGTAATAAGTGTGTGATTGTCACTCTGCTATAAATCCTTCGATGTACTGTGTGGTGTCAGCATTACTGATCCAGGGATGACACCGGAGCACAGTAGACTTGATCCATTCGGGTCGGGTCGCCACAGAGATGGTATCAGAGCACACGCTGACTATAGGACACGACCACTAAGTTAAAGCCATAGATCACCATTCTCTTCTCATTTTCTAACTCCTCATCTTTTCTACTCTTTTAGGATGACGAACGCGAAGATTAATTACGCTCAACCGGATGAAGGCACACCTTTTGGATTTCACCTGAAGGAAGTCACCAAGTACCTGAACATTGGATTACCAAGCTTCACGGGGACCTTCAACGCCACTCTGCCTGAAGAGGAGCGCTGGAAGATTCAAGCTCACGTTCCGGGAAGGACATTCGCGCCAATTACGAAGCCTATAGATAGTGTTTTCAATGCACCAACCTAGAGTCTGGGAAGGAGCATGGCAGCTCATATCACCATGGGACGCATTGGAGAAGTTTATCAAGAAGACCTCAAGGACACTATCTACCAGATTTGCGGACGCCGAGATGAAAAATGGGAATTAGTCAGCACCAAGAAGGATAGATCCATTGCATCTTTCATCCAGGAGTTAAACCAGCACATTCGACGCCACGAGAACCATATGTGCAATGATATGATAGAGTTGAAGAATGCGAAGGCAAGGATCATCGAGTTAGAAGGAGAATTGAAGTCTACACGCAAGGACTACATGGACGAGATCGTAGCTCTAGCAAGACACAATGGCAATCTTAAGCAGGAGATTGAAGAACTCAAGAGGAAGTTAGCATTCAAGGAGGAAGACGAGTACGTCGCATGTCCGGACAACTACATCATCATCGACGACACCGATTCGGATCCAAGTGAACCCGACTTTGAAGACGAAGCTGGAGCAGATATCATGGAGTCTTCCACCGGTTCAAATTTCTAGATGACCACCAGATAATAGTAGTATTCCCCCATGAAAACATTATAGTTCGAGCACTTTTGCGATAGTTTTAGACCGATTGTAAGCCCTTGTTTGATTGAATGAAGTGATTTTGTGTGCATTTGCTCATGTGCATTGGGGTAGTGTTTTCCCTTTAGACCTCACTCTATTCTTAATTCTCGTCTTTTCTAAACCCTCAGATGCCTCCGAGACGTGACAATGGATTCCCACCGGAGCTCACTCAGTTGATCCAGCACCAGAATCAATTGATGCAGATGTTAGTCCAGAACTAGCAGAACAACAACAACAACCCACCACCACCACCTATTGACCACTTAGCCCGTTTCCTTAGGCTGAATCCGCCGGTGTTTTCCAGTAGCACCGAGCCAATAGTAGCAGACGATTGGCTCCGCGAGATAGGAAGGGAGTTGACCACTGCAGGATGCACAGATGGTGATAAAGTGAAGTTTGCCGCTCACCAGCTTGACGGACCCGCGACAGCATGGTGGGAGAATTTCACAGCCACTTACCCAGTTGACACTGTCACATGGGATCAGTTTCAGCAAGCTTTCCGCACTGCCCATGTTTCAGCAGGAGCTATGGCCATGAAGAAGCGTGAGTTTCGCAACTTACACCAAGGAGGAAGGACAGTTGGCCAGTATGTTGATGATTTCAGCAAGTTAGCACGTTATGCCCCAGATGACGTTGCAACGGATGCAGCTAAGCAGGAGAAGTTTCTGGAAGGACTGAATGATGAACTAAGCATGAAATTGATGGTAGCAAGTTTCAACAACTACCAGGAGTTGGTAGATCGTGCCATCATGATTGAAGGAAAGCAACAACAGATTGAGAACCGTAAGAGGAAGTATGGACAAGGGAAGTATAACTCTGGAACCCAGCAGAAGCCCCGTTTTACCCCTAAACCGGGATTTTAGTTTCAGAATACCCATGGAGGAGGTAGTTCGCACAACCATAATGGCCACAAGAATGGTAATGGGAATGGAGGAAGCAACGGCCAGAACCGGACCACCCCATCGACCCCAACCAAGAGAGACCTGAGTCAAGTCACCTGTTTCAAGTGTTCCAAGACCGGACATTATGCCAATGAATGTCCCGAAGGCCAGAATGGAAATGGCAATGGAAGTTCTGGAAAGAAGCCGAACCCTTTCAACAGGGGACAGGTGAACCACGTTAGCGTGGAGGAGGTTGAAGCTCAGCCCGATGCAGTAATAGGTAAGTTTTTGGTTAAGTCATTTACTGCTCTCGTTCTTTTCGATACTGGTGCATCGCATTCATACATATCAAGGGGATTTGTGGATAAATATAACCTGCCAACCCAAGCCCTTAAGTCACCCCTGTTAGTAAGCTCACCAGGAGCGGAGTTTATGGCTAGACGATGGTGTGATCGGTTACCATTAAGGATTGGTAACTATGTGTTTCCCTCAGACCTAATAGTATTGGAATCTCAAGGTCTGGATGTGATTCTTGGTATGGATTGGCTGTCGATGTATGGAGGAAACATCGATTGCGCTAGTAAGTCAATTTTGCTTACCACACCAGAAGGAAGAAGGATCAAGTATGTATCCCGGCATGTACCAAAAAGGACACAAGTGAATTGCCTAACAGGAGTTGTGCAGGAGGAAGTACCAGTGGTAAAGGATTTTCCTGATGTATTTCCAGAAGAGTTGTCAGGCATGCCACCGGATAGAGACATTGAGTTTTTGATTGAGTTATTGCCAGGTACAGGCCCAATATCGAAGCGACCGTACCGGATGCCAGCAAAGAATTTGGTGGAAATTAAGAATCAGATTAAGGAGTTATTGGATAAAGGTTACATTCGCCCAAGTTCTTCGCCTTGGGGATCACCCGTACTTCTAGTGGAAAAGAAGGATGGATCATTAAGGATGGTTGTTGATTATCGAGGATTGAATGAAGTAACCATCAAGAATAAGTACCCACTGCCAATGATTAATGATCTGTTTGATCGTTTGCAAGGAGCTAAAGTGTTTTCCAAGATCGATTTGCGATCAGGGTACCATCAATTGAAGATTCGAGAGCAGGACATACCTAAGACAGCATTCACCACAAGATATGGACTGTATGAGTATACCGTTATGTCATTTGGATTGACTAACGCACCTGCCTATTTTATGAACCTGATGAACAAAGTGTTTATGGAGTTTTTGGATAAGTTCATCATAGTGTTCATTGATGACATCCTGGTTTATTCAAACAATGAAGAGGAGCATAAGGAACATTTGCGTTTGGTTTTGGAGAAACTAAGGGAACATCAGTTATACGCCAAATTCAGCAAATGTGAGTTTTGGTTGAAGGAAGTTGGATTCCTCGGACACGTTATATCCGGAGAAGCTATAGCAGTTGACCCCACAAAGTTTGAGACCGTAACCGAATGGGAAGCACCAACGACAGTTGGAGAGATCCGGAGTTTTCTTGGACTCGCAGGATACTACCGGAGATTCATTGAGAACTTTTCAAAGATTGCAAAGCCTATGACTGAATTGTTGAAGAAGGATACTAAGTTCAAATGGACTGAGGAGTGTGAGGCTAGTTTCCAGGAGTTGAAGAAACACTTGGTTACCTCACCAGTGTTGATTTTTCTAGATCAAACCAAGGATTATAAAGTGTATTGCGACGCTTCACGTCGAGGACTTGGAGCAGTGCTTATGCAGGAAGGGAGAGTTGTTTCGTATGCTTGACGGCAACTGAAGCCTCATGAGTTGAATTATGCCACGCATGATTTGGAGTTAGCAGCTATAGTGCATGCATTGAAAACATGGAGACATTTCCTCATTGGAAATCATTGTGAGGTGTACACGGATCACAAGAGTTGGAAGTACATTTTCACTCAGAAGGAGTTGAACCTCCGACAAAGGAGATGGTTGGAGCTCATCAAGGATTATGACATGATATTGCATTACCATCCCGGAAAAGCTAATGTAGTAGCTGACGCATTGAGCCGTAAGAGCCATGTCAATACTCTAATGACGGGGAAAATACCCAAGGAGTTAGCAGAAAACCTTCGTGAGCTATGTTTGGAAATAGTTCTGAGAGGCTATGTAGCAGCGTTGGAGATTCAGTCAACATTGATGGATAAGATCAGAGAAGCTCAGAAATCTAACAAGGAGATTGCTGCTATAAAAGAGAAATTGAGCGAAGGAAAAGCAAAGGGATTTCGTGAGGACGAGCCCGATACCTATGGTTTGAGGACCGTGTTTATGTGCCCAATGACCCGGAGATCAGGATGTTGATTTTGCACGAGGCACACGATTCACCGTATTCGATTCACCCAGGGAATACCAAGATGTATTTGGATTTGAAGGAAACATTCTGGTGGACCAGAATGAAGAAGGATATTGCAGCATATGTAGCAGTTTGTGACGTATGTCAGAGAGTAAAGGCAGAGCATCAGAAGCCAGCAGGATTGTTACAACCATTGCCGATACCCGAATGGAAGTGGGATAAGATAGGCATAGATTTTATCACAGGACTACCTAGGACAAAATCAGGCTATGACTCGATATGGGTAGTAGTTGATCGTTTGACAAAGGTAGCACATTTTATTCCAGTTAAGACCACTTACACCAGTGCTAAGTTGGCAAAGATATACATGACTAGGATCATTTGTTTGCATGGAGTTCCGAGGAGTATCGTATCAGATAGAGGAACCCAATTTACCTCAAAGTTTTGGAATCAGTTGCATGAAACTTTGGGAACCAGACTAGAGTTCAGCACAGCTTTTCACCCACAGACGGATGGACAGACCGAGAGAGTCAATCAAATTTTGGAAGATATGCTGAGAGCTTGTGCACTAGATTATGGATCTAGTTGGGACGATAACTTGCCGTATGCGGAGTTTTCTTATAACAACAGTTACCAAACCAGTTTGAAGATGGCACCTTTCGAAGCTTTATATGGAAGGAGGTGCAGGACACCGTTGTCATGGGACGAAGTTGGAGACCGTCAATTCTTTGGACCAGATTTGATTAAGGAGTCTGAATGGAAAGTTAAGTTGATTCGCGATAGGCTCAAGGTAGCCCAGTCCAGGCAGAAGAGCTACACAGATTCTAAACGCAAGGAGACAGTTTACGAAACCGGAGACAGAGTTTATCTCCGGGTATCCCTACTTCGAGGAGTTAAGCGCTTTGGAGTTAAGGGAAAGTTAGCACCGCGTTTCGTTGGACCGTACAAGACCTTGCAACGTATGGGAGAAGTCGCTTATAAGTTGGAATTACCAGAGGAGCTGTCAGGAGTTCATGATGTATTCCATGTTTCTCAGCTGAAGAAATGTCATGCCGAGATGGCGGAGGTACCGCTAAGAGATACCGTGCCACTCGAAGCGATTCAGTTGAAGGACGACTTAACGTATGAGGAGAAGCCAGTCATGATTCTCGATTATGCCAGCAGAGTTACCCGCAGCAAGGTTATCAAGTTTTGCAAAGTTCAGTGGAACCACCACTCAGAGGATGAAGCCACCTGGGAAAGAGAAGAAGATTTGCTCAAGGACCACCCTCACCTATTTTCTAGCCAACCCGAATCTCGAGGGCGAGATTCATCTTAAGGGGGGTAGGTTTGTAACATCCCAAATTTGCAATTTGGAATGTTATACACTAGATCATCATGCATAGCATATTTTCCTGCATTTTGGTCGATCCTAGAAATTTCACGCAACTCAAGGACCCTCGGAGAGAGTTGGAGATTTCGTTATTTTCATATTTGAGAGTTTTTTCAAATTTTGAAAAGAGGATCATTTGATTTATTTATTTCATCTTCAATTATTTTTCCAATATCAACAATATAAGAGAGGGAATAATATGACTTTCCCAAATTTAGGAAAAATGAAGATTTAATGACTAAATCAAATTTTGGTTTTGCCGGAGTTTCGTTTGCTTTTATTTGGATAGGGAAAAATGCGCGTTTTCAAAAATTGCATTCTAGGTCCGGAGTAAAGTTCATTTTGTTCGACTCATTTCTAGGAGTCAGGGAAAATTTACTTTAGTAATTTTGGAGTTCGTTTAGTTTAGTTTTCTTTTGTTTTTCTGCGCGTGAATCCAGTTAAAAAAAGGACCAAGGCCAGCCGGGCCAAAGGCCCAGCCAGCCGGCCGCCTCCCCAGCCAGCGCGCGCGCCAGGCGTAGCGCCAGGCCGCCGCCTCCCTCGCTCTAGGCCGAGTCCCAGAGGGACTCTAGGCCGGTTAGCCCCCCCTTTCCTTGTTTTGTTTTCCCTCCTTTGCTTGCCCCCTACCCCAAGTAATCCCCCCCACCTATATAAATACACCCCAAACCCCCCCTCTCCTCACATCAATCCCAAGCCCCTCTCCTCCTTAGCCGCGCCCCACCCCGCGCCCCTCACCCGCCGCCGCCGCCGCCCTATAGCCGCCGTCGCCGCCGTTCGCCGGAGCCTCGCCGAGGTTGTCCCGTGCCGCGTCTCTTTTTCTCCCCTCGGTTCAGTTTTTCTTCTAAACCGTTCCGGTTCTTTCTTAACCGTTTCGGTTTTCTTTCGTTCTTTGTTTCGGTTTTCTTTTCCGAAAACCCTAGATCGGTTTTCGTTCTTCTTTCGGACCGTTCATCTCAACGAACGTGATCACCGATTATTCCCCGGTTAATGACACCCGTTTGTTTAATCGTTCTTCTTTTTCTTTTCGTCGGATTTATTCCGCGATCGTGATCTCAGATCCGATCTTCGTTCTAGTCTTTCTTCTCGCTCGTTTATCGGAATCAGGTGATTCAAGCACCTGGAGTTTCGTCTCGAAACCGCTGTTCCGTCTAATCAACTTGAACAAGCCTTTGCTACAGTAAAATTTGACCTAGTTTCAACTTGCTAGAACCGAGTTGTTTTCTTCCGCCGTTTGTTTTCTGTTTCTTTGTTCGGTTCGTTCTTTCTTGGCAACCGGAGTTCTTAAGTTGAACTTTCTGGTTCGTTCTCTTGTTCGAGTTTTACCTGTGCATTAGATGAGTACTTATTGTGTGCTTGTTGTTTGTTTGCGATAGATCACCCGGATTTATGCAAAACTGTAACCATAGAGCTTTCCACCAGCCATATATGCATATAGTATAGCTGTTTCATTCCATTACTCTCTATGTGTTACATTGCCAGCATATTCCATGTGCTGATCCGTTTTCGGGCTGCAACTTCTCATGTTGCAGACTTTTCAGACGACGAGTAAGGTGCTTTTAGGTCGTGGTTCTATACTCAGTGATGCCGTTGGAGTTGACGGACCCATTTATCTTCCGAGACTTCCGCTGTTATCGTTATTAGATGGCCTTAAGCCATATTTATTGTAATAAGTTCTCTTTGAGACAACGATGTAATAAGTGTGTGATTGCCACTCTGCTATAAATCCTTCGATGTACTGTGTGGTGTCAGCATTACTGATCCAGGGATGACACCGGAGCACAGTAGACTTGATCCATTCGGGTCGGGTCGCCACAGCCCTGGTGTTGATTCTTTCGCTAGTATTTTTTATAAATTACAAAAATATTCTCCGTGAAGTTTCAGGTCATTCCGAGAACTTTTATTTTTGCACAAAAATAACACCATGGCAATTCTGCTGAAAACAGCGTCAGTACCGGTTATTTCCATTCAAATTATGCAAGCTAGAGTCCAAAACAAGGTCCAAGGTGTTTGGAAAAGTAGATACGATGGAGACGTATCATACAACATCGTAGGAACAAAAAACGGGAAGATCTTGTTTTGGGTGTTTTATCTTTTTTCAGTCAAGGCAGTATGAATAATATGATGTGGGGGACAACCATGAACCTTATGTGGCTCGGTTGCATGGCTACGAAAGGTTATAGAAAAATAAATAGATAATGTGTTTAGAGTGCACCCCACTAAATAGAAATACTTTGGATCCATTGCAATGCACGGGCCGGCACATCTACATCCCTACTAGCAAGATGCCCATGCGTTGCACAGAACATCAAGATGCATTTCTATGAGTAGTTTATCTTGTGAGAGAAAAGGATGAACGAGGGAAGGCCTTATTTGCAAATGTGGAGAGGTGTGTGGGTACCTTTTTGCAAAATTGCCATAGTTTCCTTCCTATCTATCAGATATAAATCGGGCGGCCTATATTGCAGGGTGGTAGGTACACCATCATCACCAACTCCCTTTTTTATTTATAATAATAACTAGCAAGATGCCCGTGCGTTGCATGGAACATCAATATGCATTTGTATGAGTAGTTTATCTTCTGGGAGAAAGGGATGAACGAGGGAAGGCCTTATCTGCAAATGTGGAGAGGAGTGCGGGTCAATTGTCATAGTTTCCTTCCTATCCGTCAGATATAGATCGGACGTGCTATATTGCAGGATGGCAAGCACACCATCATCACCAACTCTGCTTTTTATAATAGTAGAGATAATAATAACTAGCAAGAGGCCCATGCGTTGCATGGAACATCAAGCTGTGTTTATACGAGCTGTTTATCTCGTGGGAGACGAATATGAACGAGGGAAGTCCTTATCTGCAAAATTATCATAGTTTGCTTTCTATCCGTCAGATATAGATCGGACGGTCCATATTGCAGGATTGCAGGCACACCATCATCACCAACTCATTTTTTATAAGAGTAGAGACTAGCAAGATGCATGTGCATTGCATGGAACATCAAGATGCATTTTTTTACAAAACACCTGTTGTGATTGACCCATGCAGGAGTAATCCCATGTGTAAAAACTAATGATAACTTAATTGCCCAAACTTATTTTTTCAAAATGAATTGTCACTATTTATTTTTACTTTATGCTTTACAATGCACAATTCCATGAATCTTAAAATAGTTTTTTATAAAACTAATTGATTTTGAACTAGATGAACTATAAGAATTAAATGAACATCTACATCATGCATATATGACTCAAAGCTTACATGCCATAGTGTGTTATTTATTCATAATTTGGTTACCAAATCTCATGCATGCAATGCACGTGTACCTAAGGCGACTGTTGTACCTGAAAGTTGTAGTATTTGACAGACGAGTAGCCCACTGTCAGTGTCAAAATCGGCGGATCTCGGGTAGGGGGTCCCGAACTGTGCGTCTAAGGTCGATGGTAATAGGAGACAAGGGGCACGATGTTTACCCAGGTTTGGGCCCTCTCTATGGAGGTAATACCCTACGTCCTGCTTGATTGATATTGATGGATATGAGTATTACAAGAGTTGATCTACCTCAAGATCGTAATGGCTAAACCATAGAGGTCTAGCTTGTATGGCTATGATAATGAGTCCCTTATCCGGACTAAGTCCTCCGGTTTATATAGACACCGGGAGGATCTAGGGTCACACAAGGTCGGTTACAAAGAAAGGCATCTACATATCCGGTCGTTAAGCTTGCCTTCCACGCCAAGGAGAGTCCCATCCAGACTCGGGTGCAGTCTTCGGTCTTCGTATCTTCACAGCCCATCAGTCCGGCCCATGGCTAGCAGGCCGGACACCCGTGGACCCCTTAGTCCAGGACTCCCTCAGTAGCCCCTGAGCCTGGCTTCAATGACAAGGTATCCGACGCGTAGTGTTGTCTTCGGCATTGCAAAATGGGTTCCTCCTTTTGAACTCTAGAATAGTCTTCGGACGAATTGATCGTGTTCAGACCTATAACACACACCACACACAAGCGAAGAGAGAGTATAATAATACATGAGTCCACTCCACTGACAACTTTTACAACATGACATTACGTCCATCCGGTCATAATTTCGAACCGTTTTTTGCCTACTGCTCCACATTTCGAGATGCGGTTGCCATTGACATGTCTTGTCGAAGCAGAGATCGTGTCCCCTTATTACGGGATTCTCATCGATACGGGCGTGGGTAAACCAACCGTGCCGTTTACACAGCCCTCGGGAGCAGGAAAATTTTGAGGTGAGTGGGGTGGCGTTCAATATTCACTGCCCTTATAAGGAGATAAGATTCCCCTTTCTTCTCCCACGCCTTCTCTCTTCTTCTGCCTTTCCACTATTGAGCTCTAGCTCCCAAGTTCTCATCTGGTTCCCACTCGAGAAAGCACTCAACCATGTCTGGATCCGGAGGTCAAGGCAAGTGGATGGCCTCCTCCGTCAAGGAGGAGGACATCGTTGAGCTTTGGGCGGCTGGGTACCTGGCGAAGGAAATCGCCCACCGTCTTCCAGCCCAAGGAGAAATCATTCCCACGCCGAAGCCCGACGAGAGGGTAGTGTTCCTCCCCCATTTCCTCCGCGGGCTAGGGTTTCCACTCCACCCCTTCGTCCGCAGGATAATGTTCTACTACGGGATAGACTTCCACGATCTATACCCGAACTCCTTCCTCAATATCTCGGCGTTTATCGTCGTGTGTGAGGCCTTCCTCCGCATCCACCCCCACTTTAACGTGAAGCCTAAGGTGGTGGACGGACAGCACGCAGAGTGCGGGGGCGCCATGGTGAGAAACCTCACCAATGTCTCTAGGCCAGAAGGCACATTCGTGGAGTCTGTCAAGGAATGGCAGAAACAATGGTTCTACATCACCGAACCCCGCGGCGCCACCTGGGCCACGACTGCCGAATTCAACTCCGGCGCTCCTGTGTGACTTACCTCCTAGGTTGAGAAGATCCCGACCTAGTGTTCGTCAGACGACTTGATTGCGCTGCAAACGTGCATTCAAAGCATGATCAATAGGGACATCAAGTTCGTCCACATAATTCAAGTGATGCTGGTGCGTCGGATCCTCCCCCGCCAGAGCCGAAGCCGCCCTCTATGGGACTTCAACCCGAAAAAGCACCACACCTTGTAAAGGCTCTTCGAAACAGCTCACGAAGACGCTTGGAAGTTGCTCTTCAAGGGCAACGATATACCGCCGCCCACAGATTCGGACCGTGGCCACGACATAAATCACCTCCCCAACGAGGTATGTTATTTTCAACACATCCCTTACTTGCTTATTTCAAGGGTGATATCTAAGCTTTTATTATCATTGCCTTTTTAGTACTGGTTGAAGAAGGTGAATCAGATCTGGTGTCCAGCTCCCCTGCTTGAAGAACCAGTCATCCCGCACTTAGCGAAGATGCTGGAGCCGGTGCCTTATAAGGCACCAGAACAGAAGGCCACAGGAAAGGCCAAGGGGGCCTGGAGTGCCCCTGCCACAAGGGCACTTCGGACGTGACGTTCGAAGACAAGGCCCGTTCCCCCGCCATCGAAGACGACAAGGAGGGGGAGGAGGAAAGCGACTCTCCCCTTGATGGGGGAGGAAGAAGAGGGCGGCCTCCACGACTCTGGAGGTGGACGCGCCCAAGAAGGGGAACGGCTCCCTCGCGGATAACTCCGCATGGGACGTCGACAACAGTCCGAAGAAACGCCCCCACGCTAAGCCTCGGGCCGCATCGTAAGTACTAAGACTTGCATCCACACATAAAGTTTCCCCTCCTTACTGCAATTAAATAATTGGTTACGTTTTATTGTAGCCCGGCCCACAACAGCTCCCCATGATCCTTGTCAGGAGGGTCGCTGGATTCGAAGGCGATGGCTAGTGATTCACTACCAGCCGCTCACTCCCCCAAGGCCAAGGATGATGCGGAGGTGTTGTCCCGAAGGACTGTTCCAAGCGGGGGAGAGGCTCAGGAGGCGCCAGAAGGTGAAAATCCCGTCGTCGGACACCAAGGGGAATCAATCCCCAGGGAGACTGGTGGGGAGGGCCGAACTCAGTTCGACCCTCAGCCAGACTCCATTCCGGAGATTGAGGCTGCTCCAGAATCCAGCACGCGACCTCCATCGGAAGAAGGGAGGATGCCAGTTCCCCCGGTGACCCCTGTCCAACCAGGGGCACCGGATAATCTGCTAGAAGCGCTGCGAGGCACTTCCATTGTGGATGAGCACCGTGTCCTTATGGGCACGGTAATTGAAAGGGTTCAGTCGGCCAAGAGTGTTCTAACCGAAGCCTGCAGCAGTCTGTTAACAGGTTTTGAGGTAAGCAGCGCAAAAAAGGAGAAAATCCCCAAATATAGACAGTAGCCCTTGAGACACTATTCGGTTTTCGAAAAGAAAAATCGGACAAGGGATCAATCTCCTATTGCAGGAAACTAACTAAATCTGTCTGAAATGTATGCACAGGCATCAATGTTGGCCACGGCCTCGCATACTGTCGATGTCTCCGGACTAAAGCAGAAACTGGCGGAGGCTGGGGAGGAGCTGGGCCAGGTGAAGAGGCAGCTCCAAGAAAGACAAGGTAAGTAATAACCAATTATGGATTCGAAAAAAGGAAAGGGGAAAATGATATGCAATGATCTGAATACCATGATGTGAACAGAGGCGACGACCGAGGTCGAGGCCCTGAAAGCGGCCCTGGTCGAAGCCGAGGGGAGGGCTGTCAAGGAGCAGGCCACCCGTATGAGGTTCAAGGCCCGGGTCAACGAAATCCAACAGGAGCTCCAGGATGAGATGAAGAAGTGCGAGACCATGGAGCACAATGCATCGGCTCAAGAGGCCGACCTTGCTGAGGCTCGTAAGAGTGCGGAGGTGCCCTGAATTGAAGCCCAGGGCGCCCTCCATGAAATCCAGGAGGCCAGAAAGATTGTGGCGGGTAAGGCATTCAATATGCAAAGCAGGAGTGTGAAGATGAAATTTCTTTTACTCACCCGGATTTGGAGTTCTCCAGGGGCCTTTGCTGATCTGCCATGCAGTGTGACTGACGCTGCGGAGTTTTTCCAAGGAGAAGAAGGGAGCTCCGCGAAGAAGCTGTTCTGGTTGCAATATTGCACGCCAGAACATCCGGTGCCCTTCAGCGATCAGCTGAAACAGCTGGTCGAGCTGCATAGGGTGGCCGAACTGGCCATGAAGGATACGATAGTCTGGCTATGGCCAGCCGAAGCTATTCCCAGTGGCTACTTCGGCCTCGTGAAGAAGCTGGTGGATGCCTGTCCTCGGCTGGATGTCATCAAGCAGTCCGTCTGCATCAAGGGCGCACGCCTGGCCTTCTCTTATTGCAAGGTCTAGTGGGCGAAGCTGGACGCTATCAAGCTAGAGATCGGGGGGCCACCGGAGGGCAAGGAGTACCGCACACCTGAGCGATACTTCGGCGATGTCTTAGAGGGGTCCCGCATTGTTGCGGATCATTGCGGGAAGGACACCATCTTTGAATGAATGTATTCGAGCCCCCTCTTCCTTGTATGATGAAATAAAAATGTTTATGCAATATAATGCTTGTTATGTTTTTAAATTTTTACTTCCTGTGCGGCCGTGTTGTATAAAATCTGAGGGTTAACCAGTCATCGGCTTCTGCCCCCACGTAGGTAGTACGGGGGTGTTTGGGAGGGAATCTAAACAATCTTGATCCAATTATATGATCCTTGAAGGAGTTGTTTAGCGCAACGAACCATGCAACCAGACTATGCAGCTATAACGCCCTCACTTAGCCATAGCAGTGCGACAATAAAAACATGGGCGTAGCCCCTAGTATCCAAACTAGAGTGCTATAAGCGTCTGATCAGGAAGTACCAATCCTTCGCGTAATGCGAAAGAAATCTCCAACGATTTGCAACCTCTGAACAGCTGACCGGCTCTCGCCGCATCATGACAGTCAGTTTTCGGCTTTCTTTACTGAGGTGCTCCTTTGGATAAACCAAGTCACAATCGCAGTAGTTCTCCCTTTACTACCTTAGACGATGTAGCGGAACGTAAGGTAGCAAGCACAGGAGCCGGGCAACCCAACTATTGACAAAATACATGATTCGGAGCCAATGCATATAATGCTAAATTTGGGGTGCCGAACTGTACTTATAAAAAGTGTTCGGACTTTCGTTGACATAATGTGGGGTGCTATGAAGCCCCTAGCAAACATCAAGTGTACCAAAGTGTACAGGTGCTACCTGGTATGATTATCCACAGGGGGGCTGAAAAGGAAAAAAAGAAAGAAAACAGAAAAGGTACAAAAAAGTTGGAGTCCTACAGCTCCAGCCGCAAATTGTTCTCATTGTAATTTAATTAGTACGTCAAGGTGCATTGATACATGTAGTGCGATAAGCAATATGTTATTTGACATGCCGAAACCAAGGGAGAGCTGCGTGTGGGTCCTGAAAACGGGTAAAGTTATTGTTAACGGAATCACCTAAAAAGTCCCCCATACGTCTGCGTTTCTCGCCGTCTTGGTGTGTTTATCCTTCAAGAGGACCAATGATCAGGCCATCAGATGGTGCCTGTGTGATTGAGGCCTGAAAAGGAAACAAGTAAAAATGAAAGTATATGTGTATCCGATGTCGATTGAGCCATACTACAGAACACAAGCTAGCTATGCCTCCGTCGGTGCCCATGGGATTTTGAGCACGTAGTTATGTACGCACGGCATGAATGCCACCACTTGATTGGAACTACGACAGAGGCCAAATTGCTAGTCAAGCTCCTGACGAGCCGAGCTCTCCTGCTGCAGAGTAGTTCGGACTCTCTTAACGATGTCCGTGGGCTCGGCATCCGAGTTAAGGTTCTGGTTGAGAAGGCCGCTCTGTACTTCTGCTACTAAGGCAGTTGTGTGCTCTTCTGTACGAAGAGAGTGTTTTGTATTTCTGTTAACTATTATGACGCCGCGTGGAGCGGGCATCTTGAGCTTGAGATAAGCATAGTGTGGTACTGTGTTGAATCGAGCGAACGCAGTTCGTCCGAGCAGTGCGTGATAGCTGCTGCGAAATGGGACGATATCGAAGATTAACTCCTTGCTTCGGAAGTTGTCCGGAGATCCGAAGACAACCTCAAGTGTGATTGAGCCCGTACAGCGAGCCTCTATGCCTGGTATGACTCCTTTAAAGGTAGTCCTTGTAGGCTTGATCCTTCATGCGTTAATGCCCAGTTTTTGCGTTGTATCCTGATAGAGCAGATTAAGGCTGCTACCTCCATCCATAAGGACGCAAGTCAGCTGGAACCCATCAATTATTGGGTCTAAGACCAGTGCGGCTGAGCCACGGTGTCAGATACTAGTCGGATGATCCCGATGATCAAAACTGATCGGGCATGACAACCATGGATTAAATTTTGGGGCGACTGGCTTTATCGCGTAGACGTCCCTGATCGTACGCTTGCGCTCCCTCTTGGGGATATGGGTAGCATATATCATGTTCACCATTTTGACCTAAGGGGGAAACTTCTTCTGTCCCCCTATGTTTGGTTGCTGGGGCTCTTCGTCATCATCCTTGCTTTGCGATCCCTTTTCCCTATTCTCGGCGTTTAATTTGCCGGCCTATTTAAAAACCCAGTGATCTCTATTTGTAAGATTGGGTGGCTTGTCTGGGGTGCCATGAATCTGGCACGGATGATCAAGTATGCGGTCCAAGCTGGATGGGCCTGAATTGTTCTTTTGGAATGGCTTCTTCCACTAAATTGTTCTTTTGGAACGGCTTCTTCCAGTGACTGGATGGGCCTGAATCCGGCATTGACTACCGTGTCCTCGGTGTTACCACTGTTGTTTCGACGCTTGTATCGGTTGCATCGAGACTTGTCTTTGCTAGTTTTGGCTTCAAGGGTGCCGGCATCGCTTGTATTGTTTTTGCTACGGGCCAACCAACTGTCCTCGCCCGCACAAAAGCGGGTTATGAGTGCCGTGAGGGCCGCCATGGATTTTGGCTTTTCTTGGCCGAGGTGGCGAGCGAGCCATTCGTCGCGGATACTGTGTTTGAAGGCTGCTAGGGCTTCGGCATCCGGACAATCGACGATTTGGTTCTTTTTAGTTAAGAACCTAGTCTAGAATTTCCTGGCGGACTCTCCGGGCGGTTGAACTATATGGCTTAAGTCATCAGCGTCCGGTGGTCGAACGTATGTACCTTGGACGTTATCATGGAAGGCCTCTTCCAACTCCTCCCAGCTGCCAATAGAATTTGCAGGCAGACTGTTGAGCCAGTGCCGAGCTGGCCCTTTGAGTTTTAAAGGGAGGTATTTTATGGTGTGGAGGTCATCGCCGCGGGCCATATGAATGTGGAGAATGGAGTCTTCGATCCACACCGCGGGGTCTGTGGTTTGATCGTATGATTCTATATTCATGGGTTTAAACCCTTCTGGGAATTCATGATCCAGGACCTCATCAGTGAAGCAATGAGGGTGTGCAGCGCCTCTATATCGGGCCGTATCGCGACGTAGCTCAGATGGAGTCCGTATGCGGTTTTCGGCCCACGCGTGACTAAGTTTGTCACATACGAATAGGTGGCCGTCATCGCGTGTCGAGGCACGCCCTCGCGATCCATAGATTGATCTAGTGTGTCCTGGTTTATTGTTCAGGGTTTGCCGGAGGTCATATGTATGACCATGGGCTAATTTACCTCTGGCTGTGCGCGGAGGCGGGGCTGGTCGGTGTTCGGCGTAAGTTGTCGTTTTGTCTCGACCACGTGGTGGTCGGTCCACCGCATTGTACGATGGAGGTATGTAGTTCGGCGCCTCGTCGATAAACTGAGGTAGCAGTTCGTGCTTTGGGTAGCTTTTGCTTGGGCGCTTGAGGCCGAACTCTTTGGCTGCTAGGACATCGGTCCATTTATCATTTAGTAGATCTTGGTCAGCTTGAAGCTGCTGCTGCTTCTTTTTCAGGCTCCGTGCAGTGGCAATTAGCTGGCGCTTAAAGCACTCCTGCTCAAGAGGTTCCTCAGGCACGATGAAATCCTCGGTGCCGAGGCTCACCTCGTCCTCGGAGAGCGGAAGGTAATTATCGTCCTCCGAATCTTCGTGCGTGGCCTGTTTACCAGAGCTAACCTTCCCGCCTTCCCGTTCGTCCTGTGCATTAGCTGTATCGACGGGGTCTTCGTTGTCTTCGGCACCTTCTAGAGTGTTGTCTTCTCCTGTGCCAGTACTGCTGTCTTTGCTGCGGCGTGACTTAGAGCGGCGCCGCTGACGCCGGTGCTTGGACTATATTTCAGAAGGTTTGTCCTCAGCTGGATCTTCCTTGTCCTTGCTGCTGTTCTCCTTTGGTGCATCCAACATGTATACATCATACGAGGAAGTGGCCATCCAGCGTCCGGTGAACGACGGGTTCTGGACCTCTTCTTCTCCGGCATAGTCATCCATACCATCGATGTCCTTGGAGTCGTAGTCAAGTTCGTTGGTCAAATCCTCGATTGTGGCTATGAAGTGGGTGGCGGGTGGGAAACAAAATTCTCCATCCCCAGCCCCTAGTTCGAGCCGGATATAGTTTGGCTGTGAGTCCTCTGTCAAGGATAGGTTTTTTAACGAGTTTAGCACATCGCCCAAAGGCGAGTGCTGGAAGATGTCCGCGGCGCTGAATTCGAAGATCGATAAACGATCAAGCTCGGTGTCCGTGGGCTCACGTGGTTTGGAACTCACGGACGGATACGAGTCCGGAGTTCCGCTGACAAAGACGTCGTGAGAGGTTAAGTCTGTATGCAGCTCCAATGCCGTGGAATTTGTGGCCTCTGTGGGGGGGGGTTGATCCTCCCATCCTTGTTGTCGCAACTTGCTCCAGATCTAGGGCTAGAGCAGTTACATGAGCGATCTCCTGGATGCAGCCTGATGACAGATTTAGGTCATGATCATCGGGGTGACCGGGAGTGGCTACCACGGTCTCGAATCCGGCGAAGATCAAGTCTCCACGGGTGCCCGCAACGTAGTTCAAGATCCCAAATCTGACCTGATGGCCAGGGGCGTTGCTTTCAATCTGCTCCAGATGGCCAAGCCAATTGGCCAGCAGTGCGAAGCCACCGAACACGAAGATCTGTTCGGGGAGGAAAGTTTCTCCTTGGACATCGCCATTATGGATGATTGAAGGGGCCATCAGACCTTTTGGCGACAGCACAGTGGAACTCTTAATGAAAGCACCAATGTCGGTGTCAAAACCGGCGGATCTCGGGTAGGGGGTCCTGAACTGTGCATCTAAGGTCGATGGTAACAGGAGACAAGGGGCACAATGTTTACCCAGGTTCAGGCCCTCTCTATGGAGGTAATACCCTATGTCCTGCTTGATTGATATTGATGGATATGAGTATTACAAGAGTTGATCTACCTCGATATCGTAATGGCTAAACCCTATAGGTCTAGCTTGTATGGCTATGATAATGAGTCCCTTATCCGGACTAAGTCCTCCGGTTTATATAGACACCGGGAGGATATAGGGTTACACAAGGTCGGTTACAAAGAAAGGAATCTACATATCCGGTCGTCAAGCTTGCCTTCCACGCCAAGGAGAGTCCCATCCGGACTCCGGTGTAGTCTTCGGTCTTCATATCTTCACAGCCCATCATTCCGGCCCATGGCTAACAGGCCGGGCGCCCGAGGACCCCTTAGTCTAGGACTCCCTCACCCACCACTTTCAATTTCGGCGCAGAAATGACATTGATTCTTGTTGGACCTTGTTGATCAACTACAAGTAATATCTCAAGTGAAGGTGTGTCCTGGATAACCATATTGTGCTCCACCTTTTGTGATCTCTCGTCGCAGCACCAACAACACACATAAATAGTCTGGAGAGTCCTCGATGTGATGTGCAAGGTACTCGACCAGTTCATCGCCTGAAGATGAAGGAACTCGAGTGCAGTACAGCCGCGGAGCAGGCGCTCCATGTCATCCTTTGGGGTGCGGACAGTGAAGATCTCGAGGTGCTTCGGTTGTGGTAGAAAAAGAGCGGGCGCGCCATTAAGGGGGGTGACATTTCATGAACTTGGCGAGGCGCAGCGTGGGCACGAAGCGGAGCGTGGACATTGGCAGCAAGCGCATATGCCCATTGTTAAAACTAAGCTTCTCGAGATGATCTATGGTGGGGGATCAGAACCACTCGTCAATCTTGGCTCGGTCCTTGCCATTGGAACGGAACTTGCCCGTGATAAGGCCTTTGAGTGGGCCATGCTGACTACCGAGGATCCAGGAGAACGCATCCAAAATTTGGCGATAGCCATGGCAGAGCTTGTGGGCGTCGAGGAGGTCGATAAGGGTGAGGAGCCATAGGGGGCGCCACCGTCGGGAAAGGGCGGCTATCCTTGCCCGATATTTGATTGGGAGGAGGGATATGATGACTATCAACATATCACCGGGGAGGTTGTTGATGAAGTGTAGGCATGCTGGAGTCGCTTGTGGTTCTTTCTCGACCCGCCTCCGCTTGTTGGCAACCTGGTTCTCCACCTCGTCGGTGGCGACGGAAACCTCTATCTCCATATTCACGCCGTGCTCCGCTGCTTCAGTAGCCCCGGCGTCGCCACTCCCTCCGATGGGGCACGTCGGCGGCATCCTCGTACACTGACGGCTTTGAGGACTCAGAGCGGCCTCGAGTATGCGGGCGGAGAGAGAGGATTGTGTGTGTGGTGAGGATGGGGGGTGCGGCTTCTCGGCGACGCCATTACTATAGACCAGTGGGAGCGAGGCGGGCGGCGGTCCAAGGCTGCCTCGCTTCCCGGTGAGAACGACTGCTTAATCTCTATGAATGAAATCTATGCTTCATTACAGAATTTTAGTTGCAAAAAATAGATAGTGCTATTGATATTTAGCTGCATATTTTGACAAATCGCAGTGTCTCTTGGCTTAGCGCCGAAGTCTGGCTTTAATTTGCATACCGTAATCTGAACCGTATGCGTTGAAGAGATGCACACATCCTGCGTTGAACAGCTTGTACGCTTCCCGGTGAGCCTGCGCTCCGGACTCCGCTTGCATGCCTCCCGTCCAGTCAAGCAGTTCTCCACATGGCACCTCCTATAGCCATTAAAACCAAGACACGTGGTGTCACGTGAATGGTTAACAGAACACACATGGTTTGAATTATACAAACGTTCGAGATATTAAAGTGGTAGCTATTTTTTCAAAATGCCTTTGTTGGCTGTCATTATTTGAGTGCGCCTTCCCTCAAAATGGACACGAAAAGTACCACAGCATGTCGGGTGCCATTCCATGATAGCATGCCAAGTTTCATGAATTTCAGACGAGTTTTAGATTTGCTAGAATTTAAAAACAAAGTATCTCAACATTTTGCCAACAATCAACGGTGCCCTAGTGTTTGAAATTCGTTACCATTTCTTGCATGGGACCTAAGCATGCACACAAGGACACATATTTGAATTTTAAAACCAATTTATATGCACCGGAGGATGTGCGTGTAGTTCAAATTTGAATTATGCACATAAATGCATTGAAAACTCAGTTAATGCAAAAAAATGTCCAAACGAACACCGAAAAATCACAAAAATTGACACAACAGTCCTATTGTTCTATGTTGACACAAGAAAAAAGTTCAAAGCAATAAGAGGCAATGGAAATCGTTTCGTCCCCAAAGGTGGGCCGTTCCCTATCGAAACAATCATGCTTGTTGTGAGAAGCTCTGGTTTGTGAGAAGCTCATACCCAAACCTGCCCCAAATGGGACAAATTTTTTAGCACGGCATGTTAATGTCGCTCCATGATAGCATGCCAAGTTTCATGAATTTCAGACGAGTTTTGGATTTACTAGAATTTAAAAACCTGGTATCTCAATGTTTTGCCGGCAATCAATGGTGCCCTGGTGTTTGAACTTCATTTCCATTTCCTGTGTGGGACCTAAGCATGCACCCAAGGACACAGATTTGATTTTTCAACCAATTTATATGCACTGGAGCATGTGCATGTAGTTCAAATTTGAATTATGCACATAAATGCATTGAAAACTCAGTTAATGCATTAAAATGTCCAAACGAACCCTGAAAAATCACAAAAATTGACACAACACTCCTATTGTTATATGTTGACACGAGAAAAAATTTGAAAACAATAAGAGACAATGGATATTGTTTCGTCCCCCAAGGTGGGACGTTCCCTATCAAACCATCGTGCTTGTTGTGAGAAGCTCTGGTATGTGCGAAGCTTATAACCAAACCTGCCCCAAATGGGACAAATTTTTTACCATGGCACGTTGATGCCGCTCCATGATAGCATGCCAAGTTGCATGAATTTTAGACGAGTTTTGGATTTACTAGAATTGAAAAACCAGGTATCTCAATGTTTTGCTGTCAATCAACGATGCCCTAGTGTTTGAAATTCATTCCCATTTCTTGCATGGGACCTAAGCATGCACCAAAGGACACAGGTTTGATTTTTCAACCAATTATATGCACTGGAGCATGTGCACGTAGTTCAAATTTGAATTATGCACATAAATGCATTGAAAACTCTGTTAATGCATAAAAATGTCCAAACGAACCCCAAAAATCACAAAAATTGACACAACACTCCTGTAGTTCTATGTTGACACGAGAAAAAATTTGAAAGCAATAAGAGGCAATGGCTATTGTTTCGTCCCCAAAGGTGGGACGTTTACTATGGAAACCATCATGCTTGTTCTGAGAAGCTCTGCTTTGTGAGAAGCTTATACCCAAACTTTCCCCAGATGGGACAAATTTTTTACCACGGCATGTCGATGCCGCTCCATGATAGCATGCCATGTTTCATGAATTTCTGACGAGTTTTGGATTTGCTTGATTTACAAACCAGGTATCACAATGTTTTGCCGGCAATCAACGGTGCCCTGGTGTTTGAAATTCATTCCCATTTCTTGCATGGGACCTAAGCATGCACCCAAGGATGCAGATTTTATTTTTCAACCAATTTATATGCACTGGAGCATGTGCATGTAGTTCAACTTTGAATTATGCACATAAATGCATTGAAAACTCAGTTAATGCATAAAAATGTCGAAACGAACCCCGAAAAATCACAGAAATAGACACAACACTCTTGTTGTTCTATGTTGACACGAGAAAAAAAATGAAAGCACTAAGAGCCAATGGATATCGTTTCGTCCCCGAAGGTGGGACATTCCCTATCGAAACCATCATGCTTGTTGTGAGAAACTTTGGTTTGTGAGAAGCTTATACCCAAACCCGCCCCAAATGAGACAAATTTTTTACCACGGCATGTTGATGCCGCTCCATGATAGCATGCCAAGTTTCATTAATTTCAGACAAGCTTTGGATTTACTAGAATTTAAAAACCAGGTATCTCAATATTTTTCCGGCAATCAACGGTGCCCTAGTGTTTGAAACTCATTCCCATTTCTTGCATGGGACCTAAGAATGCACCCAAGGACACATATTTGATTTTTCAACCAATTTATATTCACTTGAGCATGTGCGTGTAGTTCAAATTTGAATTATGCACATAAATGCATTGAAAACTCAGTTAATGCATAAAATGTACAAACGAACCACGAAAAATCACAAAAACTGACACAACACTCCTGTTGTTCTATGTTGACACAAGAAAATTTTGAAAGTAATAAGAGGCAATGGATATCGTTTCGTCCCCGAAGGTGGGACGTTCCCTATCGAAACCATCATGCTTGTTGTGAGAAGGTCTGGTTTGTGAGAAGCTTATACCCAAACCTGCCCCAAATGGGACAAATTTTTTAGCACGACATGTTGATGTCGCTCCATGATAGCATGCCAAGTTTCATGAATTTCAGACGAGTTTTGGACTTACTAGAATTTAAAAAATTGGTATCTCAATGTTTTACCGGCAATCAACGGTGCCCTGGTGTTTGAAATTCATTCCCATTTCCTGCATGGGACCTAAGCATGCACCCAAGGACACAGATTTGATTTTTCAACCAATTTATATGCACTGGAGCATGTGCATGTAGTTCAAATTTGAATTATGCACATAAATGCATTGAAAACTCAGTTAATGCATAAAAATGTCCAAACGAACCCTAAAAAATCACAAAAATTGACACAATACTCCTGTTGTTATATGTTGACACGAGAAAAAATTTGAAAGTAATAAGAGGCAATGGATATCGTTTCGTCCCCCAAGGTGGGACGTTCCCTATCAAAACCATCGTGCTTCCCGGTGAGCCTGCGCTCCGGACTCCGCTTGCATGCCTCCCGTCCAGTCAAGTAGTTGTCCACATGGCACCTCCTATAGCCATTAAAACCAAGACACGTGGTGTCACGTGAATGGTTAATAGAACACACACGGTTTGAATTATACAAACGTTCGAGATATTAAAGTGGTAGCTATTTTTTCAAAATGCCTTTGTTGGCTGTCATTATTCGAGTGCGCCTTCTCTCAAAATGGACACGAAAAGTACCACAGCATTTCGGGTGCCATTCCATGATAGCATGCCAAGTTTCATGAATTTCAGGCGAGTTTTAGATTTGCTAGAATTTAAAAACAAACTATCTCAACATTTTGCCAGCAATCAACGGTGCCCTAGTGTTTGAAATTCATTACCATTTCTTGCATGGGACCTAAGCATGCACCTAAGGACACATATTTGAATTTTAAAACCAATTTATATGCACCGGAGCATGTGCGTGTAGTTCAAATTTGACTTATGCACATACATGCATTGAAAACTCAGTTAATGCATAAAAATGTCCAAACAAACACCAAAAAATCACAAAAATTGACACAACAGTCCTGTTGTTCTATGTTGACACAAGAAAAAAATTCAAAGCAATAAGAGGAAATGGAAATCGTTTCGTCCCCAAAGGTGGGCCGTTCCCTATCGAAACAATCATGCTTGTTGTGAGAAGCTCTGGTTTGTGAGAAGCTCATACCCAAACCTACCCCAAATGGGACAAGTTTTTTAGCACGACAAGTTGATGTCGCTCCATGATAGCATGCCAAGTTTCATGAATTTCAGACGAGTTTTGGATTTACTAGAATTTAAAAACCTGGTATCTCAATGTTTTGCCGGCAATCAACGGTGCCCTGGTGTTTGAACTCCATTCCCATTTCCTGTGTGGGACCTAAGCATGCACCCAAGGACACAAATTTGATTTTTCGACCAATTTATATGCACTAGAGCATGTGCATGTAGTTCAAATTTGAATTATGCACATAATTGCATTGAAAACTCAGTTAATGCATTAAAATGTCCAAACGAACCCTGAAAAATCACAAAAATTGACACAACACTCCTGTTGTTATATGTTGACACGAGAAAAAATTTGAAAGCAATAAGAGGCAATGGATATTGCTTCGTCCCCCAAGGTGGGACGTTCCCTATCGAACCATCGTGCTTGTTGTGAGAAGCTCTGGTATGTGCGAAGCTTATAACCAAACCTGCCCCAAATGGGACAAATTTTTTACCACGGCATGTTGATGCTGCTCCATGATAGCATGCCAAGTTGCATGAATTTTAGACGAGTTTTGGATTTACTAGAATTGAAAAACCAGGTATCGCAACGTTTTGCCGTCAATCAACGATGCCCTAGTGTTTGAAATTCATTCCCATTTCTTGCATGGGACCTAAGCATGCACCCAAGGACACAGGTTTGATTTTTCAACCAATTTATATGCACTGGAGCATGTGCACATAGTTCAAATTTGAATTATGCACATAAATGCATTGAAAACTCTGTTAATGCATAAAAATGTCCAAACGAACCCCAAAAAATCACAAAAATTGACACAACACTCCTGTTGTTCTATGTTGACACGAGAAAAAATTTGAAAGCAATAAGAGGCAATGGCTATTGTTTCGTCCCCAAAGGTGGGACGTTTACTATGGAAACCATCATGCTTGTTCTGAGAAGCTCTGCTTTGTGAGAAGCTTATACCCAAACTTTCCCCAGATGGGACAAATTTTTTACCACGGCATGTCGATGCCGCTCCATGATAGCATGCCATGTTTCATGAATTTCTGACGAGTTTTGGATTTGCTTGAATTTACAAACCAGGTATCACAATGTTTTGCCGGCAATCAACGGTGCCCTGGTGTTTGAAATTCATTCCCATTTCTTGCATGGGACCTAAGCATGCACCCAAGGACGCAGATTTTATTTTTCAACCAATTTATATGCACTGGAGCATGTGCATGTAGTTCAACTTTGAATTATGCACATAAATGCATTGAAAACTCAGTTAATGCACAAAAATTTCGAAACGAACCCCGAAAAATCACAAAAATAGACACAACACTCATGTTGTTCTATGTTGAGACGAGAAAAAAAATTGAAAGCACTAAGAGCCAATGGATATCGTTTCGTCCCCGAAGGTGGGACATTCCCTATCGAAACCATCATGCTTGTTGTGAGAAACTTTGGTTTGTGAGAAGCTTGTACCCAAACCCGCCCCAAATGAGACAAATTTTTTACCACGGCATGTTGATGCCGCTCCATGATAGCATGCCAAGTTTCATTAATTTCAGACAAGCTTTGGATTTACTAGAATTTAAAAACCAGGTATCTCAATGTTTTTCCGGTAATCAACGGTGCCCTAGTGTTTGAAACTCATTCCCATTTCTTGCATGGGACCTAAGAATGCACCCAAGGACACATATTTGATTTTTCAACCAATTTATATTCACTTGAGCATGTGCATGTAGTTCAAATTTGAATTATGCACATAAATGCATTGAAAACTCAGTTAATACATAAAATGTACAAACGAACCATGAAAAATCACAAAAACTGACACAACACTCCTGTTGTTCTATGTTGACACAAGAAAATTTTGAAAGTAATAAGAGGCAATGGATATCGTTTCGTCCCCAATGGTGGGACATTCCCTATCGAAACCATCATGCTTGTTGTGAGAAGGTCTGGTTTGTGAGAAGCTTATACCCAAACCTGCCCCAAATGGGACAAATTTTTTAGCACGACATGTTGATGTCGCTCCATGATAGCATGCCAAGTTTCATGAATTTCAGACGAGTTTTGGATTTACTAGAATTTAAAAACCTGGTATCTCAATGTTTTACCGGCAATCAACGGTGCCCTGGTGTTTGAAATTCATTCCTATTTCCTGCATGGGACCTAAGCATGCACCCAAGGACACAGATTTGATTTTTCAACCAATTTATATGCACTGGAGCATGTGCATGTAGTTCAAATTTGAATTATGCACATAAATGCATTGAAAACTCAGTTAATGTATAAAAATGTCCAAACGAACCCTAAAAAATCAGAAAAATTGACACAATACTCCTGTTGTTATATGTTGACACGAGAAAAAATTTGAAAGTAATAAGAGGCAATGGATATCGTTTCGTCCCCCAAGGTGGGACGTTCCCTATCAAAACCATCGTGCTTCCCGGTGAGCCTGCGCTCCGGACTCCGCTTGCATGCCTCCCGTCCAGTCAAGTAGTTGTCCACATGGCACCTCCTATAGCCATTAAAACCAAGACATGTGGTGTCACGTGAATGGTTAATAGAACACACACGGTTTGAATTATACAAACGTTCGAGATATTAAAGTGGTAGCTATTTTTTCAAAATGCCTTTGTTGGCTGTCATTATTCGAGTGCGCCTTCTCTCAAAATGGACACGAAAAGTACCACAGCATGTCGGGTGCCATTCCATGATAGCATGCCAAGTCTCAAAATGGATATTGTTTCGTCCCCCAAGGTGGGACGTTCCCTATGGAACCATCGTGCTTGTTGTGAGAAGCTCTGGTATGTGCGAAGCTTATAACCAAACCTGCCCCAAATGGGACAAATTTTTTACCACGGCATGTTGATGCCGCTCCATGATAGCATGCCAAGTTGCATGAATTTTAGACGAGTTTTGGATTTACTAGAATTGAAAAACCAGGTATCGCAACGTTTTGCCGTCAATCAACGATGCCCTAGTGTTTGAAATTCATTCCCATTTCTTGCATGGGACCTAAGCATGCACCCAAGGACACAGGTTTGATTTTTCAACCGATTTATATGCACTGGAGCATGTGCACGTAGTTCAAATTTGAATTATGCACATAAATGCATTGAAATCTCTGTTAATGCATAAAAATGTCCAAACGAACCCCAAAAAATCACAAAAATTGACACAACACTCCTGTTGTTCTATGTTGACACGAGAAAAAATTTGAAAGCAATAAGAGGCAATGGCTATTGTTTCGTCCCCGAAGGTGGGACGTTTACTATGGAAACCATCATGCTTGTTCTGAGAAGCTCTGCTTTGTGAGAAGCTTATACCCAAACTTTCCCCAGATGGGACAAATTTTTTACCACGGCATGTCGATGCCGCTCCATGATAGCATGCCATGTTTCATGAATTTCTGACGAGTTTTGGATTTGCTTGAATTTACAAACCAGGTATCACAATGTTTTGCCGGCAATCAACGGTGCCCTGGTGTTTGAAATTCATTCCCATTTCTTGCATGGGACCTAAGCATGCACCCAAGGACGCAGATTTTATTTTTCAACCAATTAATATGCACTGGAGCATGTGCAAGTAGTTCAACTTTGAATTATGCACATAAATGCATTGAAAACTCAGTTAATGCATAAAAATTTCGAAACGAACCCCGAAAAATCACAAAAATAGACACAACACTCATGTTGTTCTATGTTGACATGAGAAAAAAATTGAAAGCACTAAGATCCAATGGATATCGTTTCGTCCCCGAAGGTGGGACATTCCCTATCGAAACCATCATGCTTGTTGTGAGAAACTTTGGTTTGTGAGAAGCTTGTACCCAAACCCGCCCCAAATGAGACAAATTTTTTACCACGGCATGTTGATGCCGCTCCATGATAGCATGCCAAATTTCATGAATTTCAGACAAGCTTTGGATTTACTAGAATTTAAAAACCAGGTATCTCAATGTTTTTCCGGCAATCAATGGTGCCCTAGTGTTTGAAACTCATTCCCATTGCTTGCATGGGACCTAAGAATGCACCCAAGGACACATATTTGATTTTTCAACCAATTTATATTCACTTGAGCATGTGCATGTAGTTCAAATTTGAATTATGCACATAAATGCATTGAAAACTCAGTTAATGCATAAAATGTACAAACGAACCACGAAAAATCACAAAAACTGACACAACAATCCTGTTGTTCTATGTTGACACAAGAAAATTTTGAAAGTAATAAGAGGCAATGGATATCGTTTCGTCCCCAAAGGGGGGACGTTCCCTATCGAAACCATCATGCTTGTTGTGAGAAGGTCTGGTTTGTGAGAAGCTTATACCCAAACCTGCCCCAAATGGGACAAATTTTTTAGCACGACATGTTGATGTCGCTCCATGATAGCATGCCATGTTTCATGAATTTCAGACGAGTTTTGGATTTACTAGAATTTAAAAACCCGGTATCTCAATGTTTTACCGGCAATCAACGGTGCCCTGGTGTTTGAAATTCATTCCCATTTCCTACATGGGACCTAAGCATGCACCCAAGGACACAGATTTGATTTTTCAACCAATTTATATGCACTGGAGCATGTGCATGTAGTTCAAATTTGAATTATGCACATAAATGCATTGAGAACTCAGCTAATGCATAAAAATGTCCAAACGAACCCTAAAAAATCACAAAAATTGACACAATACTCCTGTTGTTAAATGTTGACACGAGAAAAAATTTGAAAGCAATAAGAGGCAATGGATATCGTTTCGTCCCCTAAGGTGGGACATTCCCTATCAAAACCATCGTGCTTGTTGTGAGAAGCTCTGGTATGTGCGAAGCTCATAACCAAACTTGCCCCAAATGGGATAATTTTTTTACCATGGCATGTTGATGACGCTCCATGATAGCATGCCAAGTTGCATGAATTTTAGACGAGTTTTGGATTTACTAGAATTTAAAAACCAGGTATCTTAACATTTTGCTGTCAATCAACGATGCCCTAGTGTTTGAAATTCATTCCCATTTCTTGCATGGGGCCTAAGCATGCACCCAAGGACACAGGTTTGATTTTTCAACCAATTTATATGCACCGGAGCATGTGCATGTAGTTCAAATTTGAATTATCCACATAAATGCAATGAAAACTCAGTTAATGCATAAAAATACACAAACGAACCCCAAAAAATAACAAAAATTGACAAAACACTCCTGTTGTTCTATGTTGACACGAGAAAAAATTTGAAAGCAATAAGAGGCAATGGATATTGTTTCTTCCCCAAAGGTGGGACATTTCCTATCGAAACCATCATGCTTGTTTTGAGAAGCTCTGGTCTTTGAGAAGCTTATACCCAAACCTGCCCCAGATGGGAAAATTTTTTTACCACGGCATGTCGATGCCGCTCCATGATAGCATGCCATGTTTCATGAATTTCCGACGAGTTTTGGATTTACTTGAATTTACAAACCAGGTATCATAATATTTTGCCGGCAATCAACGGTGCCCTGGTGTTTGAAATTCATTCCCATTTCTTGCATGGGACCTAAGCATGCACCCAAGGACACAGATTTGATTTTTCAACCAATTTATATGCACTGGAGCATGTGCATGTAGTTCAAATTTGAATTATGCACATAAATGCATTGAAAACTCAGTTAATGCATAAAAATGTCCAAACGAACCCCGAAAAATCACAAAAATTGACACAACACTCATGTTGTTCTATGTTCAGACGAGAAAAAAATTGAAAGCAATAAAAGCCAATGGATATCGTTTCGTCCCCGAAGGTGGGACATTCCCTATCGAAACCATCATGCTTGTTGTGAGAAGCTCTGGTTTGTGAGAAGCTTGTACCCAAACCTGCCCCGAATGAGACAAATTTTTTAGCACGACATGTTGATGCCGCTCCATGATAGCATGCCAAGTTTCATGAATTTCAGACGAGCTTTGGATTTACTAGAATTTAAAAACCAGGTATCTCAAAGTTTTTCCGGCAATCAACGGTGCCCTGGTGTTTGAAATTCATTCCCATTTCTTGCATGGGACCTAAGCATGCACCCAAGGACACATATTTGATTTTTCAACCAATTTATATGCACTGGAGCATGTGCATGTAGTTCAAATTTGAATTATGCACATAAATGCATTGAAAACTCAGTTAATGCATAAAAATGTCCAAACGAACCCTGAAAAATCACAAAAATTGACACAACACTCCTGTTGTTATATGTTGACACGAGAAAAAAATTTGAAAGCAGTAAGTGGCAATGGATATCGTTTCGTCCCCCAAGGTGGGACGTTCCCTATCGAACCATTGTGCTAGTTGTGAGAAGCTCTGGTATGTGCGAAGCTTGTAACCAAACCTGCCCCAAATGGGACAAATTTTTTACCACGGCATGTTGATGCCGCTCCATGATAGCATGCCAAGTTGCATGAATTTTAGACGATTTTTGGATTTACTAGAATTGAAAAACCAGGTATCTCAATGTTTTGCCGTCAAGCAATGATGCCCTAGTGTTTGAAATTCATTCCCATTTCTTGCATGGGACCTAAGCATGCACCCAAGGACACAGGTTTGATTTTTCAACCAATTTATATGCACTGGAGCATATGCCCAGTCAAAAGCCACCCTAAGAATAGGTGGCTCCCTCAACACGAGGGTAGAGTAATGGAACCCATACCACCATCGAGCAATGCGGTAGGCCGACCACAATCCGGTCCAGACAAAGCAACAGCCCAGGCATAGAACCACACCAACCCATCCGGTCGTCAAAACCAAACAGCTCGGGGCAACACCAATGATATCAACCAAGACACAGAGGGTAGAGCAAGACGCGCCAGATCGATGTACAGATCAGAAAGATATACCCCGACCGACGACGATGGTCGCCTAGCCGGACACTATAGAGCTGACCACGCCCAGTCGGAGCAGCGTAAACGGAGCCCACCGGAGGTACTTCATAGTATGGCCCAACATAGAGGGGTTGCACACCCCCTCTGCTTCACGGACGAAGTAATGGAACATGAATTTCCAGACGGGTTTAAACCCATTAACATGGAATCATACGATGGGACAACAGACCCCGTGGTATGGATCGAGGATTACCTCCTCCATATTCACATGGCCCGCGGAGACGACCTCCACGCCATTAAATACCTACCTCTCAAGCTTAAAGGGCCAGCTCGGTACTGGCTAAACAGTTTGCCAGAAAATTCTATTGGCAACTGGGAGGATTTGGAAGATGCCTTTCAAGACAACTTCCAGGGAACATATGTCCGGCCATTATGCGCTGATGACTTAAGTCACATTGTCTAGGAGCCCGACGAGTCAGCTAGGGAGCTCTGGACCAGGTTCATAGTCAAAAAGAACCAAATTGTCGACTGTCCGGACGCAGAAGCCCTCGCGGCCTTCAAACATAGGGTCCGGGATGAATGGCTCGCGCGTCACCTCAGCCAGGAAGGACCCAAATCCATGACAGCCCTCACCGCTCTAATGAACTGCTTCTACGCGGGAGAAGACAACTGGCTTGCTCGTAAAAGCAATGACGCCAGCAGCCCAGGCACTTCCGATATCCGAGATGGCAACGGCAAGCCACGACGAACCGAACATAACAACATACGTGACACAACGGTGAATGCCGGACTTCACAATCCGAAGCCTGGTCAACGGAAGAAGCCACTAAAGGCAAACCAGGATGGACCATCCACCCTTGACAGGATATTGGACCAACCTTGTCAGATTCACGGTCTCCCTGATAGGTCAGCTAATCATACCAATCGTAACTGTTGGGTTGTCAAGCAGGCAGGCAAGCTTAACGATGATCACAAGGGGAGGACGCCATCGGGTCACAAAGACGACGGATCGGCTCGCCGGTAGAACACCAGGGGCCAGAAAAAGTTCCCCTCTAACGTTTGACCACTCCCGGAACGCAAATAGCAGTTCGGCTTCCGCCACCCACCTACTGTACTGGTGAAATTTTCACCATGGGCACATCACTACGCACTCAAGATACCATGGGCATCGGTGGAAGCACAATTGGGACAACCCTACAAGCATTCCCGTAATGTTTTTTATATGTTTTTCTCATTTTTTTCTATATCATGTTTAAAGAACAGGCGACAAACACTGGAAAGCATCTACAGCAGACTCTATCGGAGTTCGGATCCATGCACTCACCTAAGGGGCTACTTCCGTTAAGGATCCCACTCCCCGAGGACGGGCTACGTAGATGTGCGACATGAGGTCCAAAATTACCTTTGGTAGACCGCACTCTTTACTCCGAGCCTGTACTATGCCCCTTTTCATATGATTCCGACCACAAGCAAGTCAAATAGCCGGGTACGTGGTTTCTCTATATGTATACATAAATTTATCATTGGCACATCGCTCTGTTCTCAGTAAGCCTCACCCGAACCGATCTATCATATCCTTTCAACAATAAAGTATGGCCTTATCGGCTGCTTTGCAGATGCACCTCGGCACACCCTGCCAGGGGCTCGGCATGGGAACGAATGAGTTGCCAGCAAAAGTCCGAACAGCTCTATAGCATACTTCGGCGTCGCAAGTTTAGCCTTATATGCATCAGCTCCGAATCATTGTCTTGGGTCAATAGTTGGGTTGCCTGGCTCCTGTGTTTGCTACCCTATGTTCCGCTCTATCGGCTAGGGTAGTAAAGGGAGAACTACTGCGATTGTGCCCTGGCCTAGACCGGATGAGCACCTCAGTAGGGAAAGCCGAAAACTGACTGTCATGATGGGGCGAGAGATGGTCAACCACTTGACGACTTATTGGAATCTTTAGTGATTCTTCGTTTAATACGAGGGATCTTTTTCAGATCAGATATGTAAGGCACCAAACGCCGCATACGCACCAGGGGCTATGTCGTAGCCCCACCATAAAACTCCTATGGTTAAGTGAAAGTGTCAACGCCTCATAGTCCGATTGCCTGGTTCGCCACATTATCACCTCCTTCATGGACCAAGACGTTGGATAAAGAGTGATTAAATGCTTTTCCGAACACCCCCGTACTTCCTATGAGGGGGCTGAAGCCGACGACTGGAAAACTTACAGATTATATTAAAACGACCGCATAGGAGGAATTCAAGCTTTTCAACCAAATCATATATAGATTAACAATAAAGTTGTGTTTTACAATCATCATACACCTCACTCGAACATTATGTTCTTCGAACACTGACCCTCAATCGAGCGGGCAGCCTCCAGGACGTCTTCAAAACAATCTCTGGTTTCGGACGGTCCTCACCCTTGGGCGGACCCTTCGTTGCGACATCGATAGCCTTCATCTTCCCCCAGAATGTCTTGACTCGGGCAAGAGCCATCCGTGCACCCTCAATGTACATTGATCGCTTCACAGCATCAATTCGCGGCACTGCATCGACAAGCTTCTGCACCAAACCGAAATAGCTATTCGGCACAGGCTCGGACGGCCATAGCCGGACTATGACATCCTTCATGGCAGCGCTAGATACCCTATGAAGTTTGGACCATTGGGACATCTGTTCATTAAGCAGCAGCGGGCGTTTTGACACACCAAACTGTGACCAAAAAAGCTTCTCCATTGCATATCCAACTTGCACTTGGTAATACTGCGCCGCATCGGAAGAACTCTTCGGCAAGTCAGAATACTCGTCCGGAAAACTCCACACTTAGTTCAGCTGAACATAGTCTGGGTAACCGAACTTAGTCTGCAGCAGAAAAGGCTTTCCAGCCAATATCTCTTTCACCTGCCGAACCTCCTCACGGAGTGCTCTGGATTCTGATCGCGCTTCTCTTGCCTCCTATTGGGCCTTGTCCAGTTCAGCCATTAAGGCTTTATTCTCCTTCTCATGAAAATCGCAGCGGCCAGTAGCACCCTCCAAAGCGAGTGTCATCGTGGATATCTTCTCCTCGCCCTGGCATCGCGCAACTTGTTCGGCCTTCAGTTCAACCGATGCTCCTTCAGCAGTAGCGTCACTAAGCTGGGCCCGCTCCTTGGCTCGGATTAGCTCCGACCGAAGAGCCTCCACGGCGGCAGCACCATCTGCATTTTATGCACATCTCATATAAAGCTCTTTCCTGCATCAAGCACACTGATGTAAAGAATGCTCGAAATACATACCTTGCGAGTCGTCAAGACGCCTATTGATCAACGCAACGTCATCTTCCGCAATATCCAGCTTTCGCTGCAGTTCCTCCTCTTACGTATTCCGGGCAACCCCAAGAGGGGAAGCGGCCTGTATTTCAAACTAAACCGAGGTTAATACCTGAGCATATCTCTTTGATCCTCCGATCGCTCCCTTCGGAAGACAATCCGAGTCTCAGGGGCTACTGCATATACAACAGGTGCATTCTATCATGGAAATTCAAATTGACAAAGCTACATTAGAAACCTCAAAACCTCTTAGAAGGCTCGTGAAGGCCTCGTTCAGCCCACTCTTCCTGGAGAGAACCCTCTTGACCACCGTAACCATCAAGGAACGGTGCTCTTCTGAAATAGACGCTCGTCGTAGCATGTCCGTCACCATTTCGGGCGCTCTTGGGTCTTCGGAAACCACCGCCGGAGTACGGCATTCCAGTGAAGGAACCTACTTGCTTGCCTCCAGAATCATCACCGGCTGTAAACCCGACGGTTCGGGGACGCCGGTCTCGATCCCGGAACCTCGGGTAATGGAGGCACCGTCTTCGGGTGCCCTTCGGGACGATACCTCGGTATCATCTCCTCTGTTGGGCGACGGGGCCAGAGGAGGCGTGTCACTCTCCATCATCTCTGGAAGAAGATCTCCCGAGGAGGAGGACGATTGAGAAACACCAGGCATTAACCTGCATGGACGAACATATATCGGATGATTACTTCACTAAAAAAAGAATGAGGTGCGCTTAAAGTACCCCAGCCTCGCTTATGGTCTGCCTCGAGGTTCGTCCTCGTCATCAAACTCTACGGCAGCCTCACTCGCCCGGCCCAAGCCGCTCGACGATGGCGTTTTTCTTCTCTTGGAAGGCTTCCCCTCCTAATCTTCGGAGGTGACCCTCTTCTCACCCTGGAAGGCTCCCTCTGCACTATTGCCCTTGGACAGAAGGACTTCGGTTTCCCCGGACACAGCCACCTGGTACGGTGTTGGAATCAGCATTCTCGTCAGTAGGTCGGTCGCAGGGCCTTCGGGAAGAGGCAACGGACACCAGTTTCCCCGGACGGGTTGTTCAATATCTCGTTAAAAGATGCTCGAGTACTTACCGGAGTAGCCGGATGATTGCAGTCAAGGCCAACATCTTCGGTAGTGTCCGACCATTGCCCTCATTCCCCAAAATACAATTTCCACATTCCTTTGTGCGTAGTGTCAAAGAAGTGCTATAGGGCCCGCCGCCCTTCTGGGTTAAACTCCCACATACGAAGAGGCCGCCGCTGATAACCCACAAGTATAGGGGATCGCAACAGTTTTCGATAAGTAAGAGTGTCGAACCCAACGAGGAGCTAAAGGTAGAACAAATATTCCCTCAAGTTCTATCGCCCACCGATACAACTCTACGCATGCTTGACGTTCGCTTTACCTAGAACAAGTATGAAACTAGAAGTACTTTGTAGGTGTTGTTGGATAGGTTTGCAAGATAATAAAGATTACGTAAATAAAAAGGTAGGGGATGTTTAGGTTAAGAAACAATAAAGTAAATATAGCGAGTGTGGAAAAGTGGTGGTAGGAGTTGCGAAATTGCCCGTTAAGCAATTGACTACTTTACTAGACCAATAGCAAGTATTATGTGGGAGAGGCCACTGCTAGCATGGCATCCCTTACTTGGAATTCTATGCACTTATGATTTGAACTATTAGCAAGCAACCACAACTACTAATGTTCATTAAGGTAAAACCCAACCATAGCATTAAGATATATTGGTCCCCCTTCAATCCCGTATGCATCAATTTCTATGCTAGGTTGAAGCTTCTGTAACTCTTTCCCTCCAATACATAGTCCTATCAACATACAACTAACCCTATGGTGTGATCCACATGCGCAATCATATGATGGGCACCAAAGGACAGCAACATAACCACAAGCAAATTAAATCAATCATAGTAATTCATCAACCACCGATAGGACAATGAAAATCTACTCAGACATCATAGGATGGCAACACATCATTGGATAATAAGATGAAGCATAAAGCACCATGTTCAAGTAGAGGGTACAGAGGGTTGCAGGAGAGTGGACCGCTGTAGATTGAGGGGGGAAGGTGATGGAGATGTTGGTGAAGATGGCGGAGGTGTTGGTGTAGATCGCAGTGATGATGATGGCCCCCGGTGGCACTCCGGTGCCATCGGAAGCGAGGGGGAGAGAGACCCACTCCTTCTTCTTCTTCCTTGACCTCCTCCCTAGATGGGAGAAGGGTTTCCCCTCGGGTCCATGGCCTCAATGGCACGGGAGGGGTGAGAGCCCCTCCGAGATTGGATCTGCCTCTCTGTTTCTCTCTGTTTCTGCGTTCTCAGATTCTTCCCTTTCACCGTTTCTTATATTCCCGGATATCCGTAACTCCGATTGGGCTGAAATTTTAACACGGTCTCTATTCGGATATTAGCTTTCTTGCGGCGAAAGAAGGGCATCAACCGCCTTACGGGATGGCCACGAGGGTCAGGGGCGCGCCTGCCCCCCTGGGGTGCGCCCCCTACCTCGTGGGCCCCTCGAGCATCGTCTCGCGTGGATTTTTCTTCCCAAAAATCATATATATTCCAAAAAAATCTCCGTCAGTTTTTATTTTGTTTGGACTCCGTTTGATGTGGATATTCTGCAAAACAAAAAACATGCAACAAACAGGAACTGGCACTGGGCACTGGATCAATATGTTAGTCCCAAAAATAGTATAAAAAGTTGCCAAAAGTATATGAAAGTTGTAGAATATTGGCATGGAACAATCAAAAATTATAGATACGACGGAGACGTATCAGCATCCCCAAGCTTAATTCCTGCTCGTCCTCGAGTAGGTAAATGATAAAAAAGATAATTTTTGATGTGGAATGCTACCTAGCATAATCTTGATCATGTAATCTAATCATGGCATGAATATTAAGATACGAGTGATTCAAAGCAATAGTCTATCCTTTGACATAAAAACAATAATACTTTAAGCCTACTAATAAAGCAATCATGTCCTTTCAAAATAACATGGCCAAAGAAGCTATCCCTACAAAATCATATAGTCTGGCTATGCTCCATCTTCACCACATAAAATATTCAAATCATGCACAACCCCGATGACAAGCCAAGCAATTGTTTAATACTTTTGATGTTCTCAAACCTTTTCATCTTCCACGCAATACATGAGCGTGAGCCATGGACATAGCACTATAGGTGGAATAGAATATGATGGTGGAGGAGACAAAAAGGAGAAGATAGTCTCACATCAACTAGGTGTATCAACGGGCTATGGAGATGCCCATTAATAGATATCAATGTGAGTGAGTAGGGATTGCCATGCAACAGATGCTCTAGAGCTATAAGTATATTAAAGCTCAAACTGAAACTAAGTGGGTGTGCATCCAACTTGCTTGCTCATGAAGACCTCGGGCATTTGAGGAAGCCCATCATCGGAATATACAAGCCAAGTTCTATAATGAAAATTCCCACTAGTATATGAAAGTGATAACTCAAGAGACTCTCTATATGAAGAACATGGTGCTATTTCGAAGCACAAGTGTGGTAAAAGGATAGTAACATTGCCCCCTTTTTTCTTTTTTTGCGGGCTTCTTTGGCCCCCCTTTTTTTATTTAGGCTTCTTTGGCCTATTTTTTTTGGGAAATGCTCTAATAATGATGATCATCACACTTTTATTTACTTACAACTCAATATTCAACTCGATACTATAACAAAGATATGACTCCATATGAGTGCCTCCGGCGGTGTACCGGGATGTGCAATGATCTAGCGTAGCAATGACATCAAAAACGGACAAGCCATGAAAACATCATGCTAGCTATCTTACGATCATGCAAAGCAATATGACAATGAATGCTCAAGTCATGTATATGATGATGATGAAAGTTGCATGGAAATATATCTCGGAATGGCTATGGAAATGCCATGATAGGTAGGTATGGTCGCTGTTTTGAGGAAGGTATATGGTGGGTTTATGGTACCGGCGAAAGTTGCGCGGTACTAAAGAGGCTAGCAATGATGGAAAGGTGAGAGTGCGTATAATCCATGAACTCAACATTAGTCATAAAGAACTCACATACTTATTGCAAAAATCTATTAGTCATCGAAACAAAGTACTATGAGCATGCTCGTAGGGGGATAGATTGGTAGGAAAAGACCACCACTCATCCCCGACTGCCACTCATAAGGAAGACAATCAATAAACACCTCATGCTCCGACTTCGTTACATAACGGTTCACCATACGTGCATGCTACGGGACATGCAAACCTCAACACAACTATTTCTCAATTTCACAATTACTCGACTAGCATGACTCTAATATCACCGCCTTTATATCGCAAAACTATTGCAAGGAATCAAACATATCATATTCAGCGATCTACAAGTTTATGTAGGATTTTATGACTAACCATGTGAATGACCAGTTCCTGTCATCTCTCTAAATAGATATAAGTGAAGCAAGAGAGTTTAATTATTTCTACAAAAGATATACCCATGCTCTAACAAATATAAGTGAAGCAAAAGAGCATTCTACAAATGGTGGTTGTCTAAGTGAAGAGAAACAGGCAATCCAAACTTCAAATGATATAAGTGAAGCACATGAAGCATTCTATAAAGCCATACTCAAAAGATATAAGTGAAGTGCAAAGAGCATTCTATAAATCAACCAAGGACAATCTCATACCAGCATGGTGCATAAAAATAAAAAAAAACCCTAAATGCAAAAGACGCTCCAAGACTTGCACATATCACATGAACGAAACGAATCCGAAAACATACCGATACTTGTTGAAGAAAGAGGGGATGCCTCCCCAGCATCCCCAAGCTTAGACGCTTGAGTCTCCTTGAATATTTACTTGGGGTGCCTCGGGCATCCCCAAGCTTGAGCTCTTGCCTCTCTTCCTTCTTCTCACGTCGAGACCTTCTCAATCATCGAACACTTCATCCACACAAAACTTCAACAGAAAACTCGGTAAGATCCGTTAGTATAATAAAGCAAATCACTACTCTAACTACTGTTGCAAACCAATTCATATTTTGTTTTTACATTGTGTCTACTGTAATATAACTTTTTCATGGCTTAATCCACTGATATGAATTGATAGTTTCATCAAAACAAGCAAACTATGCATCAAAAACAGAATCTGTCTAAAACAGAACAGTCTGTAATAATCTGAACATTCACCATACTTATGATACTTGAAAATTTCTACCAAAATTAGGAAAAATAAAAAATTTGTATAGGAAGACAGTTCAGAAAGAATCTGAACCATTTGACGTTCCAGCAAAAAATGTAAAATCACGCACTATAGCCAAAGTTTCTGTCCTGCACCGTACAAACCATCAAGCAAATGTAAACATCCTAAAGGCAAACCTTGGCACATTATTTTTATAATACAGTGGAATTGTACAAGGGGGTAATTATTTTTATTGAAAAGTTTCTGTAATCAAGATTCACAAAGTTTTTGTGAGCATGAACAAAGTTCAAGGCTAGCTCCCACTTCAACAATGCTTGTCTTTCTCACTTTCACTTTTCTTTTTGAAAAAGCTTTGGGTTCCCCTCTTTATTTTTCTTGTTTTTAAACTATATGAAAGCACTCAACAGAAATAAATGACTCTCTAAAACTTCCGGGTTGTCTCCCTGGCAGCGCTTTCTTTAAAGCCGATAAGCTAGGCATATAGTGTTCTAGTAATGAATCCACCCGGATCCCAAGGTATATCAAAGCCAATTTTAATTAACAATGATTTGTAATTTAGTAGTGAGCACAAAGCAACATATATCATGTAATGACGAAGTCTAGCTCTCTTCCTATGCATCGGCATGTCATAAAAGAACAATTCATGCACACCTAGTAAAGGCCAATGCATAGTATAAACAGTTTCTTGCAATTTTATCATGTTGGAAACATAGAGAGGTGGAGATATAGTTCCTCTCTCATAATAATTACAAGTAGGAGCAGCAAGCACATGCATATTATATCTATCACAATCATCATGTGCAACGGTAAAAGGCAACCCATCAATATAATCCTTAATAAAGGCAAACTTCTCCGATAAAGTGTAGTTGGGAGAATTCAAAAAGATAATAGGACTATCATGCGTGGCTGCAATAGCAACAATTTCATGTTTAACATAAGGAACTATAGCAAGTTCATCTCCATAAGCATAATTCATATTGGCATCTTGGCCACAAGCATAATTCATATTAGCATCTTGGCCACAAGTATAGCAAGCATCATAAAAAAGGGATATTTCAAAAGAATCAATGGGATGATAACAATCATCCTCCGGTAAGCACGAAGGGAAATTAAACAATGTATGAGTTGAAGAGTTACTCTCATTAGAAGGTGGGCACGGGTAGCTAATCCGCTCTTCCTCCTTTTGTTCTTCGCTCTCCTCATCATCTTTTTCATCCAATGAGCTCACAATTTCATCAATTTCTTCTTCCATAGACTCCTGCAAAATATTAGTCTCTTCTTGGACAGCGGAGACTTTCTTAATAAGCGCATTAATTTCGTAATTGTATTCATAATTCTCATAACAATATTTCAGGATAGCTAAATTTTCAGGTCTATAAACAGCATCATCAAAATCTTCAAACTCTTTAAACATAGATTCAATTTCATAAGCACCCTTAAAAGCAACAAATTCTTCTATTTGTTCCACATCATAGTAATCATATATACCATTAGCATAAGAAGCTAAGGTTTCATTATAATTAAATTCACATGAAAAAGGGAAGGTGTGGAGCCTTCACCTTAGAGCAACAAGTATAATCATATCTCTAGCATAGTTGCCTAGCATACCAATTCAGTATATGAATTTGACCCCATAATATTTTCCCTTTTTGTGTCAAGCGGTAATCCCTAAAGTATTCACGTTGATCCAACGTTACTCCCATTACATAATTGAATGGGGTTTTCTCAGGATTATTAAAGTAGTACATAATATCTTTCACATAACCAGCATCGAGGGTTTTAGGAGGTTCCCCATCTCCATGAGTAGCAAGTACGCCTAATTTTTTTGGTATTTCGTGTTCCATATCCATAACTAAAGATAAAGAACAACTAAGAACAGCAAATAAAAACTACTTAGTGATAAAGCAAACAAGCACACACGAGAATATTCACCCCATGCTATTGCTCCCCGGCAACGGCGGCAGAAAAAGGTCTTGATAACCCACAAGTATAGGGGAGCGCAACAGTTTTCGATAATTAAGAGTGTTGAACCCAACGAGGAGCTAAAGGTAGAACAAATATTCCCTCAAGTTCTATCGACCACCGATACAACTCTATGCACGCTTGACATTCGCTTTACCTAGAACAGGTATGAAACTAGAAGTACTTTGTAGGTGTTGTTGGATAGGTTTGCAAGATAATAAAGATTACGTAAATAAAAAGGATGGGGCTGTTTAGGTTAAGAAACAATGAAGTAAATATAGCGAGTGTGGAAAAGTGGTGGTAGGAGTTGTGAAATTGCCCCTTAAGCAATTGACTACTTTACTAGACCGATAACAAGTATTATGTGGGAGAGGCCACTGCTAGCATGTCATCCCTTACTTGGAATTCTATACACTTATGATTGGAACTATTAGCAAGCATCTGCAACTACTTATGTTCATTAAGGTAAAACCCAACCATAGCATTAAGATATATTGGTCCCCCTTCAATCCCGTATGCATCAATTTCTATGCTAGGTTGAAGCTTCTGTCACTCTTGCCCTCCAATACATAGTCCTATCAACATACAACTAACCCTATGGTGTGATCCACGCGCGCAATCATATGATGGGCACCAAAGGATAGCAACATAACCACAAGCAAATTAAATCAATCATAGCAATACATCAACCACCGATAGGACAACGAAAATCTACTCAGACATCATAGGATGGCAACACATCATTAGATAATAATATGAAGCATAAAGCACCATGTTCAAGTAGAGGGTACAGCGGGTTGAGGGAGAGTGGACTGCTATAGATAGAGGGGAGAAGGTGATGCAGATGTTGGTGAAGATGGCAGAGGTGTTGGTGTAGATCGCGGTGATGATGATGGCCCCCGGTGGCACTCCGGTGCCACCAGAAGTGAGGGGAGAGAGCCCCCATCCTTCTTCTTCTTCCTTGACCTCCTCCCTAGATGGGAGAAGGGTTTCCCCTCTGGTCCATGGCCTCCATGGCACGGGAGGGGCGAGAGCCCCTCCGAGATTGGATTTGTCTCTCTGTCTCTCTCTGTTTCTGCGTTCTCAGATTCTTCACTTTCACTGTTTCTTATATTCCTGGAGATCCGTAACTCCGATTGGGCTGAAATTTTAGCATGATCTCTATCCGGATATTAGCTTTCTTGCGGCGAAAGAAGGGCATCAACCGCCTTACGGGGTGGCCACGAGGGTCAGGGGCACGCCTGCCCCCCTGGGGTGCGCCCCCCTACCTCGTGGGCCCCTCGAGCATCGTCTCGCGTGGATTTTTCTTCCCAAAAATCATATATATTCCAAAAAAACTCCGTCAATTTTTATTTTCTTTGGACTCCGTTTGATGTGGATATTCTGCAAAACAAAAAATATGCAACAAACAGGAACTAGCACTGGGCACTGGATCAATATGTTAGTCCCAAAAATAGTATAAAAAGTTGCCAAAAGTATATGAAAGTTGTAGAATATTGGCATGGAACAATCAAAAATTATAGATACGACGGAGACGTATCAGCCGCTGACACGGCAGGATCCGACGGACCAGCATTATTTGAACGACGCTCACAAGATCGATGCCCTTCTCGGTAAGGCATCGGATGCGGCTTTGAAGAGTCTGCACTTCGTTGATGGATCCCCAATCCAACCCCTTATCGACCCATGAAGCAAGATGAATTGGAGGACCGGGGCGGAACGCAGGTGTAACCACCCACTTGAAGCTCCGTGGCTCACTGATATAAAACCACCCCTGCTGCCATAGGTCGGGAGATTTGGCGAATGATCCTTCGGGCTAATCCACGCCGGCTGGCTTGCCTATAGTGATGTTGCCGCACTCTTCCTGCTCCTCCTCTGCCACCTGCGGCCTCACACCAAAGGTCTTGAGCCACAAACAAAAGTGTGGAGGAGTCTGGAGCAAGGCCTCACACGTGACGATAAATGTCGAGATGAGGAGAATAGAGTCAGGGGCCATATCATGAAAATCCAGTCCATAGTAGAACATGAGCCCCCGGACGAAGGGGTTAAGCGCGAACCCTAGCCCATAAAGGAAGTGGGATACAAATACTACCCTCTCGCTAGATCTGGGGGTCGGTATGACTTCTCCTTGTGCCGGGAGCCGATGAAAGATTTCTGAGGTCAGATACCTCGCAGCGCGGAGCTTTGCAATATCCTCCTCTGTGACAGAAGAAGCCACCCACCAGCCCTGATGGTTGGATCCAGACATGACTAGGGCTGGTGGCGATTGGAACCCGAGGGTTGGAACTTGGGGTGGCTGGGGTTGAGGAAGAAGCAGGCGCAAAGGAAGAAAACGAGATTGGGTCTCTATATAAAGGCCCCAAGTATTGGGCGTCTCCCCCAGGGTCTCTAAGGTTACCTATTACCCAGGAGTTGTACCCAGGGGACGGTTGGGTTACCCACGCCTACGTTAATGAAAATCCCATAAATAAAGGGACATGATCTCTGCCTTGACAAGGTGTGCCAGTAAAACCGCACCCCGAGACGTGGGGCGGCTCGCTAGCCGACGGTTGGAAATAGCAACCGGGCAGGCATGATATGATGTCATGAACAGTTATCAACGGGTTGGGCTCGTGGGGTATTATATTCTCTGGCATTATATACATAGGTCCAGATATGCTTACTTTGTCCGAAGATTATTCTGGAGTTCGAAAGGAGGGAACCCGCCTTGCAATGCCGAAGACAAATCTGCGCGCCGGACTCCTCGTCATTGAAGCCGGGTTCAGGGGCTACTGAGGGAGTCCTGGACTAAGGGGTCCTCGGGCGTCCGGCCTATTATCTATGGGCCGGACTGATGGGCTGTGAAGACGTGAAGGCCGAAGACTGCACCGTGTCCGGATTGGACTCTACTTGGCATGGAAGGCAAGCTTGGTGCTACCTCTTGAGCACTGCGTTTGATTTCCCCGAAGAGGAAAGGATGATGCAGCAAAGTAGCGTAAGTATTTCCCTCAGTTTTTGAGAACCAAGGTATCAATCTAGTAGGAGGTTGCGCGCGTTTCCCTAGTACCTGCACAAAACAAATAACTCCTCACAACCAACGCGATAAGGGGTTGTCAATCCCTTCACGATCACTTACGAGAGTGAGATATGATAGATATGATAAGATAATATTTTTGGTATTTTTGTGATAAAGATGCAAAGTAAAATAAAGGCAAAGTAAAAGCAAAGGAAATAACTAAGTATTGGAAGATTAATATGATGAAGATAGACCCGGGGGCCATAGGTTTCACTAGTGGCTTCTCTCAAGAGCATAAGTATTTTACGGTGGGTGAACGAATTATTGTTGAGAAATTGACAGAACTGAGCATAGTTATGAGAATATCTAGGTATGATCATGTATATAGGCATCACGTTCGAGACAAGTAGACCGACTCCTGCCTACATCTACTACTATTACTCCACTCATCGATTGCTATCCAGAATGCATCTAGAGTATTAAGTTCATGAAAACAGGGTAACGCCTTAAGCAAGATGACATGATGTAGAGGGATAAATTCATGAAATATGATAAAACCCCCATCTTGTTATCCTTGATGGAAACAATACAATACGTGCCTTGCTGCCCCTACTGTCACTGGGAAAGGACACCGCAATATTGAACCCAAGGCTAAGCAGTTCTCCCATTGCAAGAAAGATAAATCTAGTAGGCCAAACCAAAATGATAATTCGAAGAGACTTGCAAAGATAATCAATCATACATAAAATAATTTAGAGAAGATTCAGATATTTTTCATAGATAATCTTGATCATAAACCCACAATTCATCGGTCTCAACAAACACACCGCAAAAAGAAGATTACATCGAATAGATCTCCACAAGAGAGGGGGAGAACATTGTATTGAGATCCAAAAAGAGAGAGAAGAAGCCATCTAGCTAATAAACTACTCACACTTCATCGGAGAGGCTATGGTGTTGATGTAGAAGCCCTTCGTGATGGATGCCTCGTCCAACGGAGCTCCGGAACAGGCCCGAAGATGGGATCTCATGGATATAGGAAGTTACGACGGTGGAATTAGGGTTTTGGCTCCGTATCTGATCGTTTGGGGGTACGTAGGTATATATAGGAGGAAGGAGTATGTCGGTGGAGCAACAGGGGGGCCACGAGGGTGGAGGGCACGCCCCCTACCTTGTGGCCTCCTCCTTTGTTTCTTGACGTAGGGTCCAAGTCTCCTGGATCATGTTCGGTGAGAAAATCACGTTCCCGAAGGTTTCATTCCGTTTGATATTCCTTTGCTTCGAAACCCTGAAATAGGCAAAAAAACAACAATTCTGGGCTGGGCCTCCAGTTAAGAGGTTAGTCCCAAAAATAATATAAAAGTGGATAATAAAGCCCAATAATGTCCAAAACAGTAGATAATATAGCATGGAGCAATCAAAAATTATAGATACGTTGGAGACGTATCACTTGGCGACCGAAGATTCCTTCTTATGTAACCGACTCCATGTAAACCCTAGATCCCCTCGGTGTCTATATAAACCGAAGGGGATAGTTCGGAAAGGAGACCATACATACTCATTATCATACCCACATAGGCTAGACTTCTAGGGTTTAGCCATTACGATCTCGTGGTAGATCCACTCTTGTAACACTCATATTCATCAATATCAATCAAGCAGGACGTAGGTTTTACCTCCATAGAGAGGGCTCAAACCTGGGTAAACATTATGTCCCCCGTCTCCTGTTACCATCGATCATAGACGCACAGTTCAGGACCCCCTACCCGAGATCCGCCGGTTTTGACACTGACAGTTATACCATATCTCCATATCAGAAGAACAAGCATCATAATGCTGATTAAGCTTGCTTATGGTACTGTGTGGATAAACATATATGTACCCATCCCTAAGTTTACAAAGAAGAGTATATCTGTAACCATATAAGAGTATAAAACTGCCATGGTACTACATACTGATGTGTTGCATAATTAGACATATGCATTGGATATATTACTTCAATCTACTCCGCATACAAAATGTGATTAAACTGAACTCAAAATGGTTCCTCGTCAGCGCAATGGTCAATAAATAAGAAGCATCAGAGTCGAGAATGGATGCTTACATGTTGAGATAGTGGCGTCCTTCTCTCTAATCTTCTCGAGGATGATATCACCAAGCGATCGTTAGGAGGAGGTTTCCTTGGACATGAATGCAGCGAGGGCCTTTTTGTCCTCCTCGTCGATCTCCGTCTAACCAAAATCACCAATTTCGAGTCAGCAACAGCCAAAAAACGCAGTCCCATTTTACTGTGAAGACTAACGAAGCAATGCAAGAGCACACACCACGCCGGCGTCGTACTCGCTCAGTGCGTCGAAGCCGTTGAACTCATCGACGTCCTCGTTGTCATCCTCGCCATCGATAGCAAGGACGGGGAAGGACAAGGACGACATGGACGGGGCTGCGGCGACGGCAGCGACGGTGACTGGTGTGGCAGTTGCGGCCTGAAACAGGGATCTCAAAACTAAGGTGAAAAGAAAAATAAATGCACTCTCTCTAGAAAATTCTAAGCAATTGTAAAAATTAAACTAATGTCAGAACAAGAATGTGTCCTTTTTCACTAAATACACTACAGTTCCGGAAAAGAAAACTTTTCACCCTCCCTAGAAAAGCTAAGCAGTGAAGATTAGGGCTTGATACTTGGTTTTATTATTCCACTTGATCAATATAATTTCACCAGTAACAAAACTTCATGGGAGACCAGAAGGAATAAAAACTTAGGCATCTCCAGAGTGTAAGCCCATTTCCTAGTGCACAAAACATCGAACAGATTGCAGGCGTTACTCTGAATCTCTTGTTCTGAACTGAACTGAACTAAACTCATGCCTCTCTATACATCCCACATTAATGCATAGTAATATAAAGGCACAATCTGCAATTATAGAGAGGAAAGAGGGAGCAGGGAGGGCCGGCCGAGATCCGGTAACCATACAATTGTTTATACAGTTCGCTAGGGTGCGTCAATCCACATTTTATCCAAAGAAAAAACAGCATCAGGTGTGATTCAAGGAACTCCAATCAATTATGCGCCCTAGTATCATGGCACTATTTTTAAATAGATAGTATGAAATGCTCCCATGAAACGAGTATAGAGGGGGACAAAGCGTCGAACACCTGGTGTGCGAGCTTTCGGTAGGCGCTCCCATGAGACAGGTTCGTAGCTTGGAGTTGCTAAGGCAGGCATCCCTTCCCATCGGCCAATTGCTAAGTCAACGCACTAGGTGGTTCCATCCATTCACGGCAACTATTGTACGGCCCCAGCATCTAAGCTCCAACGCCATCGACGCCGGCACGGTAAGACATCACACGTACGGAGGCGTGAGGAGGAGGAGGATGCATCAGACTCACCGCAAGGGCCGGGGGCGGCGAGGGGGCGGAGGGGGAGCTGGCGCCGGCACCGGAGTGGTTGGAGGCCGACATCCGGAGCGGGCGGAGGCGGGCAGCGGCGGCGGTGCAGGGCAGGGGTGGCACACGGCAGGCGACGAGGCAGGTGGCGTGGGGAGGAGGAGGTGGTGGGCGGAACGCGGCTGCCGCGGGAGGAGGGTGCCGGATTGGAGGGCGCGAACGGGGGTGTGGAGAGCGCGAGCACCATTAAGCAGAGCGCTTGGACAGAGGGGCATCGGTGGCGGGATTAGGAGGAGCGGTGACGTTGGAAAGACAAAGGAGTTTTTTTAGGGGAAAGACAAGGAAGTTGTGGTGCTGTGCGGTGCGGTAGCACATGACGATTAGCTGTAGCGCGAGCATGGGTGCCACGCTCCAACTGAATGAGGTACATCCATAGTTATAGCGTGGGGTGCCATACCTGCGCTACTATTATAAATTTAATAGTAGCGCAGTTTTTATACCCACGCCACTACTATTGCATGCTCAAGTGGCACGATCAGGATCACCTAGTAGTAGCACGGAAAAGGTAAACCCACGCTACTACTATTCTTTAGTAGTAGCTCACTTTTTTTCCCGCACTACTACTACTTAGTAGTAGCCCGGGACGTATAACCCACGCTACTAGTAAGTGATTGTCTATAAGGGTTTTGCTAGTAGTGCATGCTGATGTTGGTAATATCATGCATATGGTGCCTTGCATTGCTTACTTTATACATCAAATATGTCATCTTCTTAGTTTAGACATGCTTTGTGTGAATGACATCTGTTTAGTTTCTTCATCGTATATGTGAATTATGCAACGCCATCTTGTTTAGCCAGGCATCATATATGTGAATTTTGCAATGCCATCCTGCTTAGCCAGTCATCTTATATGTGAATTATATCAGGCCATCCTTTTTTTCATTATGTATTACATTTGTCAACAATGTTAGTACATTCAACTACTCTTCGTGTGCATCAGCCATTTGACACGGTGATGGAAAATTTTGGAGTGAAAACAAGGTCTTCAGAGCAGACTATGCCATCTGACGAAGCGCATATCTTAATGGTTATGGATAGCTCCTCAGAGAAGGATTCAGAGACAGATGACGAGTCCTATCCCCCCACCCGAGGTGTATGCTCTAACATGGCAGGGTTATGTTGCTCATATCATGCGTATGGTGTCTTGCATTGCTATGTCATTTGATTAGTTTAGACATGCTTTGTGTGAATGCAACCTGTTTAGTGTCTAATTGCCATATGTGTGGATTATGGAATGCCATCTTGTTGCAAGATATTATATATGTGGATTATGCAATGCTATCTTGTTGCAAGGCATTATATATGTGAATTATGCAATGCCATGTTGTTTAGCCAATCATCATATATGTGAATTATATCATGCTATCCTTTTTTTGTATTATGTGTTCCATTTGCCGACAACGTTTGTATATTCAACTACTCTTCCTGTGCATCAGCCATTTGAAGCGGTGATGGAAGTATCTGGAGTGAAAACATGGTATTCAGAGCAGACAATGCTACCTGCTGAAGCAGACATCTTGCTGGTTACAGATAGCTCCTCAGAGGAGGATTCAAAGACTGATGACTAGTCCTATTTCCCACCTGAGGTCTATCCTCAAACTTGGCAGGGGTATATTACTCATGTCATGCATGTTGTCCTGCATTGCTTAGGTTTTACATCATATATGTGATTGCCATCTGCTTACGTGCTTACTATATAAATCATATATTTGAATTATATCATGCCATCATGTTTACATAGACAGCATCTATCTGAATTATGGCATGCCAACCCATTTAATAAAGACATCATATAGTTATATCATCTCATCCTGTTTAGTGTTTATAGTCATCATATTTTGAATTATGTCATTCTATCCGTGAATTATATCATGCTATCATGTTTCCATAGGTGGCATGTATGTGAATTATGGCATGCCGACCTATTTAATAAACACATTATATAGTTATATCTTGTCATCCTGTTTACATAGTCATCATATTTTGAGCTATGTCTTTCCATCGTTTTTAGTTAGCCGTCATATATGTGAAATTGTGTCATGCTATCATGTTTAGTTAGCCATCATATATGTGAAATCGTGTCATGCTATCCTATTTGGTTAGACAACATAAATGTGAATTATTTCATGCCCTCTTTTGTTCCCCACTATCCATTGCACCGGTCTATCATACAATGTCTGTACATTCAATTACTTTTCTTGCTTATCAGCCATTCGAATTGGAGAGGGTGATGGCAGTATCTAAGGGAGTAACAACATGGTATTTAGAAAAGATAGTGCTACCGGTTGTTGCAGATAGAACCATGGTTGTACTTTCCCAAGAACCAGCCCCATCACACATAACATAGACTCTCGCAGATTGTACCCCTACCTAGTTGGACAGAGAACCAGCTACACCCCTTCTAACCCCAACCCCAGCAGATAGTAACCCACTTCTAGTTGACACAGCACTGTCTCCACCATAGAGCACCCAAACACAAGTAGTTAGTAAGAGAGCTGCAGTGCCCAAAGCATGAGGACCACCACTCCGAATCCCAACTCAACGATTAAAGCAGAAGAAGAATTGTTCTCAGGTCAGGTTCTGCAGCTATGGTTCATACACCTTTGCTCTTGCATCACTGTATTTATTCATACCAACTATTTTCAAATTTGAAGGATGGAATTGAAACTCCAATGGCGCAACAGGTATGTTTTAACCTGTTTCTTTAACTGGTTTGTTGTTCTAACTTGCTCTATGTTGATTTCGGTTTCAATTGAATAAACAGTTATATTCTCATGTCATGCACATTACAAGTGTTGTTACTGCTCTGTAGTTTCCCACACTTATATTCTGTCTATTCTGCTTTCACTACTAGGGAAAAGCCTAGCAGCAGCGCGGGTTTTGGGCCTATTAGTAGCACGGGGACCGGCGCTACTAATAAGGCGCTACAGCTAATGTATAGCAGTAGCGCCTGTTGTCCCACGCTACTGCTATACATGAATAGCTGTAGCTCTCTTTAGAAAAGGTCGTTGTTTACTGGGAAGCGCTACTGGTAAGGCAGCGCTACTGCTAAATTCCCCCCCCCCCCTCGCTACTACTAGTTTTATTATTATTTTTCCTGCATACTTGTTTTCTATTTGTTTTGTATTTGAATAGGCTTTATACAATAATCTTTAGCATATCATACACATACAAATGTATCATAGCATATACATACAATTAGTCTCATCAAATCATGTCATCATCATAATCATCATCCAACACAAAGTGGTCTCTCGTCATCGTATCAAAAATAGCGATACAAGTCTCGATTACTCGCAAATACATCGTCGTCCATCTAAACAATGATATACGCGAGAAGAGCTATCACTTTGAGTACATGAGTTCGTATCCCTCTCTTGCATTAGTGTGAACCTAAACTAACTACTGCCTGTCGCTCGGAAACCGGAAATCGGTACACCTGGGCCTGACACCCCGGCCACTTGTCTTATATATACTCCTGGCGTAGCACTTCTTCGCCATCTATGATCTATGCACATGCATCGTCACATGAGTCGATGATATGCAACATATATAGTTGAGCAACAGAAAGAGACAGACTTGGCAAAAATAGAAACAACATATCATAAGCATAAATAACAAATTTCATCGTACCCCAAAATGCCCTAACTAGAGTGATTTTCGCTAGTCGAGGAGGAGGATGGTTTAATTACATCACATATAAAGTTTCACCGTGCATAACTCAAAGTTTTTTCATACAGAAAGTATGGACTAAACGGACACATTGTCATATATCGACAATCACTCCAACATGTCATTCCATCCATCCAAGTCAGGGAGATAGTCCTTGATCTTAGTGAAAGGCTTCATGTCGAGACGCTGAGAGGCTATCCATGTTCGGACGTCTTCCTGCGACATTTGTCCTTCTCCGTAGAACATCCCTGTTTTTCCGACGACCTCCTTCATGATGATTTGGGCAAGTTCGTGCTGGATGTTATAGAACTCAGCTCGAAGTCGATGATCCTTGATATCTCCTATGTCCTTTGCCCATTCCAAAATATGTGCATCGCTGGATCTAGGTGACATGCGAAGGTTCTGGTGATCCCGTCTGTAATCCAGCATGTGGTGTAGGACATAGAATCCATCATTAAGAGAATCGTTCGGTTGCTGGATGCAGCAGAAGTCGGTCTTATGGCCGAAGGCGGCCCTGGCACCCCTTGTCTTGTTGTCCCTGACCTCTCCACCCCTTGCTTGGTAGTAAAATATAGCACTGTCGACAACATCCTTGATGTGGGTGTAATCCTTTTTGTGAATGTTCTTCGACGAGTCCAAGCAAAGAGCGTGGGAGAATCGGGGGTAGAGGATGATGAGGACGGTGCGCCCGCCGCTGCGCAAAATAAGTACACCTCAAATTAATTAGCCTCCACCGTGCAAATGAATGATTGAAATCGAAGGAAGGATAGCAGCACGGATGACTTACACGGGATGATAAGGCACGAGAATCGCCTCCTTGTCCTTATTGGCAAGCATGAAATTGACAATGTAATCCCTCGCGTATTCATGGTGCTTTGCGCAGACTCCCAAGAAGCCCTCGTGCATGTAGTACGGGTCAGCAACACAGATATGAGATATCTGCTCAACCCCGATGATGTAGTTCATGTGCAAGGCATAAAGGCGGACAAACGTAAAATCCAGCTTCTTCACGTGAAACATGTCGAATATGTAATCGAATGGAGGAAGAACTTATCCGCGAGGAAGTTGTCGACGTACGACATTTGCCGCGGAACGTTAACCACGTAGAGTGGGTATCCTGGATCATTCGAGGCGATGAGGCCTTTCTCTACCTGCAGCACATCGTCATGAAGTCTCCTTAGATCGCCGAATCTGGCCCGTAGCGCTGTTGCAGGTAGGATTGGTTGACCGGGAATATGCCATTTATCCGCATCGGGGATATCTATACGGTCCTGAAGCCAAGGCTGCTGAGGTGGCTGGATCATAGAATCAACTTTTTTGCCTTTCCTCGCTCTCTTCCTAGACTTCTTTACTACCGGAAGGTCGTCCATAATACGTTGAGATGGCAATTCAGGCACCAACTCATGACGCTCAAACCCTGAGGAGGCGCCAGTATAGACATACTGTTCAGCGCCATCGTCGTCCTCATCCTCATCCATGGCGACATCATCAGCGACTAATGGAGCCTCCTCCTTACCCCGTCCGCTATCACCCAACCCGACACCCGATGCTAATTGGGTAGGTGGGATGTTGATGTTCATACCTTGCTGAGGCTGCGTGCTCGTGGGTGTGCTCCCGGCCGCCTCCAGACGAAGAAGACTCTTTGGCCACAACAGGACCCACCCATTGCAACAATCACCAAGCCGCCGCGGTGTCTCGTCGTCATCCCCTGCTAGTATTGGAGGAGGCAAATTCTCGTGGCCCGGTTTGACACTCGCCACGGAAACCTTGAAGATGTTCGGGGGGATCGGCCGACTGTGGAACAATGGTTCCTTCGGCTTCATTATCGTCGCCTTCCCTACGTCCACCTTCTGGTTGCCGATGGTGTACAATATGGTGCACAGGGTTTCGTCGGCCTGCAAAGAAAAGTCTGCGACGTGAGACATCCGAAAGGCAACGAAAACGGGAGATTATACATTTATATTGAAGTGGGCCGGTGTGACAGATACCATGAGGGCGTCGAGCTCAGCCAAAGATGAAGCACCACCGAGCACGTCCGGTGTGGGAGCCGGTGCGGGAGCCAGTGCGGGAGCAGGTGCTGGTGCAACACTAGTCGAGATGCTCCCCAAGAAGTCGGCAAGGGGAAAGTCCTCTGCATTTTTTTCCTGATTTTACCTTGTCCAAGTGATAACTCCCGTCACCAAGGAAGTAGACAAATCTGCAACCACCTGTTTTGCGGCAGCTACCGCTGTTGCGACTGTCTAAGATGATTTCTTCTCAACCGCAATCTCAACCTTCTTGTTGATGTTTTCTTCAGTTAACCTCCGTCTTCCCTTTCTCTCCCCCATGGTCTCACGGTAGTACTTCTTCCACGTGGCGCCGTCTCTGACACCGTGCACGCATCCATACGACGATCGAGTATCCACCGGTTGTCGTTTCAATATGTTCAATGCCCAGTTGAATGGAGTGTCCCACTTGGGCCTCGCCAATGCCTCAGATGGCGAGTCGCTTTCGGCCACAATCTGGTGCTGCTCTCTCTGCAAAAGGCACAAGGATCGTTTACAAATATGACTAACGTGTGCAGTCGAATTGATCAGAAACTAAAATTACTAGCAGTCTCATGAACTCCGTAATGACCGGTGTTGTCTCGTAAACCTTCTTCACTGGGTCCCAACGGTGCCGGGCCCTGAGGACGTCACGCTCCTACGGGACTGTGAAATCCGCTAAGGGGTCTGGAATGCCAAGAGTCACGGCTTCCGCGTCCTCCTTGGCCCATTTGGACCACTTTCCATCGTAACCACGACTTCCGAGGTGGTGGCTCCCAATGTTCCTCTCTTGAAGCCCCTTCATGTACTGAGACTTTTTTTTGGCAGCTTCGGCCTCGCAAGCCTCCTTGAATATTTGAAACTGCTCTTCCGTGATTGTCGGATTATCCTTTACAATCTCGGAGTAGGGTTCCTTCTTGTCGATGATCTTTGCTTTCACTTGATTTTTCCAGGCGGCCAACGTGTTGCTAAACTTGGTCATGGCGTGTTTGTTTATCTTCTTCATTGCCGGGTCCTCATCTGGATCTTCATAATCCTTCTCATTTCGGCCCGGGAACAAGAATATCTAGTGAAACTCGTTTAGGAGGGAGCTCCTCATATTTTCTATCTTCGGTAGTTTCTCATCGTTGATGGTGGCGGTTGTCCGTACGATGCAGCCTATTTGATTGCCGTAGCATCGACGCGCTTCCTCGGGCGCCTTTGGCTCAAAATTGCCGTCGTCCACCTCCGTGACCACCAGTCTAGTAGTCTTGAGTTTGTTAGGAAGCCGTTGCCTCTTTGCTTTCGGTTCTACACCGGCTCCGCTCCCCGAGGCAGCGCCAATCTCGATGCCGGTCTGAGTCTCAGCGCCGGTCTCAGTCTCAGCACCGGCCTGCGTGTTGGTCTCAGTCCCCGATGCCACCGGTTGATCATCGGCAAGGCTAAAAAATTTGTCTGCCGCCCGGTAGATGTCGTCGCAATCACCAGAACCCTGTCCTTCATCGTTGCTAGCCATGTTTCCTATGATTAAATCTAGTAAATTAATTCTAGACCTAATAAAATGAATAATGACATACAAAAGGCCTATGTTTTGCAGGAACGTTGACTCCTTCCTGGTGCGGCAAATTCCGGGCACTCGATATGTCCTAGTTTGTAGCACAAGTCATGCCGAAATTCACGAAAAATTTCGGCATGACCTTTGCTAAAAAGTGGACAAATCGAGAACCTGAAATTTGCCAGAACGGAAATGAATCAACATTCCGGCAAAACATAGGCCACTCAGCTTCATTCCCTGGAAACAACAAAAGGCCACTTGTGCACAATCTAAACATAGGCAAACACAATTGAGGAATTTGCATATATCCTGACCACTTCAAATTTGCATGTCCTATAGCGTTTGACACTTCAAGAAAATCGACACAAATCATGCATGTTCTCTCAAACTCAATTCAAAAACCAAATATAGATTATATTTAGTTAACTATTAAACTAAACTTTACTCTAAACTAAACCCTACTGCCCTAATTAACATCTAGTTAAACAAACTCAATTCAAAAACTAAACCCTACTGAACTAATTAATATCTACATTATCTACTACTTAACATCGTCTATTATTACCCTAACTAAAAAACATCAACATTATCTACTACTTAACATTAACATCTATTAACTAAAAAGGATGGGTTGGGGGCTTACAGAGAGGGGAGAGACGGTGGCGGGGAGGTGCTTGGCGACGGAGGTAGGGGCGGGGTGGGCGGGCTCGGGATCGGGACGCGGCAGTCTTGGCGGGCTCGGGGGCGGTGAGGTCGAGGGCGGCGGCGGTGAGGTCAAGGGAGGCGACGGTGAGGTCGAGGGCGGCCCGAGAGGCGGCGGCAGTGAGGCTGAGTGGCCTCGGGCGGCGGCCGTGAGGATGAGCGCGGCGTCGACACCGGCAGGAGATGGCGGCGAAGTGGGGGCGACGGGGAAGTGGGGGAGACGGCGGCGAAGCGAGGGATCGATTTGGGGAGAAGTGTTGGCCGGGGGGAAACCGTTTTTGCTTAAGTCAAAAGTAACGGTAGCGCGTTACAGAAAATGCGCTATAGCTAAGTTAGCTATAGTGCGTTTAACAGAGCGCGCTACTGCTACGTCTTCATCATTTTTTCCCTTTTTCATTTATTTTTCTTTACATTATATATTTTTCCTTTCTCCTTTTTCTATTTCTTTCATTTTCATTTACTTCTCTATTCGTTTTTCATTTCATTTTCTTTTCGTTAGCAGTAGCGATTTACACATAAACGCGCTGCTATAAGTTTATTAGCGGTAGCGCGGTTTTGGAAGATCGCTACTACTATGTGTAGCCCATCGGCTAAGTGATTGGAATTTTAGTAGTAGCAAGTTTTCGGTGAGATGCGCTACTGATATATGTCCATCGGCAGCGCGCTTATTTTGCACGCGCTACTGCTATCTAGCAGTAGCATGCTCTTTTAACAAGCGCTACTGCTAAAGTTCTGTGTATAACGTTTTCCCTAGTAGTGTTTGTCTTGAACAAATATTATTTGAACTGTGTCTATCTTGATTTGGCAACAAAAACTAGAATGATATAGCCCATAAAGTGACCATGGATATATGTTTGTTTCATGCTGTTATCCTTTACTATTGAACAGATTTACCAAAATGAGTTTCATATACAACATGGTAAACATGTGATGTGTCTGCTTGTTTCTCTTTTAGAGTGCGGACAAAATATTGGAGAACAATACCCCGTTATGCAATGGTAAAGGAAGTAATGCAGATAAGGTTCAAGATAGTGAGACATCCCTGTTGGTCTCCAAGAAAGCTGATAAAAACTATCTTGACGACAATGAGAAAACTCAAACGTCCTCTCTTGATGTAGTGTTCGAGTTACTGACCACTACTGCTGGCACAAGCTCTTCAAACTCGCGGCCTGAATCAGTTCGTCTTCTAGATTCTCAACTTCAAGTTGAAAGACATCGATCAGATGTGCTGCGACAGGAAGCTGAAGGACTGAGGAAGTCCCTGCAGAATTCGGACGCATACTTTCTGGTGCAACAGCAAGCGCTGGAGGATTTAAGCGCCAAACAAGAGAAAGTTAATAAGCTTGCTAACCATCTTGCCAGCATTATGGGTACCTAGGATATTGTTTCTTGAGCTCTTCTGAAGTGGTTTCAGTTCTGGACTTGTTTTGCTGCGGTGTTTATTTGCACTGGTCGCCAACTTTGACAACTAGTGTATATGATATGCTGCTTTGTTCCCTATATTTGCACTGGTGGCGAACTTTGATGCCTAGTGGATGTAATATGTGTAATAGTCGTGATAGCCTAGCGTAACTTGCTTGCTTGTTTATTTGTTTGCTTGTAGTGAGTGCAGTTCTTTTTCCGTGGTTTGCTAGTGGCCGCAATGACCTATTTTTTTAAACTAGGCCACAATAACCATGGGCTACATATTTACTGTAGTTACTATGGGCCTCCTACTGGTCGTAGAAACAATGGGCCTTCTAAGGACCATAGAAATAATGGGCCTTCTATGGGTCATAGAATCAATGGGCCTTCTATAGGCCGTAGCATCAATGGGCCTTCTACGGGCCGTATGATCGATCGGCCAAACATGGGCCAATACAGACCGCATTATGGGCCGTAAACGGGCTAGATTTGGAATCGTCCGTTCATGGGCCGACAATAACGGGCCATCGTTAATCGGTCGTATTTGATGACGCTATAAAAATGGCCAACAGATTAGTGGGCCGCAAACGGGCCAATTGTAACCATGGGCTGAATTTGGCCCACAAGCAGAAAAAGCCAGTGATGGGCCGTAACTAACCGAATGCTGGAAATGAGCCCAAGAATAAATGGGCCCTGAGAAGGCCGAAAGATAACATGGGTTGGAAGTGGACCAATGGAATAATGGGTAGTTAATGGGTATAAAGCGGTATACTATTCATTACGGGCCATATTCACCACGTGTCGTTAATGGGCCAAGAGTTACAAAGGGCCTCATATGGGCCGAAAGACAACATGGGCCATACATGGGCCTGAAGTTACAACGGGCTAGAATCATATTGGACGGCCCAGATGAAGCTACTGGTCTTAATTCTGATAGGTCGTAACGGGCCGTGAGTTAGCGGGCAATAAATGGGCTATATACAACTAGACCATTAACAGGCTTTCCGTGGGCCGGCCCGTTACCTTTTGACGAAGTCAAACGGGGCGGCCTTTTCACCAAAATGGGCCTCTGTTGGGCCGTGCCACATGCCGACGTATCATAGGCGCCTCATGTCCAATGAGTGGATGACATCTGTCCCAAAGGTGAGCCAACACGTGTTTACTCCGGCCAATGAGAATTTTACACATGGAAAATCCCCATTGGTCTGGGCTGTTAACGGGTTATCGGATCCAAAACCAGACCCGATAGCTCAACGATGCCCCGTTATGGTGGATGCCACATGCCGGTTTCCCTTGAAGAAAACACTTCCATGACACTTCCGTGATGATAATTTTGGTAATGTCATGGAACACTTCTACGACTACACATGCATGACTATCTTGATTCTATCATAAAATCGTCATGGATGTAGATGCATGACAGAAAATGTGACCTGCTATGACCAACACGTGTCATCACGAAAGTGTATTTTTTGTAGTGTTTGTTTTCCATGCAAATGTTTCCCAAAAGAACCCAGCAAAAGTTCGGTCTTCTAGATGTCCTCGATGCAGATCACAATATGCATCCGCTCCTGGACCACCTCCCAAGCTCCACGTCGACGCTTGTGTCAGTGTCAAAACTGGCCGATCTCGGGTAGGGGGGTCCCGAACTGTGCGTCTGAGGATCGAAGGTAACATGAGACAAGGGGGACACCATGTTTACCCAGGTTTGGGCCCTCTTAATGGAGGTAATACCCTACTTCCTGCTTGATTGACTTTTATGAGTATAGGGGTTACAAGAGTCGATCTACCTTGAGATTGTAATGGCTAAACCCTATATGTCTAGCCTATATGATTTGTGATAGCCTCTACAGACCAAACCCTCTGGTTTATATAGACACCGAAGGGGCCTAGGGTTGGATAGAGTCGGTCTACAGATAAAGGAAACTACACATCCAGTCGTCAAGCTTGACATCCACGCAAAGGAGAGTCCCATCCGGACACGGGGGAAGGCCTTATACCTTGTATATCACGGCCCATCAGTCATGCCCGTGTAACATAGCTCGGAGACCCGAGGACCCCACAGTCCAAGACTCCCTCAGTAGCCCCTGAACCAGTCTTTCGATGACGATGTGTTCGGTACGCAGATTGTCTTCAGCATTGCAAAGCGGGTTCCTCTTCCGAATACTTCAAAGCAGTCTTCTGAACAAGAGAATTGTGTTCGGCTCTGTATAACAGTTACAACCCTCAACCACAAGGGCACGATACTTAATCAAAATAAGGTATGTCCAGTGACAGCTTTTTTGGCGAAACGTTACGTGTGGCCTTTTTATTATTTTGAATCGATTTTTGGCCTCCCGCTTCATGCTTCGAGGTGCAACCTCTATTGACACGTCGTGTCAAAGCAGAGATCGTGCCCCCTTATTGCGGGATTCTCATCAATACGGATTTGGGTTATCCTACTGTGCCATTCGCACGACCCCTTGGGAATAGGAGAGTTTTAAGGCTTGTGGGGGGCACTTGATATTCACTCCCTATATAAGCGGATAAATATCTATCTTTTTACCCCTCGCCTTATTCTCCCCTCTGCCTTCCCAGCCTCGAGCTCCAGTGCCCAAGCTTCGATCTTTCCCACTGCCCAACCTCTCAAGCCATTGTTGGATCCAGCTCGTAGGGCAAGTGGATGACTTCCTCCGTGACATAGAAGGACGTTAAGGAACTCCGGGAAGCGGGGTACCTGGCTGCGAGTATCGCGCACAGGCTTCCTGCCAAAAAGGAGATCATCCCTACTCCGGAGCCCGGCGAGAGAGTGGTGTTTATCACCCACTTCCTCCACGGACTAGGGTTTCCTCTCCACCCTTTCGTCTGTGGCCTCATGTTCTATTATGGGCTAGATTTCCATGATCTAGCCCCAAATTCCTTCCTCCACATTTCAGCGTTCATCGTCGTGTGCGAGGCACTCCTCCGCATCCCCCCCACTTCGGCCTATGGCTTAAGTTTTTCAATGTGAAGCCGGAAGTAGTCGACGGGCAACATGCGGACTGCGGCGGCGTCATGGTGAGCAAGCTCCCCAACGTCACCTGGCCCAAAGGGGCCTTCGTGGTGACCGTGATGGGATGGCAACACGAGTGGTTCTACATCACCAAACCCTGCGGTGCCACCCGGGCAGCCACTCCTGAGTTGAAGTCCGGACCCCCAATGCGGCTCGCATCGTGGATCAACAAGGGTCTGGACTGGGGGTCGACTGACGAGGTGCTGACGCTGAAAAAGTGCATCAAAATGATTATAGAAAAGAACATCAGCCTCACTGATGTGATTCAGGTGAGGCTATTCCGCCGGACCCTTCCCTGCCAGAGCTGGCCTCTCCACATGTGGGAGTTCAATCCGGAAGGGCCGTGAACCCTATAGTGATTCTTTTGCACGATGCACGAAGATATCTGGAAGTTGCTTTTCAAGGCCCAGAAATTGTAGCCAGAGATGACCGATGACATCGGCCTCGACTGCGCTCATCCCGCCACCCCAGTAAGTTTTTCAGTTTCCAAACATAACTTAGTTCACAAATCAAAGGGGTATGCTGAGACTTCCATCCTTTAATCAGGGTTGGACAAAGAAGGTGGAGCAGATCAAGTGTCTGGCTCCACTACCCGAAAAGCTAGCTGATCCTCTGCTAACGAGGATGCTAGTCCTGGTGCCGTACCAGGTGCTAGAGAAGAAGGCCAAGGAGGCCAAAGGTGGCCTCCGCCATAAAGGTACTTCAGACGCTATGTCCGGAGATACCAAAGCTCCCTCCTCCCACGAGGGAGATGAAGACGAAGAGGAGGAGGAGGAAGAGAGCAATTATCCCCTTAAGGGGAGGAATAAGAAAAGGGTGGCCTTCATGGACCCAGAGGTGGAGGCGTCCAAGAGGGGGAAGATATCCCTCTCAGACGGCTCGGACTCGGATGCCGAAGCCATCCCCGAGTGGTGCCCCAGGTCAAAGCTCCTAGTCGATTCATAAGTATCCAAGGATGCCTTACATATATCCGGTATTTATGATTGTAGTTTTAACACATTGTATTGTGTGCTTCAGTCCGGCCCGTGATCTCCCCTACTTATCATCATCTTCGGGGAACTTGCTAGAACTGGGGATGGTGGATAGCGAGATGCCTCCGCGAGCCTCTCCGCCAACCGCTATGGACGACACCGAAGTGCTGTCCCAAAGAGCCTCTCCGGGCCATGGAGAGGTGCGGGAGGCCGCCAAGACAGTACCAGAGGGTAACGCCTCGGCTGCCGAGAACATGGGGAACCAAACCCCATGGAGACTGATGATGGGGCCCATGACCAATCCAGACCCCAGCCGAACACCATTCCGGAGACCCACATAGCTCCTTTGAAGGAGGGGGGAGCGTCGACTCCACCGACGACCTCCACTAATCCGGAGGCGCCGAACCCTCTGATGGATGCACTACAATGTGCTTCCGTCGTGGAGGAGCACTGTACCCTGATGGGTACGGTGGTTAAGAAGGTTCAGTCCGCCGAAAGCGGGCTGAACGAAGCATTCACCGGCCTATTAACAGGCTTTGAGGTATGTGATGTAATATTCTTAGCCGCTTGTGCAAAATATATGCCCGTGTATAAATAGTATCCCTTGAGACTTTGTTCGACTTTTGAAAAATGGCCGAACAGAGGATCAAGTAATATTCGCAGGAGATAACATACTTGTCTATTTTGATAAACAGGCTTCACTATTAGCGCCGACCGCCTAGGCCGCCAAAGTATTCGAACTCAAGCGAAAGTTGGAGTTGGCCAATGAGGATCTCATCTGTATCAACAAACGGCTTGATGAGGCGCAGGGTATGGTTTGAATAAGTGTTTACACACCTGAAGTAATATGCCAATGCAGAGTCTAATCTCCTGTGTTGTCCTGATCATATTTGCAGGCAGTGCGGCCAAGGTCGAGACCCTGAAGAGTGCTACCTCTTGAGCATGTGTTGGTTTTCCCTTGAAGAGGAAAGGGTGATGCAGCAAAGTAGCGTAAGTACTTCCCTTGGTTTTTGAGAACCAAGGTATCAATCCAGTAGGAGACTACATACAAGTCGCCTAGTACCTGCACAAACAAACAGGAACCTCGCAACCAACGCGATAAAGGGGTTGTCAATCCCTTCACGATCACTTACAAAAGTGAGACCTGATAGAGATAATAAGATAAATATTTTTGGTATTTTTGTGGTATAGATTGGAAAATAAAGATTGAAAAATAGATAGTAAACTAGAATTGTAGATTGGAAGCTTATATGATGTAAAGTAGACCCGGGGCCATAGGTTTCACTAGTGGCTTCTCTCAAGATAACATGTATTACGGTGGGTGAACAAATTACTGCCGAGTAATTGATAGAAAAGTGCATAGTTATGATGATATCTAAGGCAATGATCATGAATATAGGCATCACATCCATGTCAAGTAGACCGAAACGATTTTGCATCTACTACTATTACTCCACACATCGACCGCTATCCAGCATGCATCTAGAGTATTAAGTTCATAAGAACGGACTAACGCATTAAGCAAGATGACATGATGTAGAGGGATAAACTCAAGCAATATGATATAAACCCCATCTTTTTATCCTCGATGGCAACAATACAATACGTGCCTTGCTGCCCCCGCTGTCACTGGGAAAGGACACCACAAGATTGAACCCAAAGCTAAGCACTTCTCCCATTGCAAGAAAGATCAATCTAGTAGGCCAAACTAAACCCATAATTTGAAGAGACTTGCAAAGATATCAAATCATGCATATAAGAATTCAGAGAAGAATCAAATAATATTCATACATAATCAAGTTCATAAACCCATAATTCATCGGATCTCGGCAAACACACCGCAAAAAAAGTTACATCGAATAGATCTCCAAGAAGATTGAGGAGAACTTTGTATTGAGATCCAAAGAGAGAGAAGAAGCCATCTAGCTAATACCTATGGACGCGAAGGTCTGTGGTAAACTACTCACACATCATCGGAGAGGCAATGGTGTTGATGTAGAAGCCCTCCGTGATCGAATCCCCCTCTGGCAGATCGCCAGAAAAGGCCCTAAGATGGGATCTCACGGGTACAGAAGGTTTCAGGGTATAAGAGTATATATAGGCGAAAGAAGTAGGAAGGTGGAGCTGCGAGGGGCCCATGAGGGTGGGGGCGTGCCCTCCTACCTCGTGGCCGCCTCGCTGCTTCCTTGACGTCCACTCCAAGTCTCCTAGATTATGTTTGTTCCAAAAAAATAGATGCTCACGAAGGTTTCATTCCATTTGGATTCTGTTTGATATTCCTTTTCTAGGAAACACTGAAATAGGCAAAAAAAACAGCAATTTGAACTGGCTTTCGGTTAATAGGTTTGTCCTAAAAATAATATAAAAAGGTATATTAAAGCCCATTAAACATGCAAAATAGATAATATAATAGCATGGAACAATCAAAAATTACAGATACGTTGGAGACGTATCAAGCATCCCCAAGCTTAATTCCTTCTTGTCCACGAGTAGGTAAATGATAAAAACAGAATTTTTGATGTGGAATGCTCCCAAACATAATTTTCAATGTAATTCTCTTTATTGTGGCATGAATGTTCAGATCTAAAAGATTCAAGATAAAAGTTTAATATTGACATAAAAATAGTAATACTTCAAGCATGCTAACCGAGCAATTATGTCTTATCAAAATAACATAGCCAAATAAAGATCATCCCTACAAAATCATATAGTTTGGCCATGCTTCATTTTCGTCACACAAAATGCTCCCCTCATGCATAACCCTGATGACAAGCTGAGAAATTGGTTCATACTTTTTAACGCGCTTCAGCCTTTTCAACCCTTATGCAATACATGGGCGCAAGCCATGGATATAGCACTATAGGTGGAATAGTATGTGATGATGGGGGTTATGTGATAAGGAAAAAGGAGAAAGTATCACATTGACGCGGCTAATCAACGGGCTATGGAGATTTCCATCAATTGATGTCAATGCGAGGAGTAGGGATTTCCATGCAACGGATGCACTAGAGCTATAAGTGTATGAAAGCTCATCAAAAGAAACTAAGTGTGTGTGCATCCAAATTGCTTACTCATGAAGACCTAGGAAATTTTCAGGAAGCCCATTGACGGAGTAATTGACCATGGGTACCCCGAAGACGGCATGAAAATAAATCAAGACATCGGGGCTAGCAAAGCCCCTCAGTCCGACTGTCCGGCTGCTCCTGCCGGCTCCCCAGCCAGCTGCCGACTGCGCCAACCAGCCGGCTGCCGACTGCAGCTCGACCCGACACCGACAAGACCCCGACGAGAAGGCCATGCCGCGGACAAAACAACCGTACCGCGACGCCATCATGTACAGTGTTACTTGTCCCCTAGCACTATTTATGAAGTGACCCAGGGGACAAGCATGACATGCACCATGCCTTACCCATGCCCACTACCAAGCTTACATCCTAAGCTACCCTCTCCTATATAAAGGAGAAGACACACATAGGCACACACATATACATGCCCATGGACTCTCACGCACACACACAAGCAACTAGCTAGCAAGCTAGCTAGCTATCCATCCATCCACATGAGCACACATGCTCATGGCCATGAGCATGGCCGGCCACTAGCATGCCTCATATAGGCATATACAAAGCCAGATGCCTATGGCACTGCTTTCAGATACAGCTCCAGGAGCACTCTGTACCAGATATACCAGATATACTCAGACATGCAGGAGTAGGGGTGTTATCTTTCCAGAGAGCCCCGAACCTGGGTAAACTAGCGCATGCTACTCGCATACCCGCTCCCGGTCCTATCAGCAGCGGTCTTACCCTCACACTAAGCCCTTGTGGCATCTGTCGACTCGCAAGCCCCCCGTGAGAATACCACGACAGTTGACGCCCACCGTGGGGCGGTACTACTACTATGCTACCGCGCTGCTGCTGGTTTTGCAGTCCGAGCGGGACCATCTTTGTCATCACCGCCGCGGTGTCGCGCTGTCTCTCCGGTAGCGCTCGGGGCTCGACTTCGACCCTCCCCCGGAGCGGCCGCGCGGGACGGCGCGTCTTCGCCATCGGCCTCGCCCTCTTCATCATCACCGCGGCGATGTCACTGCCGTCTCACCAGCGGCGCTCGGGGATCAACTTCACCATGCCCCCGGCGCGCATGCTGGACGGCGCATCCCCGTTGTCTGACTTCGTCCGCGCGCGTGTGTGCCGCGTCCGGCCTCCTCGACCTATGGCGTCTCTCCATCGGTGCACCCATCCGCATGCTCGCTTCCACTCTGTCGCATCTGCTCTTGTTCTACCCAGACAATGGTCATACATGAGCCATACACAAGTCAGACCCTGTCCATATATTGGACAGACACAATCCAGATAATCTCCATATCATAGCCAGATAGTGGTCATATGCTAGTGTAACGCCCTCGATGCGGCTATAGCTCCCACGTGTCGAGGCACGACTTAGAGACATAACTGCATTGAAAGCAATGTCGCAAGTCAGGCAATCATTACAACATCCCATGTAATACATAATAAAAGGGGGAGATAACATAGTTGGCTTACACTCGCCACGTCACATCAGAGTACATAAATAACATTCATCATACAAATCACTCATGGCCCGACTACGGCGCCAAAATAGAAAAGACCCCCAACATGCGACAAGGCCCTGAATCGATAACCCCAACTAGGCACCACTACTGATCGTCGGGAAAGGAAACATAATAACGCTGAGAGTCCTCGTCGAACTCCCACTTGAGCTCGTACTCGTCACCTGGAGCAGAATCACCTGGACCTGCATCTGGAATTATAGTATCTGTGAGCCACGGGGACTCAGCAATCTCACACCCATGCTATCAAGACTATTTAAGCTTATAGGACAGGATAAGGCAAGTATGTGGAGCTGCAGCAAGCGACTAGCATATGTGGTGGCTAACTTATCCGCAAAAGAGAGCGAGAAGAGGAGGCAAGGCGCGAGCGAGAAACTAGAGGAACAACCTGCGCAAGCATAACTCCAACACCGTGTCCACTTCCCGGACTCCGCCGAGAAGAGGCCATCACGGCAACACACGCAGTTGATTCGTTATAATTAATTAAGGTTTAAGTTATCTACAACCGGACATTAACAAATTCCCATCTGCCCATAACCGCGGGCACGGCTTTCGAAAGTTCAATCCCTGCAGGGGAGTCCCAACTTAGCCCATGACAAGCTCTCACGGTCAACGAAGGAAAAGACCTCCTCCCAAGACGTTCCGATCAGACTCGGTATCTCGGTAACTCAAGACACTTCGACAGGTTAAAACAAGACCAGCAACACCGCCCGAATGTGCCGACAAATCCCGATAGGAGCTGCACATATCTCTTTCTCAGGGCACACTCAGATTGTCCTAGGTACGGGTAGGCCAGCCCAGAGTTGCCCCTGGTGGCCACCGGTAGCTGACAGGTGGACCAACACTCAGAGGAGCACTGGCCCGGGGGGGGTTAAAATAAGATGACCCTTGAGTCTGCAGAACCCAAGGGAAAGAAAAGGCTAGGTGGCAAATGGTAAAACCAAGGTTGGGCATTGCTGGAAAAGCTTTAATCAAGGCGAAATATCAAGGGGTTCCCATTATAACCCAACCGCGTAAGGAACGCAAAATCCGGGAACATAACACCGATATGACGGAAACTAGGGCGGCAAGAGTGGAACAAAACACTAGGCGAGAGGCCGAGCCTTCCACCCTTTACCAAGTATATAGATGCATTAAGATATCATAGCAATATAGTGATTCCCCAACAAGCAAAATAAAAGATGTTCCAATAGGAACGGCTCCAATCTTCACCTGCAACTAGCAACGCTATAAGAGGGGCTGAGCAAAGCGGTAACATAGCCAATCAACGGTTTGCTAGGACAATGGTAGGTTAGAGGTTCAATCATGCAATTGGGAGGCTGACAAGCAAGTGGTAGGCATCGTAGCAGTGGCAAAGCAAAAGAGCGAGCAAACTAGCATAGCAAAGATAGTAGTGATTTCGAGGGTATGATCATCTTGCCTGCACAGTTGTCAGAGTTGACTGGATCCTCACAAGCAAACTCAATGGGCTCCTCGGTAGCGAACTCGTCTCCCGGCTCTACCCAACAATACAAACAAGCAACAAGGATACAATCAACCACGTGCAAGACCAAGCAATATGAGGAAATGATGATATGCTATGCGGGATGCGATGCGGGATGCAAAATGCAAGATATGACAGGAAATGCATGAACCCGGCCTCAACTTGGAAAACCAAGTGTGCCACTGGATAGAGGGGATGAAATCGCTTGAAAACGATATAAAGATCATTGGAATCGGAGTTACGGTTTGGAAATGGCAAGCGTTTTAAGATATGGCACCGGTCTGCGATTTACAGCAAGTAGGCATCTGAATGCAACGAAATGAACATGCTACAGCCACCAAACATGAAAACAAAATACATGGAAGTGATGTACACAAGATGGTTAATAAAACACTAGCACTGAGCCATAGGAAAATTCATCCATTAAGAGGTTCAAACAAGCATGGCAAAAATGAATATGCAAAACAGATTCCAGACTTAGTGAAATTAACACTAGCCTGAAATTTCAGATCATGAAGCCCTCTTCGGAGCAGCAAAACAACATGATAGATAACCTGAACATGACAAGTAAGAACATGGCATGGAAGTACTCAACAAGCTTAACAAAAGACCCAAAGTGACCTGGGGTCAAAAGGGTTCACAAAATACTCTACCGAGCTCACGAACATAGCTCGAACACAATCAGTTTTCAGACTTAGTGAAAACTGAGACATGCTGAAATTATAGCTCACGAAGGCATGTAAATGAGCTCGATGCACTCACTACGGTGCAAGTCATGGCAAGGTAAGCATATATCCAGAAAGAAAACACAATATTCTAGCTACACATGGCAAGAACAAAGGCATAGCATGCATGGAACACTAACGGTAGCATCGGCAAAATCGCAAACAAGTTGACGATCTGCCCAAATTAACAACGAAGCAAAAGTTGAGCTCGATTGAGTCAACCTAGAGCACTCCACATATGCAAACAAAGACATGGATGGATAGAGCATAACATAAATATCAAAACTCCCTTACTGATCATCCTCAAAAGAGGCACGGATCACTAGGAAACAAGCTGGACATATAGCATCACGAACTAAAATATCCCAGACTTAGTGAAAATCACTAAGTCCCTGAAATCAGCAATCTCAGGTACCTCTCTTCGCAAGCTTGCACAAGACAACACACACATCCTAAAAATGCATGGGTGGCACCTCTGGAAAGAAGACAAAATGCTTAACAATCCATCCCAAAGGGGCACAGGCATATCATGCACGGATTAAACATGGCAAAAATGACAAAAGTGCATGATGAACTAACGGATCTGCAATTTAACTCACGAAGCCTCCTTCTAACAGCATTTAGGGCATCAAGATGAGATCAAATGCAAATGATGCAATGGAATAAAATGATGTACATGTCGAGGCGAAGATTTTGATATATTATATGCCCAAAACGGAGCTACGGATGGAAAGTTACGGGTAGTCAAAGATTGCACAAAAATTAAGGGGGGGAGAGGAAAAAGTCAACCCTCAGTTTTAGATCTCAGATCTAGGGTTTCGGGCACTGTTCACGGCGGCACTGTAGCAGCTCGGCGCCGGAGTTCGCGCTCGCCGGAGAAAGACGCCGGAGGAGAGGAGGGGCTCGCCGGCCGGGGCAGCGGCAGCGGTCGGCGGCGCCGGCGGGGGCGGCGGCGGCGCGGCGAAGAGGCGGCGGGGCCCGAGGCGGGGCCGGGCGAGGCGGCGGGCGGCGATGGCGGCGGTGGTGGCTCCGGCCACCGGAGCCACGGGCGGCGGCGGAGGCCGGTGGCCTCGGGCGGCAGCGGTCGGTGGCGGCGGCCACCTCTGGCCCGGGAGGAGGAGGAAGGGGGCCGGCGCGCGGGCCAGGCGGGCCCGGCGGCGGCGATGTGGGCGCGGCCCACGTGGCGCGCGCGGACTGGACGGGAGGCGGCGGCGGCGGACGTTGTCCGGCCGGGGCGGACACGTCCGTCGGCGCGGTGGAGCTGTTTTTTTTTTTAAAACGAGGAGGACGGGGAGGAAGACGAGATCTGAAATGGGGGGTGTATATATAGGCATAGAGGGAGCTAGGAGAGTCCAAATGAGGTGCGGTTTTTGCCCACGCGATCGTGATCGAACGCTCTAGGACATGGAGAAGAGTTTAGTGGGTTTTGGGCCAAATTTGGGGGGTGTTGGGCTGCAACACACACGAGGCCTTTTCGGTCCCTCGGTTAACCGTTGGAGTATCAAACGAAGTCCAAATGACCCGAAACTTGACAGGCGGTCTACCGGTAGTAAACCAAGGCCGCATGACAAGTCTCGGTCCAATCCGGAAATGTTTAATCCCCACACACGAAAGAAAGCTAGAAATGGCCACCGGAGGAGAACGAAGCATCGGAATGCAAAACGGACAACGGGGAAAATGCTCGAATGCATGAGATGAACATGTATGCAAAAGCAATGCACGAGATGACATGATAAGAGATGCACGGAAAAGAAAAACCCACACGGAGACAAGGACCCGAACCCGAGAAATAAATATAACTTAACACCGGAAAGGGCAAGAGTTGGATACAAATAGGGAAAGTTACATCCGGGGTGTTACAACACTCCACCACTACGAAAGGATCTCGTCCCGAGATCTAGGACTGAAAGAACTCCGGGTACTCAGAACGGAGGTGATCCTCGCGTTCCCATGTAGCTTCACGGTCGGAATGGTGAGACCACTTGACTTTGAGAAATTTGATTGACTTGTTGCGAGTCTTGCGTTCAGTCTCTTCAAGAATAGCAACTGGGTGCTCACGATAGGAGAGATCTTCTTGGAGCTCAATGTCCTCGAAGTTGACGGTGCGGTCAGGAGTCTTGAAGCACTTTCGAAGCTGAGAGACGTGGAACACACCATGAACATTGGCAAAGTTTGAAGGAAGCTCGAGCTGATAGGCGAGGTCGCCTCTCTTGCTAGCAATCTTGAAAGGTCCCACGTATCTAGGGGCAAGCTTCCCTTTGATACCGAAGCGACGAGTACCTTTCATAGGAGAGACGCGGAGGTAAACATGATCTCCGATCTCGAAAGCCAAATCACGGTGCTTACTATCATAATAGCTCTTCTGGCGGGATTGGGCTGCTTTGAGGTTATCACGAATGACTTTGCACATTTCTTCTGCTTCTGTGATTAAGTCATTACCCAGCAGCTGACGTTCACCGGTTTCAGACCAGTTGAGAGGGGTATGGCACTTCCTGCCATACAGTATTTCAAAGGGGGCCTTGCCCGAACTTGCTTGAAAACTGTTGTTATAGGAGAATTCAGCATAAGGAAGACAATACTCCCACTTCATGCCAAAGGAGATCACACAAGCCCTGAGCATATCTTCAAGAATCTGGTTGACACGCTCGACTTGACCGCTCGTTTGAGGATGGAAAGCTGTGCTGAAGCGGATGTTGGTGCCCATGGCCTTCTGAAAAGAATCCCAAAACTTGGAGGTAAAGATGCTGCCACGGTCTGAAGAGATCACTTGAGGAATACCGTGCAGAGAGACAATGCGAGAGGTATAGAGTTCCGCCAATTGAGCTGCAGTGATCGACTCTTTGATAGGCAGAAAGTGAGCCACTTTGGTGAGCTTGTCGATGACAACAAATATAGCATCATTGCCACGCTTGGACTTTGGAAACCCAGTCACGAAGTCCATTTCAATGTGGTCAAACTTCCATTTTGGAATGGCAAGAGGTTGGAGGAGACCAGCTGGCCTTTGGTGTTCTGCCTTCACTCTTCTGCAGACATCACATTCATTCACGAATTGAGCGATCTCGCGCTTCATTCGAGTCCACCAATAAGCTTGCTTGAGATCCTGATACATCTTCGTACTACCAGGGTGGATGGAGAGGAGAGAATTGTGAGCCTCGTTCATGATCACTTTACGAAGTTCACCTTTGGGCACAACAATACGACCGTCGAAGAAGAGAGTGTCCTTATTATCAAGTCGGTAGCACTTGTACTTGGACTGACTCTTGGCAATCCCAATCTTCACCTTTTTCACCATAGCATCAAGAAGCTGTGCTTGGCAAATCTGGTCTTCTAAGGTAGGAGAGACTTGAAGGTTGGCGAGGAAACCTTGAGGAACAACTTGCAGATTCAGTTTGCGGAAAGCTTCACAAAGCTCGGGTTGATAAGGCTTGAGAATCAGACTGTTGCAATAGGCCTTTCTGCTCAAAGCGTCAGCAATCACATTGGCCTTGCCTGGAGTATACTCAATACTCGGATTATACTCTTGAATCATTTCGACCCATCGAGTTTGTCTTAGGTTGAGATTAGGCTGAGTGAAGATGTACTTGAGACTCTTGTGATCAGTGAAAATGTCCACTTTTCTTCCCAATAGAAGATGTCTCCAAGTCAAAAGAGCATGCACAACTGCCGCCAACTCGAGATCATGAGTGGGGTAGTTCTTCTCATTAGGCTTCAACTGGCGAGATGTATAAGCAACAACTTTCTTCTCTTGCATCAAAACTGCACCGAGACCTTGGAGAGAGGCATCACAAAAGACCTCGTATGGCTTGGATTCATCAGGCGGAGTCAGAACTGGAGCAGTGATCAACTTCTCTTTCAAAGTGTTGAAAGCCATATCACACTCCGGAGACCAAACGTACTTGACGTGCTTCTGAAGAAGATTCGAGAGAGGCTTGGCGATCTTAGAAAAGTTTTCAATGAATCTTCGGCAATAGCTTGCGAGACCGAGAAAACTGCGGAGTTGCTTCACGTTCTGAGGAGGTTCCCAATTCACAATTGCAGACACCTTCTCAGGATTCACGGAAATGCCCTTGGCAGAGATGATATGACCAAGATAAAGAACCTCATCGAGCCAAAATTCACACTTGGAGAACTTGGCGTAGAACTGATGTTCCCTGAGCTTATCAAGAACCAAACGCAAGTGCTTGGCATGATCTTCCTTGTTCTTCGAGAAAACCAGAATGTCATCGAGATAGACCAAAACAAAGTCATTGGTGTAGGCGTTGAAGATGAAGTTCATCATGCGAGAGAACGTCGGAGGAGCATTGGCGAGGCCAAAAGACATGACAGTGTATTCATATGAACCAAAGCTTGTTCTGAATGCTGTCTTGGGAATATCTTCTTCACGAATGCGAATCTGGTGATAACCCATACGGAGATCAAGCTTGGAGAATACTTGAGCACCCTTGAGTTGTTCGAACAGCTCATTGATGTTGGGAAGTGGGTATTTGTTCTTGATGGTCTTCTTATTCACTGGACGGTAATCAACACAAAGTCGGCTCAAACCATCCTTCTTCTTCACAAAAAGAACACCACAACCCCACGGAGAAGTACTAGGCCGGATGAGACCCAATCTTTCTTGCTCATCGAGTTGTTTCTTCAACTCCTTCAACTCTTCGGGGCCGAGCTTGTAGGGACGTTTGCACACAGGTTCCGTACCGGGCTCAAGTTCAATAACAAATTCAACCGGCCGGTTTGGAGGCATCCCTGGGAGTTCTTCTGGAAAAACGTCTTGATACTCACAAACAACCGGAATCTGCGAAATAGCATCCAATTCACCCTTCTCATTGAGAGAAAACAACCGGATGGTATTATCCCGAGCGGCAAAGACAATGACATCCTCAGACGAAAGAGTCAGTTGAATCTGCCTGGCTGCACAATCAAGCTGAGCTTTATGCTTAGAGAGCCAGTCCATCCCGAGAATAAGATCAATATCCGAGTCACCGAGAACTGTAGGAGAAGCAAGAAACTTGAACTCGCCCATCGTGATAGAAACATCTGGAACGATGGAGTTAGCCTGCATGCGCTTGCCGGGAGAGACAACTGCTAAAGGACTAGGCAAAACTTGTGAAACCAATTCATGCCTATTTGTAAACGGTCTCGAGATGAAGCAATGCGATGCACCAGTGTCAAAAAGAACTTTTGCAGGAATATCATTAACAGGAAGGTTACCCATGATCACATCTGACGAGTCCTCTGCCTGAGCTGCATTCATCAAATTGACCTTGGCGTGCTTAGGGTTATGCTTGACCACAGCTGTACTTGCCGATCTCACAGGAGGAGGAGGAGGAAGACGCCTCTGGTTGAAACACTTGTTGGCATAGTGACCCTTCTGTTGGCACTTGTTGCACGTGACCTCTGAAAGCGGACGGTGATACGGAGCACTCGATCTTGGAGCTTGAGACGAAGTCTTGTTCTGAAAGCCTGGGTTGGGTGGGTGGGAAGAACCACTGCCACCTTTGCTCTTCTGCTGATACGGCTGACGGAACGGAGGAGGAGGAAGCCAAAACTTCTGCTGCTTAGCCACTTGAGTAGAGGAAGACGGAGTAACATCTCTGACTCGCTTCCTGGAAGCATCACACCTCAACTGAGCAGCCTCTTGCTTCAGTGCCATGTTGTAGAACTCATCGTATCTCAAGGGCTCAAAGAGAACAAGAGCGAGCTGAATTTCCTCACGAAGACCACCCCTGAACTGATATATCATGCTCTTCTCATCAGGCACGTCCTGCTTGGCAAAGCGGGCAAGTTTCTGGAACAATTTGTTGTAGTCATAGACAGACAAAGAGCCTTGCTTCAGATTGCGGAATTCCTCACGCTTGCTTTCAACCACGCTCTGCGGAATGTGATGAGCGCGGAAATCTTGACGGAAATCATCCCAAGTGATCAAACGTCCACCTCTGGAATCCTTGTACTGCTGGAACCACTCTGCAGCCTGATCTTTGAGTTGGAAGGAAGCGAACTTGACAAAGTCCTCAGGCCTGACGTTGCTGCACTCGAAATGCTTACACAGATCCACAAGCCAATCGTCAGCATCGGTTGCCTCACCACAATTGCTGAAAGTCTTTGGCCCGTTAGCAAGGAACTGGTTGAGTGTAGCAAAGTGACTCTGATTGCTGCCTTGATTCCCTTGACTGCCTTGATTGCGCTCTTGGAGAATTTGCATGATCAGCTGAGTATTTGCATTAGTTGCGGCCATCACAGCTTGCCATGCCTCTGGAGGAGGTGGAGGTGGAGGTGGATCAGGATTCGGAGTCGTGCGCGTTGGAGGAGCCATCCTGAAGATGTTGACCACCATTAGCACATGACAGATAAATATTGAAGCTGAATCCAACGGAATGAAAAAATTGCAACATATAATCTTCACATCCGAACAAAATGAACGAATGCATTTCTCTTGAAGTGGTCACATATTCCTAAACTGCGAAGCCACGAAGAATCAGGTAGAAGGGGTACAACAACGAGGAATGGAATCAACATATGACGTCGAAGCAAAACGAATGCCACAACTCGAAATAAAACCAAGGGTTGGCTTGCGGAATAAGCCGGAACAAATACATGATAGAAATTTCGTCCGAAGTTTTCGTGGTGGGACCTACACGGGCTCGATCGTACAGCACCATCATGTACAAGGCAGTGCACATGACATACGAAGCGTCCCCGAGTCAGCATAGCCAAGGACTCTTTAAGACACAACGAGACCACTGTAAAATCGACCGTGAATAGGCGAACCACTAGACGTCGAACCCCAATTTCATATCATACATCTGTCGGAAAGATATCCTAAGGCTACTTGAATTCCCACCTATGAAATTTCTGAAATTTTCCCGGTTATGCAATCAGGTGTTGGGGATACAGGGGAAGCATAATATCTCACCCAAGCTAGCAAATCCTACATCCAGCTGTATCCATCCTTCAACACATAACCAAGAAACCTTCGGAAACCATCTATCTCAACCTTCGAAAAGCATCCGTTATACAAGTTATGGCGATACTCCCGAACTCCCGCCCCAGTACTGGGTGGCGTCGAGGTTATCTCACCAACGAACTGCATAAAAGAGTTTTTCGATGTCGCGCACAAATCTCAAGTATACCAGAATTGCAACGATAAAATTGTGACGACAACACCTCGGAGCTCAACTCCCCGGGACACTGCCACAACCCCTAAAGACAGGAGGCACCAAGAACAATGTTCTCGTCACAAAACCATCGGAACAAAACCAAGATACTCGCGTGATCCTAAAATTTTTTTTAGTGAAATTTGAGAAGAGAAGAGTCAAAACTCTACGTCAGGATGCCTTACCAGAGCGATGAGGAGACTGGGAAGTAAAAAGAATTCCTAAGCTCTCCGATATACAATTCCTAAGGACTCAAAACATTTTTCTAGACACAACTCGGCTGCTAAAAGCGATCAAGCAATGGGGCTCCTAAGGTCGGGGAAGGCTCTGATACCAACTTGTAACGCCCTCGATGCGGCTATAGCTCCCACGTGTCGAGGCACGACTTAGAGACATAACCGCATTGAAAGCAATGTCGCAAGTCAGGCAATCATTACAACATCCCATGTAATACATAATAAAAGGGGGAGATAACATAGTTGGCTTACACTCGCCACGTCACATCAGAGTACATAAATAACATTCATCATACAAATCACTCATGGCCCGACTACGGCGCCAAAATAGAAAAGACCCCCAACATGCGACAAGGCCCTGAATCGATAACCCCAACTAGGCACCACTACTGATCGTCGGGAAAGGAAACATAATAACGCTGAGAGTCCTCGTCGAACTCCCACTTGAGCTCGTACTCGTCACCTGGAGCAGAATCACCTGGACCTGCATCTGGAATTATAGTATCTGTGAGCCACGGGGACTCAGCAATCTCACACCCATGCTATCAAGACTATTTAAGCTTATAGGACAGGATAAGGCAAGTATGTGGAGCTGCAGCAAGCGACTAGCATATGTGGTGGCTAACTTATCCGCAAAAGAGAGCGAGAAGAGGAGGCAAGGCGCGAGCGAGAAACTAGAGGAACAACCTGCGCAAGCATAACTCCAACACCGTGTCCACTTCCCGGACTCCGCCGAGAAGAGGCCATCACGGCAACACACGCAGTTGATTCGTTATAATTAATTAAGGTTTAAGTTATCTACAACCGGACATTAACAAATTCCCATCTGCCCATAACCGCGGGCACGGCTTTCGAAAGTTCAATCCCTGCAGGGGAGTCCCAACTTAGCCCATGACAAGCTCTCACGGTCAACGAAGGAAAAGACCTCCTCCCAAGACGTTCCGATCAGACTCGGTATCTCGGTAACTCAAGACACTTCGACAGGTTAAAACAAGACCAGCAACACCGCCCGAATGTGCCGACAAATCCCGATAGGAGCTGCACATATCTCTTTCTCAGGGCACACTCAGATTGTCCTAGGTACGGGTAGGCCAGCCCAGAGTTGCCCCTGGTGGCCACCGGTAGCTGACAGGTGGACCAACACTCAGAGGAGCACTGGCCCGGGGGGGGTTAAAATAAGATGACCCTTGAGTCTGCAGAACCCAAGGGAAAGAAAAGGCTAGGTGGCAAATGGTAAAACCAAGGTTGGGCATTGCTGGAAAAGCTTTAATCAAGGCGAAATATCAAGGGGTTCCCATTATAACCCAACCGCGTAAGGAACGCAAAATCCGGGAACATAACACCGATATGACGGAAACTAGGGCGGCAAGAGTGGAACAAAACACTAGGCGAGAGGCCGAGCCTTCCACCCTTTACCAAGTATATAGATGCATTAAGATATCATAGCAATATAGTGATACCCCAACAAGCAAAATAAAAGATGTTCCAATAGGAACGGCTCCAATCTTCACCTGCAACTAGCAACGCTATAAGAGGGGCTGAGCAAAGCGGTAACATAGCCAATCAACGGTTTGCTAGGACAATGGTAGGTTAGAGGTTCAATCATGCAATTGGGAGGCTGACAAGCAAGTGGTAGGCATCGTAGCAGTGGCAAAGCAAAAGAGCGAGCAAACTAGCATAGCAAAGATAGTAGTGATTTCGAGGGTATGATCATCTTGCCTGCATAGTTGTCAGAGTTGACTGGATCCTCACAAGCAAACTCAATGGGCTCCTCGGTAGCGAACTCGTCTCCCGGCTCTACCCAACAATACAAACAAGCAACAAGGATACAATCAACCACGTGCAAGACCAAGCAATATGAGGAAATGATGATATGCTATGCGGGATGCGATGCGGGATGCAAAATGCAAGATATGACAGGAAATGCATGAACCCGGCCTCAACTTGGAAAACCAAGTGTGCCACTGGATAGAGGGGATGAAATCGCTTGAAAACGATATAAAGATCATTGGAATCGGAGTTACGGTTTGGAAATGGCAAGCGTTTTAAGATATGGCACCGGTCTGCGATTTACAGCAAGTAGGCATCTGAATGCAACGAAATGAACATGCTACAGCCACCAAACATGAAAACAAAATACATGGAAGTGATGTACACAAGATGGTTAATAAAACACTAGCACTGAGCCATAGGAAAATTCATCCATTAAGAGGTTCAAACAAGCATGGCAAAAATGAATATGCAAAACAGATTCCAGACTTAGTGAAATTAACACTAGCCTGAAATTTCAGATCATGAAGCCCTCTTCGGAGCAGCAAAACAACATGATAGATAACCTGAACATGACAAGTAAGAACATGGCATGGAAGTACTCAACAAGCTTAACAAAAGACCCAAAGTGACCTGGGGTCAAAAGGGTTCACAAAATACTCTACCGAGCTCACGAACATAGCTCGAACACAATCAGTTTTCAGACTTAGTGAAAACTGAGACATGCTGAAATTATAGCTCACGAAGGCATGTAAATGAGCTCGATGCACTCACTACGGTGCAAGTCATGGCAAGGTAAGCATATATCCAGAAAGAAAACACAATATTCTAGCTACACATGGCAAGAACAAAGGCATAGCATGCATGGAACACTAACGGTAGCATCGGCAAAATCGCAAACAAGTTGACGATCTGCCCAAATTAACAACGAAGCAAAAGTTGAGCTCGATTGAGTCAACCTAGAGCACTCCACATATGCAAACAAAGACATGGATGGATAGAGCATAACATAAATATCAAAACTCCCTTACTGATCATCCTCAAAAGAGGCACGGATCACTAGGAAACAAGCTGGACATATAGCATCACGAACTAAAATATCCCAGACTTAGTGAAAATCACTAAGTCCCTGAAATCAGCAATCTCAGGTACCTCTCTTCGCAAGCTTGCACAAGACAACACACACATCCTAAAAATGCATGGGTGGCACCTCTGGAAAGAAGACAAAATGCTTAACAATCCATCCCAAAGGGGCACAGGCATATCATGCACGGATTAAACATGGCAAAAATGACAAAAGTGCATGATGAACTAACGGATCTGCAATTTAACTCACGAAGCCTCCTTCTAACAGCATTTAGGGCATCAAGATGAGATCAAATGCAAATGATGCAATGGAATAAAATGATGTACATGTCGAGGCGAAGATTTTGATATATTATATGCCCAAAACGGAGCTACGGATGCAAAGTTACGGGTAGTCAAAGATTGCACAAAAATTAAGGGGGGGAGAGGAAAAAGTCAACCCTCAGTTTTAGATCTCAGATCTAGGGTTTCGGGCACTGTTCACGGCGGCACTGTAGCAGCTCGGCGCCGGAGTTCGCGCTCGCCGGAGAAAGACGCCGGAGGAGAGGAGGGGCTCGCCGGCCGGGGCAGCGGCAGCGGTCGGCGGCGCCGGCGGGGGCGGCGGCGGCGGCGCGGCGAAGAGGCGGCGGGGCCCGAGGCGGGGCCGGGCGAGGCGGCGGGCGGCGATGGCGGCGGTGGTGGCTCCGGCCACCGGAGCCACGGGCGGCGGCGGAGGCCGGTGGCCTCGGGCGGCAGCGGTCGGTGGCGGCGGCCACCTCTGGCCCGGGAGGAGGAGGAAGGGGGCCGGCGCGCGGGCCAGGCGGGCCCGGCGGCGGCGATGTGGGCGCGGCCCACGTGGCGCGCGCGGACTGGACGGGAGGCGGCGGCGGCGGACGTTGTCCGGCCGGGGCGGACACGTCCGTCGGCGCGGTGGAGCTGTTTTTTTTTTAAAACGAGGAGGACGGGGAGGAAGACGAGATCTGAAATGGGGGGTGTATATATAGGCATAGAGGGAGCTAGGAGAGTCCAAATGAGGTGCGGTTTTTGCCCACGCGATCGTGATCGAACGCTCTAGGACATGGAGAAGAGTTTAGTGGGTTTTGGGCCAAATTTGGGGGGTGTTGGGCTGCAACACACACGAGGCCTTTTCGGTCCCTCGGTTAACCGTTGGAGTATCAAACGAAGTCCAAATGACCCGAAACTTGACAGGCGGTCTACCGGTAGTAAACCAAGGCCGCATGACAAGTCTCGGTCCAATCCGGAAATGTTTAATCCCCACACACGAAAGAAAGCTAGAAATGGCCACCGGAGGAGAACGAAGCATCGGAATGCAAAACGGACAACGGGGAAAATGCTCGAATGCATGAGATGAACATGTATGCAAAAGCAATGCACGAGATGACATGATAAGAGATGCACGGAAAAGAAAAACCCACACGGAGACAAGGACCCGAACCCGAGAAATAAATATAACTTAACACCGGAAAGGGCAAGAGTTGGATACAAATAGGGAAAGTTACATCCGGGGTGTTACAGCTAGTTGGACTATGGCCGCATACTCCTGATGCACTTCCCAGACAATGCATATACACTAGCATGCCTCTGCTTGTCCTTGTGTGCGTCGTAAGGGGAGGCGCCCGCGCGCGCTGCTGCACCGCTCGTGCCTGGCCAGACCTCTGCGAGCTCGTCGGGCACCTCGTGCTCCGTCGTCTATTGCTCCTCACGCGCCTCACCTCCTTCTTCGCGGCGCTCGGCCGCCTCTGCGCGCCCCTGCTTCGTGCTCTGTCCGCGCTCATCCTCGCGGGCCCTCGGCCGTCCGCGACGACCGCGCCGCCTTCGTGCTCCTCCTGAACCAGTAGTTGGTCACGGGCGTCGCCAGCCCGACGCCGCGCTTCCCTACTGGGCGCCCGTGTTCTCCGCCCCACCGTCTCCAGCCTCGCTCACGCCGGATCCGCGTGCATCATCCCACCTGCTGGCTCGCAGCCCACGCTGGCTGCACTTGGCCTCCCGACCGCCATCCGGGTCGTCGCGCCCCCTGCCGGCTCCAGCTCGCGCCTCCGCCACCCGGCCTGCATTGGGCCGACCGCAGTCGCGCCTCGCCGGCTCTACCCCGGCATCCGGCTCCCTGTCACTGCCGCCCCATCCGGCGCCTGTCTCACCGCGCCCCGCATCCACCCCGCACACGCGCTGGCGACGGCGCTCGACGACTTCGCGCAACCCGGCGGCCAGCCGCCTCCGACCGCGCCGCCTTGCCCTCGTGGTCCCGCGCCTGGCCTCCTCTCTCCGCCGGCTCGCCCCCTCTGGTCGCGTACGGCTCCTCCGCGTGCGTGCTACGCCGCCTCCCGCTCCATCCGCTCGGCGCCCTGCTGCGCCAACCCCCCGTAGTCGCGCGCCCCCGCGCCCGGGTGATTCGCAGTCTCTGCGCTGCTCCTCCGCCCGCCTGGTCCGTTGCCGGCTTCGCCCGCCACACAGCGACCCGGCCGCTTGCCGGGTCCGCCCGCAACCCGGCTGGCCGGCTTGCCGCCCCCGCGTTGCCTCGCCCAACCGGTCGTCTCGTCGGGTCCGCCCCGCGCCGCTCCTGGCCGGCTCCTGTGCACCTGCCGGCTTGCCGCCCAGCTCTAGCCGGTTCCATGCGTCTACGCCTCCCCAGCTCCGCCTCCGACCTGACCCGCCGCCTCCGCTGCCGCACCGCGTCCCGGCCGCCGACTTCCACTGCGACCCGACCGCCGGCTGCTGCGGCATCCCGGCCCGCCGGCTTCGCCCGCGCCATTTTCTGCCACGACCCGGCCGCCGGTTTCCGCCGAGTCCGGCTCCTGCCCGCTGCTCATGCCCGCTAAAAGAAATAAAAGACGGGCCAGCTGGAGACAAAAGAAAAGTCAACAACCGGCTATTAACCCCAAGAAAAGAAAAAAAGAGGTCGAGTGCCTAATCCGGCTGAGAAGAGGTTGGATACCCAGCCAGCTGACTAAAAAAATGTGTACGTCTGGCTGTCCACAGCCGGCTGATGATAAAAAGTCTTTGTCCGGCTGCAGCCGTCCGAAGAGAAGAAAAGAAAAAAAATGTCTGTCCGTCCGTCTGCCTACTTCGACACTTGGACGGCTAGACGTGACCCGGCCTGCCTGCCCGCGTCAACGTGTGGCCGGCAGGAGCGCCAGCCGGCTGCCGTCTGCCTCGATGCCTGGCCGGTCAAGCCTCGGCCTGATGCTCGGGGGCTACACCCAGCGGGTGCGCTGGCGCGCCCCCGCGAGAAAAGAAGACAAAGTAGTTGCCGGGAGATCCGGCCTGACTACTCAGCAGTCGGCCCGAATGTCGGGGGCTACACCCAGCGGGTGCGCTGACGCGCCCCCGCAAAGGAGAAGACAAAGTAGTCACCGGGATATCCGGCCCGACTGCTCAGCAGTCGGCCCAAATGTCGGGGGCTACACCGAGCGGATGCGCTGACGCGTCCCCGTGAAGATTGCAGACAAGGAAAGAGTTTTTGCCGGCTGTCAGCAGCCAGCAGAAGAGAAAAAGAAGAAAAAGGGTGTTGCAAGCCGCCTCGCCACCTGGCCGGTCGAGCCTGATCGGTCGGGACCCCTTCGAGCACCCGGAGGCTCGAAGACTACACCCAGCGGGTGCGCCAGCACGCTCAGCAAGCGTTGAGCCGTGCCGGCTGTCTTCTGCAAACTCCGCCTCGGCTACACAAAAATCAATGTGAGCTCTTCACCCGCATATTTTTGCACTACGCAAGCACGGATAACCCCGAGCGATGCTCGGGGAACTATCTCCGCATTTCATTATAGTTGAATCACTGTTCGCCCCGGCGCCAGCCAGATTTGGCCCGGGGGCTGGCCGCTTGGCCTGAGACGTTTGTTCCTGCAGACGGCTTAGTAGCGTGTGCAGTACCAAAGGCCCACTCTTAGCCACAGACCGCAGAGCGGCTGTCCGGCTAGCAAGAGTGAACGCTGAAGGCCACTCATGCGAAAAAACATCCGGAAAGAAAAACGGTTCGGGCGACCCGGCCATTTTCCTTTACAAGTATCTACTCGGTTGAATCTGCTCCCAGACTGTGAGTACTATACACTCCGCTTCACGGCCCACTGTCAGCCACACACCGCAGAGCGGCTGTCCGGCGAGCGAGAGCACAAGCCAAAAAGCGGAGGGAACATGAAAAAGATTGAAGGGGGCTCGGACGAAACCAAGTCGACACCCTCCGCATAAAACTTGCAATGCTAAAAGCAAACACTTGATATATCCGCGTGGACTAACTTTGTCTTTTTTAAGATCATTTCCATGAACACTCGCCAAAAAACCTCCGCCCAACTTTGCCAAGTTGCCCGGAGGCTTGGGGGCTACTGACGGAGTAATTGACCACGGGTACCCCGAAGACGGTAAGACAATAAATCAAGACATCGGGGCTAGCAAAGCCCCCCAGTCCGACTGCCCGGCTGCTCCTGCCGGCTGCCGACTGCGCCAACCAGCCGGCTGCCGACTGCAGCTTGACTCGACACCGACAAGACCCCGACGAGACGGCCATACCGCGGACAAGACAGCCGTACCGCGACGCCATCATGTACAATGTCACTTGTCCCCTGGAACTATTTATGAAGTGACCTAGGGGACAAGCATGACATGCACCATGCCTTACCCATGCCCACTACCAAGCTTACATCCTAAGCTACCCTCTCCTATATAAAGGAGAAGACACACATAGGCGCACACATATACATGCCCATGGACTCTCACGCGCACACACAAGCAACTAGCTAGCAAGCTAGCTAGCTATCCATCCATCCATCCACATGAGCACACATGCTCACGGCCATGAGCATGGCTGACCACTAGCATGCCTCATATAGGCATATACAAAGCCAGATGCCTATGGCCCTGCTTTCAGATACAGCTCCAGGAGCACTCTATACCAGATATACCAGATATACTCAGACATGCAGGAGTAGGGGTGTTATCTCTCCGGAGAGCCCCGAATCTGGATAAACTAGCGCGTGCTACTCGCATACCCGCTCCCGATCCTATCAGCAGCGGTCTTACCCTCACACTAAGCCCTTGTGGCATCTGTCGACTCGCAAGCCCTCCGTGAGAATACCACGACACCCATCATTGGAATATACAAGCCAAGTTCTATAATGAAAACTTCCCACTAGTATATGCAAGTGAAAAAATAAGAAACTATCTATCATGAAGACCATGTTGCCTATTTTGAAGCACAAGTGTGGAAAAAGGATAGTAACATTGACCCTTCTCTCTTTTTCTCTCATTTTTTTTGTTTGGGCTTCTTTGGCCTCTTTTTCTATTTGGGCTTCTTTGGCCTCTCTTTTTTCTCACATATGACAATGCTCTAGTAATGATGATCATCACACTTTTATTTACTCATAACTCAATGTTACAACTCGATACTAGAACAAAAATATGACTCTATGTGAATGCCTCCGGCGGTGTACCGGGATATGCGATGAATCAAGAGTGACATGTATGAAAGAATTATGAAAGTGGGTTTTCCACAAATATGATCTCAACTACATGATCATGCAAAGCAATATGACAATGATGGAGTGTGTCATAATAAACAGAACGGTGCAAAGTTGCATGGCAATATATCTCGGAATGGCTATGGAAATGTCATAATAGGTAGGTATGGTAGCTGTTTTGAGGAAGATATAAGGAGGCTTATGTGTGACATATCGTATCATATCATGGGGTTTGGATGCACCGGCGAAGTTTGCACCAACTCTCGAGGTGAGAAAGGGCAATGCACGGTACCGAAGACGCTAGCAAATTGCGGAAAGGTAAGAGTGCGTATGATCCATGGACTCACATCAGTCATAAAGAACTCATATACTTATTGCAAATGTTTATTAGCCCTCGAAGCAAAGTACTACTACGCATGCCCCTAGAGGGATAGATTGGTAGGAAAAGACCATCGCTCGTCCCTGACCGCCACCCATAAGGAAAGCACTCAAAGAACACCCCATGATTCAAATTTGTCACACAATGTTTACCATACGTGCATGCTACAGGACTTGCCAACTTTAACACAAGTATTTCTCAATTTCACAATTGCCCAACTAGCATGACTCTAACATTACCATCTTTATATCTCAAAACATCTATCAAGAATCATAGTGGTCAATGCACTCTATATGAAAGTTTTTATCATACCCATCTAGAATCCCTATCATATTAGGACTACTTTTATAGCCAATGCAAATTACCATGTTGTTCTAAAAGACTCTCAAAATAATATAAGTGAAGCATGAGAGATCAATAATTTCTACAAAATAAAACCACCACCGTGCTCTAAAAAATATAAGTGAAGCACTGAGCAAAATTATCTAGCTCAAAAGATATAAGTGAAGCACATAGAGTATTCTAATAAATTACCATTAATGTGTGTCTCTCCCAAAAGGTGTGTACAGCAAGGATGATTGTGGTAAAATAAAAATCAAAGACTCAAATCATACAAGACGCTTCAAGCAAAACACGTATCATGTGGTGAATAAAAATATAGCCTCAAGTAAAGTTACCGATAGACGAAGACGAAAGAGGGGATGCCTTTTGGGGCATCCCCAAGATTAGACTTTTGGTTGTCTTTGGATTTTACCTTGGGTGCCTTGGGCATCCCCAAGCTTAGGCTCTTGCCACTCCTTGTTCCAAAATCCATCAAATCTTTACCCAAAAACTTGAAAACTTCACAACACAAAACTCAATAGAAAATCGCATGAGCTCAGTTAGTATAAGAAAACAAATCACCACTTGAGGTACTGTAATGAACTCATTATATTATTTATATTGGTGTTAAACCTACTGTATTCAAACTTCTCTATGGTTCATACCCCCCGAAACTAGCCATAGATTCATCAAAATAAGCAAATAACACACGAAAAACAGAATCTGTCAAAAACAGAACAATCTGTAGTAATCTCTAGGTTTCGAATACTTCTGTAACTACAAAAATTCTACTAAATTAGGAAGACCTAAATAATTTGTATATTTATCTACTGTAGTTGGAATCGGTATTTTATCGCTCTCTAGTTAAAAATGAAAATTATTCTTGTGAGAGCATAATCTCTGTTTTTTCAGCAAGATCAAATAACAAGCATCCAAGAAGATCCTAAAGGCTTTACTTGGCACAAACATTAATTAAAACATAAAAACACAATCATAACAGAGGATAGATGATTTATTTATTACTAAACAGAAACAAAAAGCAAGGAACAAAAATAAAATTGGGTTGCCTCCCAACAAGCGCTATCGTTTAACGCCCCTAGCTAGGCATAAAAATAAGAATAGCTCTAGGTATTGCCATCTTTGGTATGCAATCCATAAGTAGCTCTCATAATAGATTCATAAGGTAATTTAATTTTCTTCCTAGGAAAGTGTTCCATGCCTTTCCTCAATGGAAATTAGAATCTAATATTTCTTTCTTTCATATCAATGATTGCACCAATCGTTCTAAGGAAAGGTCTACCAAGTATAATAGGACAAGTAGGATTGCAATCTATATCAAGAACAATAAAATCTACGGGCACATAATTCCTATTTGCAACAATAAGAACATCATTAATTCTTCCCATAGGTTTCTTAATGGTGGAATCGGCAAGATACAAATTTAAAGAACAATCATCAAATTCACGGAAACCTAGCACGTCACACAAAGTTTTTGGAATCGTGGAAACACTAGCACCTAAATCACATAAATCATATCATTCATGATCTTTAATAGTAGGTTCCCACTCATCATATAGTTTTCTAGGGATAAAAACTTCTAATTCAAGTTTTTCTTCATAAGATTGCATTATAGCATCAACGATATGTTTAGTGAAAGCTTTGTTTTGATCATAAGCATGAGGATAATTTAACACAGATTGCAACAAGGAAATACAATCTATCAAAGAGAAATTATCATAATTAAATTCCTTGAAATCCAAAATAGTGGGTTCATTTCTATGTAAAGTTTTGACCTCTTCAATCCCACTTTTACCAATTTTTGCATCAAGATCTAAAAACTCCGAATCATTGGGACGCCTTCTAATTAAAGTTGACTCATCTGCAGTCCCATCTTTATCAAGATTCATATTGGCAAACAAAGATTTAATAGGAGACACACCAATCACTTTTAGATCTTCATCATTATTATCATTAAAACTAGAAGAACATGCTTTCACAAAGCAATCTTTCTTAGCATGCATCCTAGCGGTTCTTTCTTTGCACTCATCAATGGAAATTCTCATGGCTTTGAGAGACTCATTGATATCATGCTTAGGTGGAATAGATCTAAGTTTCAAAGAATCAACATCAAGAGAAATTCTATCCACGTTCCTAGCCAACTCATCAATCTTAAGCAATTTTTCTTCAACAAAAGTATCGAAATTCTTTTGCGAATTCATAAATTCTTTAACACTAGTCTCAAAATCAGAGGGCATCTTATTAAAATTTCCATAAGAGTTGTGGCAGGAATTACCATAATTATTAGAGGAATTACTAGGGAACGGCCTAGAATTAAAGTTTCCTCTATACGCGTTGTTACCAAAATTGTTCCTTCCAACAAAATTCACATACATAGATTCATTACTATTCTCAATCAAAGTAGACAAAGGCATGTCATTAGGATCAGAAGAAACACTCTTATTAGCAAACAATTTCATAATCTCATCCATCTTTCCCCTCAAGACATTAATCTCTTCTTTCGCATGAACCTTTTTACTAGTAGATCTTTCGTTGTGCCATTGAGAATAATTAACCATAATATTATCTAGGGGTTTAGTAGTTTCTCCTAAAGTGATTTCCATAGAAGTGCCTCCCGCGGACGAATCTAAAAGATTTCTAGAAGCAAAATTTAACCCAGCATAAAAAAATTGTATAATCATCCATAACTTCAAACCATGTGTAGGGCAATTATGTATCATTAATTTCATCCTCTCCCAAGCTTGTGCAACATGCTCATGATCAGGTTGCTTAAAATTCATAATATCGTTTCTAAGAGAGGTGATCTTAGCGGGAGGAAAATACATAGAGACAAAAGCATCTTTGCACTTATTCCATGAACCAATAATATTTTTAGGCAAAGAAGAGAACCAAGTTTTAGCACGATCTCTAAGTGAAAACGGAAATAGCTTCAATTTAACAATATCATTATCCACATTTTTCTTATTTTGCATATCACATAAATCAACAAAGTTGTTTAGATGGGTAGCGGCATCTTCACTAGGAAGACCAGCGAATTGATCTTTCATGACAAGATTCAGCAAAGCAGTATTAATTTCACAATATTCAGCATCGGTAAGAGGAGCAATCGGAGTGCTAATAAAAGCATTGTTGTTGGTATTGGTAAATTCAAATAATTTAGTATTATCTTGAGCCATCGTTGAGGGAGTCCTGGATTAGGAGGTCCTCGGACAGCCGGACTATACGCTTTGGCCGGACTGTTGGACTATGAAGATACAAGATTGAAGGCTTCGTACCGTGTCCGAATGGGACTCTCCTTTGCGTGGAAGGCAAGCTTGGCGAACCGAATATGTAGATCTCCCTCTTTGTAACCGACTCTGTGTAACCCTAGCCCCCTCCGGTGTCTATATAAACCGGAGGGTTTAGTCTGTAGGACAACAATAATCAGAATCATAGGCTAGCTTCTAGGGTTTATCCTCTATGATCTCGTGGTAGATCAACTCTTGTAATACTCATATCATCAAGATCAATCAAGCAGGAAGTAGGGTATTACCTCCATCGAGAGGGCCCGAACCTGGGTAAACATTGTGTCCCCCGCCTCTTGTTACCATCAGCCTTAGACGCACAATTCGGGACCCCTATCCGAGGTCCGCCGGTTTTGACACCGACATTGGTGCTTTCATTGAGAGTTCCACTGTGCCGTCACGTAAAGGCTTGATGGTCCTGCGATCATCGGCAACAATGTGAACCGGGGTGAGGTTTTTCTCCCCGGACAGATCTTCGTATTCGGCGGCTTCGTATTGCGGGCCAACTCACTTGGCCATCTAGAGCAGATCGAGAGCTACGCCCCTGGCCATCAGGTCAGGTTTGGAAGCTTGAAATATACTAACGACATCCGCGGAGACTTGATCTTCGACAGATTCGAGCCCATGTAAGGTGCGCCACATAGTCACGACGAGCATGACTTGGCTCTGCCGTCGGACGGTGTTCGGGAGATTACACCTGCGGCTACTACAGCCCTCAATCCGGAGCAGATCGTGCCATCCGAGGACGGGTGGATGGACCCCACCACAGAGGCCGCGCACTCAGCGGCAATAGAGCCGAATACAGACTTCACCTCCTATGAGACCTGTGTTACCGGACCCTCGGATTCGTCCCCGGCCATAGGCTCCGAACCGCCTGTGTCCATGCCTATCCAATCTTATTGGGCACTGATCATGGAGTTTACCTCCGCGGATATTTTTCAGCACTTGCCCTTAGGCGATGTGCTAGACACGTTGAGGTCTCTCTCCTTGTCAGGAGACCCCCGGCCGAACTATGTCCGGCTCGAGTGGGAAGCGGACGATGAAGAAATTTGTTCCCCACCCACCACCCACTTAATAGCCACTGTCGACGACTTAACCAACATGCTTGATTTTGACTCTAAAGACATCGACGGTATGGACGACGATGCAGGAGAGGAACAAGAACCACCGCCCACAAACAGCCACTTCATCACACGATATATACATGGTGGATACACCCAAAGAAAACAACGACAAGGAACGGGAGGACGCGGAGAAGGGTAGTCGCCTCGAGAAGCAACCGAAGCGACAACGTAGGCGCCGCCCCAAATCCCGCCTCAGCAAAAACAGCGATAACAGTGCAAGAAAGAATAATACCCCGGTCAACTCCAAAGAAAACGACGACCACATGGACCCAGCGATGGAGCAGGATGAGCCAGCGGACGGCGAACATAGTACAAAGCCGCTGTCCGATCACAGCGACACTGAGGGTAAAGCTCATCAACCTGTCTCCGGAGAGGAGAACAGTCCGGACGACGATGCACACATCATCCCGGAAAGGCACTTGGAACAAGAGAACCTCCATAGAAGGCTTATTGCCACTGCGAGGAGCCTGAAGAAGCAGAAGCAAAGGCTTAAGGCCGCGCAGAATACGCTCAACAACAGATGGAATAAAGTGCTTGACACTGAAGAAAAGTACGGCGGTAGTCGCCACACAAAGAGCTATCCAAAGCGCAAGCTGCTGCCTGAATTCGACGACGAGGCTTTAGAGCCCACTCAGCCGAAAAATAAAACGACCGATCAGCCGGATCGACCACTCCGTGGCCGTGACAGGGCAGCTAACAACGTCGCACACAAGTCAGCATGCGATTTACATGAAGACCTCCACAAAAAACCGGTATGGCCAGGTCCATCTATGGATCTAGGAAGCGCGCTCTGGCACAGAATCATGGCCGCCCAAACGACTATACTGACCGAATAACAGCTCGGTATCAAAACCAAATGCTACAATTGTCCGAAGAATGCCATGACACATCCAAATACAGGGGTGCCACACACCCCCTATGCTTCACCGATGAGGTGCTGGATCATGAATTTCCAGAGGGATTCAAACCCGTGAACATAGAGGCATACGACGGAACGACGGACCCTGGGGTCTGGATTGAGGACTTTATCCTTCACATCCACATGGCTCGCGGAGATGATCTCCACGCCATCAAATACCTGCCCCTCAAGTTGAAAGGACCAGCTCGGCACTGGCTGAAAGCCTCCCCGAAAACTCAATTGGAAGCTGGGAGGAGCTTGAGGATGCTGTTAGGGCCAATTTTCAAGGGACCTATGTCCGACCTCCGGACGCAGACGATTTAAGTCACATAATTCAACAGCCCGGAGAGTCACCCCAAAAGCTTTGGAACAGATTTCTCATGAAGAAGAATCAAATTGTCGACTGTCCTGATGCCAAAGCCTTAGCGGCTTTCAAGCACAGTGCCCAGGACGAATGGCTCGCCAGACACCTCAGCCAGGAAAAATCGAGGACAATGACAAACCTAACAAGCCTTATGACCCGCTTTTGCACAGGCGATGATAATTGGCTGGCCCGTAGCGGCACCAGCAACCCAGGCATATTCGAAGTCAGGGCTGGCAACGGGAAACCGCGACGCAACAAAAGCAAGCGTTGAAACAACGAAGACAGCCCAGACAACACGGCGGTAAACACCGGATTCAGGGGCTCTTGACCTGGTTAACGGAAAAAGCCATTTAAAGGTAGCAGAGATGGACCGTCTAGCCTAAACAAGATTCTAGATAGATTATGTCAGATTCATGGCACCTCCGACAAACCTGCAAATCACACCAACAGAGAATGCTGGGTCTTCAAGCAGGTCGGCAAGCTAAACGCCGAACACAAGGGGAGGGAGACACCAAGCGAAGACGTGGATGAACCTCGCCTCCCGAAAACTGGGGGGCAGAAAAAATTCCCACCAGAGGTCAAAATAGTGAACATGATTTACGCAACTCACATACCGAAGAGGAGGCGCCAGCGCGCACCCCGAGACGAATACGCCGTGGAGCCCGTCACCCCCAAGTCCAACCCTTGGTCAGCCTGCCCGATCACTTTTGATCACTGTGATCACCCAACTAGTATCAGGCACGGAGGATCGGCTGCCTTGGTACTAGACCCAATAATTGACGGATACAATCTCCCCCGAGTCCTTATGGACGGCTGCAGTAGTCTTAATTTGATATATCAAGACACCGTCCGCAAAATGGGGATAGACCCGACAAGAATCAGCCAAAGCAATACTACCTTTAAAGGAGTAATACCAGGCCCAGAGGCCCATTGCACGGGCTCTCTAGTACTAGAGGTTGTATTCGGTTCTCCCGACAACTTCCGAAGTGAAGAATTAACATTCGACATTGCTCATTCCGAAGCGGCATTCATGCACTACTCGGAAGAAGGCCTTCGCTTGTTTTAATGCAGTACCGCATTATGCTTACCTTAAGCTTAAGATGCCCGGTCCACATGGCATCATCATAGTTAGCGGAAACACAGAGCGTTCCTCACGTACGGAGGAATATGTGGAGACTCTAGCAGCCACTCACTGACCGGCCTCTCCAACCAGAATAAATGATCGGTCCTCAAGACCGCGGACATGGTTAGACGAGTCCGGCGCACCCCTAGCTGTAACAGCTCAGATAAACCTAAGATTGGGTCGATGGATATACCCCCATAGGTGGTGCTAGGGGCTTCCCGCATGTAAAAAGGGCCACAGTTCGGCTTGACCCTATTTAGATTACATTTTAATGGTTCACTAAGAATAACCAATTTTTCGCAAGAAGACTTTCACTTGGGTTTTTCTCTTTTACAGATGACCATCGTGCTACACCCTTCCAGGATATGGCACAATGGAGACACAGGCGCAGACGTGCAGCAGGGCCCTACTCAAAGGCTTCTTCTTAGATTAAGCCCCCTGTGTAAACCTTTTTTACTGTCTCTTGTTGCTTCACTCCCTCCGGATACTCTACACAACCGAAAGGGATGCTGGCGCTACTGACATTTCGTCACGTCAGACTAATGCAAGTACCTGGAAATTTGATACGTCTCCGTCGTATCTATAATTTTTTATTGTTCCATGCCAATATTCTACAACTTTTTAATACTATTTTTGGGACTAACATATTGATCCAGTGCCCAGTGCCAGTTCCTATTTGTTGCATGTTTTATGTTTCGCAGAATATCCATATCAAACAGAATCCAAACGGGATAAAAACGAACGGAGCATATTCTTGGAATATTTGGAAAATTCCGGAAGAAAAATCCACAAGAGACGGTGCCCGAGGTGGCCACGAGGCAGGGGGCGTGCCTGCCCCCCTGGGCGCGCCCCTGACCCTCGTGGGCCACCCGTAAGGCGGTTGATGCCCTTCTTCAGTCGCAAGAAAGCTAATTTTTGGTAAAAAATCACAGCAAAGGTTTCAGGCCAATCGGAGTTACGGATCTTCATATATATATACGAAACGGTGAAATGGTAGCAGAACAGAATGCAGAAACAGAGAGAGACAGAGAGACAGATCCAATCTCGGAGGGGCTCTTGCCCCTCCCATGCCATGGAGGCCAAGGACCAGAGGGGAAACCCGTCTCCCATCTAGGGAGGAGGTCAAGGAAGAAGAAGACGAAGGGGCTCCCTCTCCCCTTCTCTTCCGGTGGCGCCGGAACGCTGCCGTGGCCATCATCATCATCACCGTGATCTACACCAACACCTCCACCATCTTCACCAACATCTCCATCACCTTCTCCCCTCTATCTTCAGCGGTCCACTCTCCCACAACCTGCTGTACCCTCTACTTGAACATGGTGCTTTTTGCTTCATATTATTATCCAATGATGTGTTGCCATCCTATGATGTCTAAGTAGATTTTCGTTGTCCTACCGGTGGTTGATGAATTGCTATGATTGATTTAATTTGCTTGTGGTTATGTTGCTATCGTTTGGTGCCCATCATATGATCGCGCGGGTGGAACACACCATAGGGTTTGTTGTGTGTTGATAGGACTATGTATTGGAGGGCAAGAGTGACAGAAGCTTCAACCTAGCATAGAAATTGATGCATACGGGATTGAAGGGGGACCAATATATCTTAATGCTATGGTTGAGTTTTACCTTAATGAACGTTAGTAGTTGTGGGCGCTTGCTAATAGTTCCAAACATAAGTGCATAGAATTCCAAGTCAGGGATGACATGCTAGTAGTGGCGTCTCCCCCATAATACTTGCTATCGGTCTAGTAAAGTAGTCAATTGCTTAGGGACAATTTCGCAACTCCTACCACCACTTTTCCACACTCACTATATTTACTTTATTGTTTCTTTATCTAAACAGCCCCTAATTTTTATTTACGTAATCTTTATTATCTTGCAAACCTATCCAACAACACCTATAAAGTACTTCTAGTTTCATACTTGTTCTAGGTAAATCGAACATCAAGCGTGCGTAGAGTTGTGTCGGTGGTCGATAGAACTTGAGGGAATATTTGTTCTGCCTTTAGCTCCTCGTTGGGTTCGACACTCTTACTTATCAAAAACTGTTGCGATCCCCTATACTTGTGGGTTATCAAGACCTTTTTCTAGCGCCGTTGCAGGGGAGCAATAGCGTGGGGTGAATATTCTCGTGTGTGCTTGTTTGCTTTATCACTAAGTAATTTTTATTTGTTGTTCTTAGTTGTTTTCTATCTTTAGTTATGGGTAGGAAACGCAAAATACCAAAAAGATTAGTTGTACCTACTAAACCAATGGTTGAAGAACCACTCAAAATCTATCACACTGCTAAAGCTTATTACTTGGATCATCTTCGATCCCTATGTGCTCGTGCTGAAACCCCAAGTAGCTTAGTTGAGGGAAAATCTTTAGATGAGCATGTTTGTTATGTGCGACACCGAATATCTGAGGAAGGGAAAATTTTACTGGGTCAAATTCATCGTTTATGCTTGGAATTTATGCGAAATATATGATATTACTTGTTGTTCTGAAAACCCTAAGAAACACCTTCCCTATCAATGTGAGTTTAGTGATAATAGAATCGTATCTTCGTATGCTAAGGGTGTTTATAGTTACTATGATGTTCACCAAATTGAAGAATTTGTTGCTTTTAAGGGTGCTTATGAAATTGCTTCTTTGATTGGAACGTATGATGCTACTCTTTACAAATATGAAATTTTTTCCATACTTAAATATTGCTATGATAATTATGCTTCTAATGCCTATGTTGAACCATATATTGAGGACTACCCCGTTGTCCAAGAAGAGACTAATATTTTGCAGGAGCCTATGGAAGAAGAAATTGATGAAACTGTGAGCTCATTGGATGAAAAAGATGAGGAGGAAAGCGAAGAACAAAAGGAGGAAGAGCGGATTAGCTACCCGTTCCCACCTTCGAATGAGAGTAACTCTTCAACTCATACATTGTTTAATTTCCCTTCGTGTTTACCGAAGGATGATTTCTATGATGATTGTTATGATCCCATTGATTCTCTTGAAATATCCCTTTTTGATGATGCTTTCTATGCTTGTGGCCAAGATGCCAATATGAATTATGCTTATGGAGATGAACTTGCTATAGTTCCCTATATTAAACATGAAATTTTTGCTATTGCACCCACACATGATAGTCCTATTATCTTTTTGAATTCTCCAAACTACACTATATCGGAGAAGTTTGCACTTATTAAGGATTATATTGATGGGTTGCGTCTTACTATTACACATGATGATTTTGATGAATATAATATGCATGTGCTTGCTGCTCCTACTTGCAATTATTATGAGAGAGGAACTATATCTCCACCTCTCTATGTTTCCCATACGATAAAATTGCAAGAAACTGTTTATACTATGCTTTGGCCTTTACTATGTGTGCATGAATTGTTCTTTTATGACATGCCGATGCATAGGAAGAGAGTTAGACTTCGTTGTTGCATGATATATGTTGCTTTGTGCTCACTACTAAATTACAAATCATTGTTAATTAAAATTGGCTTTGATATACCTTGGGATCCGGGTGGATTCATTACTTGAGCACTATATGCCTAGCTTAATGGCTTTAAAGAAAGTGTTGCCAGGGAGACAACCCGGAAGTTTTAGAGAGTCATTTATTTCTATTGAGTGCTTTCGTATAGTTTAAAAACAATAAAAATAAAGAGGGGAACCCAAAACTTTTTCAAAAAGGAAAGTGGAAGTGAGAAAGAAAAACATTGTTGAAATGGGAGAGCTCCTTGAACTTTGTTCATGCTCAAAGAAACTTTGTGAATCTTGATTACAGAATCTTTTCAACAAAAATAATTATCCCCTTGTACAATTCCATTTTATTATAAAAATAATGTGCCAAGGTTTGCCTTTAGGATGTTTACATTTGCTTGATGGTCTGTACGGTGCAGAACAGAAACTTTGGCTGTAGTGCGCGATTTTACATTTTTAGCTGGAATGTCAAATGGTTATGATTATTTTTGTATTGTCTTTCTATACAATTTTTTTATTTTTCCTAATTTTGGTAGAATTTTCAAGTATCAGAAGTACGGTGAATGTTCAGATTATTACAGACTGTTCTGTTTTAGACAGATTCTGTTTTTGATGCATAGTTTGCTTGTTTAGATGAAACTATCAATTTATATCAGTGGATTAAGCCATGAAAAAGTTATATTACAGTAGACACAATGCAAAAACAAAATATGAATTGGTTTGCAACAGTACTTAGAGTAGTGATTTGCTTTATTATACTAACGGATCTTACCGAGTTTTCTGTTGAAGTTTTGTGTGGATGAAGTGTTCGATGATCGAGAAGGTCTTGATGTGAGAAGAAGGAAGAGAGGCAAGAGCTCAAGCTTGGGGATGCCCGAGGCACCCCGGAAGGCATCCCCTCTTTCTTCAACAAGTAATGGTATGTTTTCGGATTCGTTTCGTTCATGCGATGTGTGCAATCTTGGAGCGTCTTTTGCATTTAGTTTTCATTTTTCTTTTATGCACCATGATGGTATGAGGTAGTCCTTGGTTGATTTATAGAATGCTCTTTGCACTTCACTTATATCTTTTGAGTATGGCTTTATAGAATGCTTCATGTGCTTCACTTATATCATATGAAGTTTGGATTGCCTGTTTCTCTTCACTTAGACAACCGCCATTTATAGAATGCTCTTTTGCTTCACTTATATTTGTTAGAGCGTGGGCACATCTTTTGCAAAAAGAATTAAACTCTCTTGCTTCACTTATATCTATTTAAGAGAGATGGCAGGAACCGGTCATTCACATGGTTAGTCATAAAATCCTACATAAAACTTGTAGATCACTGAATATGATATGTTTGATTCCTTGCAATAGTTTTGCAATATAAAGATGGTGATATTAGATTCATGCTAGTGGGTAGTTGTGGATTAGTATAAATACTAATTCCCGTAGCATGCACGTATGGTGAACCGTTATGTAACAAAGTCGGAGCATGATTTATTTATTGATTGTCTTCCTTATGAGTGGCAGTCGGGGACGAGCGATGGTCTTTTCCTACCAATCTATCCCCCTAGGAGCATGCACGTAGTACTTTGTTTTGATAGCTAATAGACTTTTGCAATAAGTATGTGAGTTCTTTATAACTAATGTTGAGTCCATGGATTATACGCACTCTCACCCTTCCACCATTGCTAGCCTCTCTAGTATCGCGCAACTTTCGCCGGTACCATAAACCCACCATATACCTTCCTCAAAACGGCCACCATACCTACCTATTATGGCATTTCCATAGCCATTCCGAGATATATTGCCATGCAACTTCCATCATCATCATATACATGACTTGAGCATCCATTGTCATATTGCTTTGCATGATCGTAAGATAGCTAGCATGATGTTTTCATGGCTTGTCCATTTTTTGATGTCATTGCTATGCTAGATCATTGCACATCCCGGTACACCGCCGAAGGCATTCATATAGAGTCATATCTTTGTTCTAGTATCGAGTTGTAATATTGAGTTGTAAGTAAATAAAAGTGTGATGATCATCATTATTAGAGCATTGCCCTAGTGAGGAAAGGATGATGGAGACCATGATTCCCCCACAAGTCGGGATGAGACTCCGGACGAAAAAAAAGAGAAAGGCCAAAAAAAGAGAAGGCCCAAAAAAATATAAAAAATAAATAAAATGAGAGAAAAAGAGAGAAGGCGCAATGTTACTATCCTTTTACCATACTTGTGCTTCAGAGTAGCACCATGTTCTGCATATAGAGAGACTCTTGAGCTATCACTTTCATATACTAGTGGGAATTTTCATTATAGAACTTGGCTTGTATATTCTGATGATGGGCTTCCTCAAACGGTCGAGGTCTTCATGAGCAAGCAAGTTGGATGCACACCCACTTAGTTTTCAGTCTGAGCTTTCATACACTTATAGCTCTTAGTGCATCCGTTGCATGGCAATCCCTACTCACTCACGTTGATATCTATTTATGGGCATCTCCATAGCCCGTTGATACGCTTAGTTGATGTGAGACTATCTTCTCCTCTATTTTTGTCTTCTCCACAACCACCATTCTATTTCCACCTATAGTGCTATGTCCATGGCTCATGCTCATGTATTGCGTGAAAGTTGAAAAGGTTTGAGAATGTCAAAAGTATGAAACAATTGCTTGGCTTGTCATCGGGATTGTGCATGATGTGAATATTTTGTGTGGTGAAGATGGAGCATAGCCAGACTATATGATTTTGTAGGGATAACTTTCTTTGGCCATGTTATTTTGAAAAGACATGATTGCTTTATTAGTAGGCTTGAAGTATTATTGTTTTTATGTCCAATGATAGACTATTGCTTTGAATAACTCATATCTTAATATTCATGCCATGATTAGATATGTGATCAAGATTATGCTAGGTAGCATTCCACATCAAAAATTATCTTTTTATCATTTACCTACTCGAGGACGAGCAGGAATTAAGCTTGGGGATGCTGATACGTCTACGTCGTATCTATAATTTTTGATTGTTCCATGCCAATATTCTACAACTTTCATATACTTTTGGCAACTTTTTATACTATTTTTGGGACTAACATATCGATCCAGTGCCCAGTGCCAGTTCTTGTTTGTTGCATGTTTTATGTTTCGCAGAATATCCATATCAAACGGAATACAAACGGGATAAAAATGGACGGGGCATATTCTTGGAATATTTGGAAAATTCTGGAAGAAAAATCCACGCGAGACGGTGCCCGAGGTGGCCACGAGATAGGGGGCGCACCTGCCCCCCTGGGTGCGCCCCTGACCCTCGTGGGCCACCCGTAAGGCGGTTGATGCCCTTCTTCGGCCGCAAGAAAGCTAATTTTTGGTAAAAAAATCACGGCGAGGGTTTCAGGCCAATCGGAGTGACGGATCTCCATATATATGCGAAACGGTGAAAGGGCAGCAGAACAGAACGCGAAAATAGAGAGAGACAAAGAGACAGATCCAATCTCGGAGGGGCTCTCGCCCCTCCCATGCCATGGAGGCCAAGGACCAGAGGGGAAACCCTTCTCCCATCTAGGGAGGAGGTCAAGGAAGAAGAAGACGAAGGGGCCCTGAGCGAGTCCTGGATTAGGGGGTCTTCGGACAGCCGGACTATATCCTTTGGCCGGACTGTTGGACTATGAAGATACAAGATTGAAGACTTCGTCCCGTGTCCGGATGGGACTCTACTTGGCATGGAAGGCAAGCTAGGCAGTACGGATATGGATATCTCCTCCTTTGTAACCGACCTTGTGTAACCCTAGCCCCCTCCGGTGTCTATATAAACTAGAGGGTTTTAGTCCGTAGGACAACATACAATCATACCATAGGCTAGCTTCTAGGGTTTAGCCTCTCTGATCTCATGGTAGATCAACTCTTGTAATACTCATATCATCAAGAACAATCAAGCAGGACGTAGGGTTTTACCTCCATCAAGAGGGCCCAAACCTGGGTAAACATCGTGTCCCCTGCCTCCTGTTACCATCCGCCTTAGACGCACAGTTCAGGACCCCCTACCTGAGATCCGCCGGTTTTGACACCGACATTGGTGCTTTCATTGAGAGTTCCACTTTGTCATCAACATAAGGCTTGATGGCTCCTTTGATCATCGCTAGCGATGCGGGCCAGGGTGAGGCTTTCCTTCCTGGACAGATCTTCAGATTCTGCGTCTTTGCACTGCGGGCCAATTCGCTTGGCCATCTAGCGCAGATTGAGAGCTACGCCCCTGGCCATCAGGTCAGATTTGGAAACTTGAACTACACGGCCAACATCCGCGGAGACTTGGTCTTCGACGGATTCGGGCCCATGTCGGACGTTCCGTATAGTCGTGACGAGCATGATGTAACTCTGCCGTCGGACAATGTTCGGGAGATCGCATCCGCAACTACTCCGTCCATCAATCCGAAGCAAGTCGTGCCATCCGAGAGCGGAGGGATGGACCCTGCCATTGAGGCCGCACTCTCAGTGGCGATAGAGCCGGATACTGACTTCACCCCTTACGAGAGCCGTGTCGCTAAACCACTAGATTCATCTCCGGCCACGGACTCCGAGCCGCTCATATCCATACCCGACGAGTCCGACTGGGCGCCGATCATGGAGTTCTCCTCCGCGGATATCTTTCAACACTCACCTTTTGGAGATGTGCTAAATTCATTAAGGTCTCTCTCCCTGTTAGGAGAACCTTAGCCGAACTATGTCCGGCTAGAATGGGATGCGGACGACGAAGAAATTCGCTGCCCACCCACCACCCACTTAGTAGCAACTGTCGACGACTTAACCGGCATGCTCGACTTCGGCTCCGAAGACTTCGACGGTATGGACGACGAATCCGGAGACGAACAGGATCCACCGCCCTTGGGGCACCGGACCGCCACCTCATCATATGATATATACATGGTGGACACCCCCAAAGAAGCCAATGGCGATGAGACAGTGGAGGATGACCCCTCCAAGAAGCAACCCAAGCGCCGACGTCATCGGCGCCGCTCTAAGTTGTAACGCCCTCAATGCGGCTATATCTCCCACATGTCGAAGCACGACTTCGAGGCATAACCGCATTGAAAGCAATGTCGCAAGTGAGGTAATCTTCGCAAACAACCCATGTAATACAATAAGGGAAAAGAGATACATAGTTGGCTTACAACCGCCACTTCACACAATTACATGAATAAGCATTACAACATCCAAATACAATCAGGGCCCGACTATGGAGCCAAAATAAAACAAGACTACCCCAAATGCTACACAGATCCCCGATCGTCCCGACTGGGCTCCACTACTGATCAACTAGAACGAAACAACACAAAGGACAAGATCTTCATCGAGCTCCTCCTGAGCTTGGTTGCGTCATCTGCACGGTCTCATCGGCACCTTCAAGCTAGTTTTGGAAGTATCTGTGAGCCACGGGGACTCAGTAATCTCGCACCCTCGTGATCAAGACTATTTAAGCTTATAGGTAGGGTAAAAGGTATGATGTGGAGCTGCAGCAAGCGACTAGCATATATGGTGGCTAACATACGCAAATGAGAGCGAGAAGAGAAGGCAAAAGCACGGTCGAACAACTATGATCAAGAAGTGATCCTAGAACAACCTACGTCAAGCATTACTCCAACACCGTGTTCACTTCCCGGACTCCGCCGGAAAGAGACCATCACGGTTACACACGCGGTTGATGTGTTTTAATTAAGGTCAACTTTAGGATTTCTACAACCGGACATTAACAAATTCCCATCTGCCCATAACCGCGGGCACGACTTTCGAAAGTTCAAATCCCTGCAGGGTGTCCCAACTTAGCCCATGACAAGCTCTCACGGTCAACGAAGGAATAGACCTCCTCCCGAGACGTTCCGATCAGACTCGGTATCCCGGTTCTACAAGACACTTCGACAAGTTAAAACAAATCCAGCAACACCGCCCGAATGTGCCGACAAATCCCGATAGGAGCTGCACATATCTCGTTCTCAGGGCACACTCAGATGAGCTCTCCATACAACTAAAGCCAAACCACGAGTTTCCCCGAGGGGGCGCTGCACAGGACTCTAGTTTGGACCAACACTCAGAGTAGCACTGGCCCGGGGGGGGTTAAAATAAAGATGACCCTTGAGTCTGCAGAACCCAAGGGAAGGTGGTAGGTTGATAGTGCAAATGGTAAAACCAAGGTTGGGCATTGCTGGAGGAGTTTTATTCAAGGCAAACTGTCAAGGGGTTCCCATTATTACCCAACCATGTAAGGAACGCAAAATCCGGGAACATAACACCGATATGACGGAAACTAGGGCGGCAAGAGTGGAACAAAACACCAGGCATAAGACCGAGCCTTCCACCCTTTACCAAGTATATAGATGCATTAATTAAATAAGAGATATTCTGATATCCCAACAAGTAAACATGTTCCAGCAAGGAACAACATCTCCTTGTTCCAACAAGGAACAAACTTCAGTCTTCACCTGCAACTAACAATGCTATAGGAGGGGCTGAGCAAAGCGGTACATAGCCAAACAACGGTTTGTTAGGACAAGGTGGGTTAGAGGCTTGGTCAACAATATGGGAGGCATGATAAGCAAGTGGTAGGTATCGCAACATAGGCATAGTAAAAGAGCGAGCAACTAGCAAGCAAAGATATAAGTGATTTCAAGGGTATGGTCATCATGCTTGAAATCCCGCAAGGAAGAAGAACGAGTCCATGAAGAAGATAAACGGAAGTAGATGAACGGGTCCTCACAAACGCGACGTTATCGGACCCAACCCGAAGGAGCAAACACCGGAAAGAAGCACACAACATAGTAAACAAACAACACATGAACATGATATGATATGCGGGATGCGGTATGAGATGCATATGCATGATTTGCAAAGGAATGAATGAACCTGGACTCAACTTGGAAATCCAAGCGTGCCACTAGAAAGGTGACATGAAATCGCTTGAAAACGATATAAAGAACGCCGGAATCGGAGTTACAGTTTGGAAATGGTAAGCAATTCAAATATGGCACCGGTCTGCGATATACAGTAAGTAGCCATCTAAATGCAACAAGATGAACATGCTACAGCACTCAAACATGATAAGAAAATACATGGCAGGGATCCATTCATGATGCCTAATAAAAGAGGAACACTGAGATACGGCCAATTCATCTATTAACAGGGTCAAACAAGCATGGCAAAAATGCATTTGGTAAATAGAGTTCAGACTTAGTGAAATTAACACTTGTCTGGAATTTCAGATCAGGTAGCACACTTTGGAGCATGAAAACTATATGATACAGGACCTGAACATGGTAAAGCAAGGCATGGCATGGAGCTACTCAAAGAGCTTAACAAAAGTCCCTTAGTGACATTGAGCCAAAAGGGATCAGAAAATACAATTGCAAGTATGTGAACATGGCAAAAACATAATCAGATCACAGACTTAGTGAAAAACTGGACCATGCAAAACAGATATCAAGTAGGCTTGTTTACGAGCTCGATGCACTCACTACAGAGCATGCCAAGACAATCTAAGCATACACCCATCAATAATACACATTATATAAGCTAGACATGGCAAGAACAACAACGTAGCATGCACGGATCAACTACAACATCCTCGGCAAAATCGCTAACAAGTAGACAATCTGCCCAGATTCACGAAATAGCAAACGTAAAGCTCGATTGACTCATGCTAGGTTGTTACATACTTGCAAACAAAGACATGGATGGATAGAGCACTACAAGATTAACAAAACATCCTTACTGATCATCCTCAAAAGAGGCACGGATCACTAGGAAACAACATGAACATATGGCATATTGAAATAAACAGATCAAGGACTTAGTGGAAATGCTAAGTCCCTGAAATAAGCCTTAACGAATGCACCACTTTGCAAGCTTGTGCTAGTCACCACACACATCACAAAAATACATGGGTTGCACCTCTGGAAAGATGGCAAAACATATAACAAAACATATGTAGAGCTCATGAGCATATCATGCACACAATAATCATGGCAAAAATGACAAATAGCTATTTGGAGCAGCAGATCTGACAACTAACTCAAATAGTACTCTTCCAACAGCATTTCGGGCATCAAGATGAACTCAAAAGAAAATGATGCAATGAGATGAAATGATGTACTCTCTGAGGCGAACATTTTGATATGCTACACGCATGAATCGGAGCTACGGATGCAAAGTTATGATGCGATGAACATGGGCATTTGAAACTGGAAATTTCGGGGACTTTGTAGAAATTATACCCTTCGCGAAAAGTCAACGGGACGAGAATATCCGGGACGAGGAGATCCGGATCGAGGGGCCGCGTTTGGTTCCCGGGATTGGTGGATCTCATCCGCATTCCCCGGATCCGGCGAGGGAGGAGGACTCCGGCGAGGTAGCCGTCTCCGGCAATGGCCGGCGACGAGGGCACGGGCGGCGAGCCTCCGGCGAAGGTTGACGGCGGTGGCGCGCTCCGGGAGGTGGCGCGAGGCGACGGGCGTAGAGGAGGCGCCGGATGCGGGCGGCGGCGTGAAGGGCATGGCGGCAGCCGGCGGCGGGCGTGGGGAGCACGGGCGGCGGGGCGCCGGCGATGAGGCGGCGTGGCAGCGATAGAGGCGGGCGGCGGCGCCTGTCGGGTGCGGCGGCGGTTTGGGCCCCGCGGGCCGGATCTGGGCCACGCGGGCCCGGGGCGGCGGAGGAGAGAGGAGGTCCGGCGGGAGGCGACGTGGCGCGTTCGGTTGGCTGCGGAGGCGGGAGAGGGTGACGTGGCAGCCTCTGATTGACGGGAGCGAGGTGGCCGGCGCCGGTGGACATGTCCGGCCAGGCGGACTTCGTCCGGCGGCGCGAGGAGGAAGATGGCTAGGGTTCATCCGCGAATTTCGGGAGGGGAGCACATATTTATAGGTAGTGGGAGCTAGGAGAGTCCAAATGAGGTGCGGTTTTCGGCCACGCGATCATGATCGAACGACCGAGATGATGGAGGAGGTTTAGGTGGGTTTTGGGCCACCTTGGAAAGGTGTTGGGCTGCAACACACACGAGGCCTTTTCGGTCCCTCGGTTAATCATTGGACCATCAAACGAAGTCCAAATGATACGAAACTTGACAGGCGGTCTACCGGTAGTAAACCAAGGCCGCTTGGCAAGTCTCGGTCCAATCCGGAAATGTTCAATCACCACACACGAAAGAAAGGTAGAAATGACCACTGGAGGAGAACGGAGCGCCAGAATGCAACACGGACAACGGGAAGAATGCTCGGATGCATGAGACGAACATGTATGCAAATGAAATGGACATGATGACATGATATGCAATGCATGACACGCAAGCAATGGCAAGGCAACAACAGCGAATAACTGGACGACACCTGGCACATCGGTCTCGGGGCGTTACAACACTCCACCACTACGAGAGGATCTCGTCCCGAGATCTAGAATGGCACCGGAGGAACAACGGAAGAGAAAAGAGGAGAGGTAAAACTAAGTTTCTTCATTGACAAACGAGTGAAACCATGAACCTTGAAGAGGTTTAGACACTCCGGGAGAATAATACAACGGAGATGAAAGAAGTTGAAAGCACTCCGTTAAGAAAGAGGAACATGTAAGAACAAATTCGGGCAGCACTCCGGTTGAAAAGAGATGCAAGGCTTTATAAGGCGAAAAGAACTTGAGCAAAAAGGACAGAACACTCCAGTTACATGGATAAGCACGAAAATAACATGGTCTTGACAATCCGAGAAGATGGGTTGAGGAGAGCAACATCAAAACCTCCGGAACAAAAGTGAGAATGGAATATGATGAATGAAGGGAACAAGATCTCGAGGGAGCACGCTTACAACAAATGCTAGAACGGAGTTCCTGGAAAACCAACAACTAAAAGAATAAGCTTGATATGGTCTTATGGAATACAACCCAAATTATGAGGTGTCAACCTACCACTCACGGGAAGCAGAATTGGATTGATATCAACAAGGAGACGAGAAACTATTTCACCGGGAGGAAAGATGAAGAACTTGGGTCATTTATGAACACCATATATAGCAACAATCCTTAGGGAAGCCTTTAGGTGAACTATAACCCAAGATAACTCCAATGACAAGATTGATGGGTTTAAAATATCTCATTCTTAACAACATGTGAATCATGGAACATGAATTCAAATTATCAAGAATGACATAATACCACCTCTAATGATATGGAAGAAAGAATTGCACTCCGGATAGCAAGTGAAGAAAACTTGAGCTCCTAAGAAAAGAATGTTGATGAACACTTCGAGAAGGAATTTAAATCCTTGATGAACCACCATGTAGAATCTCCATGAAGAACTCTGGTATAAAAGAATAACGAAAAGAAAGAGAAGTTGAAAACACAAGGTGAAACCTTGTAATGATTAGAAGAAGCTTTGTGACGAGATAGAGTGTAAACTTGGAACTCTGGAAAGAAAGATGGACAACTTGAATCGAGAATTTGATGAACCTCCCGAATAAGAAATTAAATCACTTGGATGAAACAAGAATAAGCATTACATTATGCTTATCCTTCACCAATTTAATTGATGACAAGCAACGGATTTGGCATACTACTTATTCTCGAAGAAAGTATTAGGATAGATATAGCGTCAACTTGAGAACGCCTTCAACGAAACACCGGAAGGATTGAAACAACGAATAAATTGATATGGTAACGAATGACGAGAACTCTTGAACGAACCACCGTAAGAATTGAAAAATGAAAGTGGCAAGGACACAAATCACTGGAAATAATTGGAAAACGAAAGACGATACTTGAGGGGATTTGATACATGAGGACGAATAGATCTCGAACTTATTAGCGAATATTTGAATGAAGCACCGGTAAGATTTGGAGAATGATAACTGAAAGCTGAGAATGAAATAAACATGAATTGATGGACTTCGGATAATCAAACTAAGAAGACTCTTGAATTGCTCCAGATAGGTGAAAAGAATGCTCACGATCAAAACAATTATGAGAGGATGGCAACAAGCTAGAATCACGAATCTTGAAGAGAATGGAGCAAGATTGAGAGAAAAATCTTCTTCGGTCTCCATATGCAGAGAATGACGATGAGGAACACCACCATGAATTGTTAAGGCACTCCAGAATGAAAATTATAAAGGCTGAACCAACGATGAAAAGAATTTGAAAGATCTTGGAGAAAGACATTTGACTGATGATAAATCATTCTTACGTCAAACTTCGAAAAGAAATTTGAGGATAGCTCCGGAAAAATAAGAAGAGTCAGGTAAGATCCTGGAAAAAGACCTATGGGTTAGGGCCCACTCAAAAGAAACACCATTGAAATGATTTAAAAGAGAGGTTGCACCTGTTGGATTGAATGGCTTGAATGGGATAACAACCTCGAAATAGGTTGAACTGATCTTGAATGAAAAGACGAGCCTTCTGAGATATCTTGAGCACTCCGGGACAATAGGATAGCGAGAGGTGAATGATTAAGAATTGCACCGGCATGAGAAAACATTGAAACGAGGAAAGGATATGATCAAAAAGCTTGACTTGAAACCACCGGAGAAGAAAAGAATGAAGAATGACGAACTTGAAGCTCCATTATAATCTTCATGAGAATCACCGGGTAAGAACATTGACAGAAAAGAATGGAGAGACTTCACATCAATAAAATGATACTTGATTGAGATATATGAGTCCTCGGAGAAAAACAAGGGAGGGAGGGCGGGAAAACAAAGGCAACTTTGAGATGGATGAAACAAACAACATTGAGAAAACTTGAGATTGGATCTTGCAAATGTTGAAATGATCGGATCCACTAGGAGAGAAGCACACCGGTTGACAAGAACTTGAAATGACAAACTCGATGATTGAGAAGGATTAGTATTCACATAGGAATATGAGAACACCACTTAGACAAGGGATGGAATCAACATTCAACTTCGAAGCAACTCGAATACCACAACTCAAAACAAAACAAAGGATTGGCTTGCAGAATAAGCCGGAACAAACATATGATAGCGATTTCATTCGAAGTTTTCATGGTGGGGCCTACAAGGGCTCGAACGTACAGCACCATCATGTACAAGGCAGTGCACATGACATACGAAGCGTCACCGACTTGGCATAGCCAAGGACTCTTTAAGACACAATGAGACCACTGTAAAACTGACCGTGAATAGGCGGACCACTAGACATCGAACCCCAATTTCATATCATACATTTGTCGGAAAGATATCCTAAGAGCTACTTGACTTCCCACTTATAAACTCCCGAAATTTTCCGGTTATGCAATCAGGTGTTGGGGATACAGGGGAAGCATAATATCTCACCCAAACTAGCAAATCCTACATCCAGCTGTATCCATCCTTCAACACATAACCAAGAAACCTTCGGAAATCATCTACCTCAACCTTCGAAAAGCATCCGTTATACAAGTTATGGCAATACTCCCGAACTCCCGCCCAAGTACTGGGTGGCGTCGAGGTTATCTCACCAACAACTGCATAAAAGAGATTTTCGATGTCGGCGAATCTAAACTCAGGTATTCCAGAACTGCAACGACAAAATTGTGACGACAACACTTCAGAGCTCAACTCCCCGGGACACTGCCACAACCCCTAAAGACAGGAGGCACCAAGAACAATGTTCTTGTCACAAAACAAGCGGAATGATTCCAAGATACCCGCGTGATCCTAAAAAAAATTTAGTGAAATTTGAGAAGAGAAGAGTCAAAACTCTATGTCAGGAGGCCTTACCAGAGCGATGAGGAGATTGGGAGTAAAAAGAATTCCTAACTCTCCGATATATAATTCCTAAATGACTCAAAACTTTTTTTCTAGACTCAACAACGGCTGCTAAAAACGATTAAGCAATGGGGGCTCCTAAGGTCGAGGAAGGCTCTGATACCAACTTGTAACGCCCTCGATGCGGCTATATCTCCCACGTGTCAAAGCACGACTTAGAGGCATAACCGCATTGAAAGTAATGTCGCAAGTGAGGTAATCTTCACAAACAACCCATGTAATACAATAAGGGAAAAGAGATACATAGTTGGCTTACAACCGCCACTTTACACAATTACATGAATAAGCATTATGTTAGATTTCGGATTCCGGCAGACCCTTGAGGTTCGAACACTGGGGTGCACGCGGAGATTTCGCCTTCTACCTACCTGCACCCCTCCGCCTCGCTAAGATCTAAGCCATGGAAAGAACAACACAAGAGACACAGGGTTTATACTGGCTCGGGCCACCGTTGTGGTGTAATACCCTACTCCAGTGTGTGGTGTGGTGGATTGCCTCTTGGGCTGATGATGATGAACAATACAAGGAAGAATTGCCTCGCGAGGGTTTGTTCTTGGCTGGGGGGAACAAACTGCTAGGAGGAGTTCAGTCACCGTTCTCTCTCTCTGATTTCGATCCGATCCCCCTACCCTGTGGGTGGCTGGTCCTATTTATATGCAAAGGCCCTGGGCCTCTTCCCAAATATTGAGCGGGAAGGGCGCCAACAACTAGCCATTTTGAAGGGGAACATCTGGTATACTTATCCTGACTAAAGTTGGTCCTCGCCTGCACAAAGCTCTGGTGGTGACGCCGTCTTGGGCTCCACGATGACCTCCATCTTGTAGTCCTCCTGGTCTTGGTCTTGTTGCACCGAAATGGCAACCTTTTCCTGATGCCTCGGTACTCCGCGGCTGCGCTTGCCCCCTTTGCACCAAAGGGGAAAGGAGGACACTGCGCGGGCTGGCGCCCGCATGGCGCCCTTGGTCGTCATGGCTTGCGTCACGGGCACCTCATGAGTTACCCCGCCTTGATCTCTCCGCCTCCTCGCGAGCCAGCCTAGTGAGGCCGTGCCTGAGGAAGCTCCGCGTCATCCGCCCCGCGAGGCTTGGCCCCTCGCGAGGGTCTTGAGTCTGTGTTGATGAAGATGGGCCGTGCTGGGCCCCCCTTTGAGCCACGCCGCAGGCTGCAAGCAGGCAAGTCTGGGGACCCCCGTTCCCAGAATGCCGATAGTAGCCCCCGGGCCCAAGGCGCACCCGGACTTGGCCGTGCAGGGAGGCGAAAGGGTATGCGGGAAGCGCCGCGGGCCCTAACAGCCTGCGGCCTTGGGTGCCACGTGGCGGTTGATTGGACGCGGGCGTCTCCACTTCCCCATGGCGCCTCGGCAACTGCACAGATTGGACAAGTCCCTGCATGCAAAGCGGGTCATGATTACCTGCGATAGTGGGGGCCGACAGTTGGCCCTCGCCGGCTATAAGTACGGATCGACGCACGCCCTTCCAGTTCATCCCCCTTTGCTTCTCCTTCTTCTTCATGGCCCCATCGAGGAGGTTCTCGGCCGTACAGAAGGGGAAGGCTCGCCTGGTAGAGCCTACCTCTCCCCCGCCCAAGCGCGGCCGAGGGCGCCCTCGCAAACATCCTGTGGCCACCACGGCTGCTCCCCGCGGCCGCGGAGACGATTTCCAGCATGGTGACGGGCGGACTGCTGCGGCCGGGGGGCGCGCTTCGGTCGCGCGTCCCCCTAGGCCGCGCTTTCGCGCTGCAAAGGTGCTGCTGGAGTTCGTTGTGTGGTCGGGGGAGCCGACTAGCACCTGGCTTCCACTTCCTCGCTTCCTCCTCGGCGAGCTCCCGGCCGGCGCCCCGGGCGGCCTCTGGCTCCAGGCTGACGGCTGCTGCAGCCGGGCCTCATGGGCTTCATTGGAGGTCTCCGCAGCTGGGAGCCTGGCCTTGGCCCGTGGTTGGCAGACGTTTGCCCGTGCGCATGGCCTGAGCCGTCGGTGCACCCTGCACTTCAAGTTTGACGGTGATGCCACCCTCTACGTGAGGGTGTTTGGGGAAGATGGTCGCCGCGCAGGGTGCTGCCCTGAGGATGACGACCGCGGCCGGGAACCCAGCTCCGGTGATGATGGAGAGGACAGCGCTCGCGTGACTGGCGGCGCTCAGGGTTCCCCAAGCTTCTCCGGTTCTTCTTCAGGCGGCGACTCTTCTAGCGGTGGCCGCGGTCAGCCTCCACGCCGTCGTATCTGCTTGGGAGGTGGTAGCGTGTCTGCCCGCCGTCGTGCCTCGGTGAAGCACGAGAGGGAGTCGGCCTGAGTCTCGGATGCAGCTCGAGTCTTCCCTGCAGGCTGGTGTGAGGCGAGCTGCGCCTGATTTGTTCTTTCTTTTCCTTTTTCCTGCGTAAAAAGACAGTAGTGTGGAGCCCCGCGAGGGCGTGTTTGGGTTATTGCTGTTAATCATTGTTTTGCTTCCGTTATCGTGCCTTCCGGCTATGTGCCCGCGCGTGGATAGCTCCTGGCTCCAGCCGTGGGGGGCGACCGACCCAGGCCCTCTGTTCGTGTCGCGGTGCCCGTGGGGCACGGACTGGAGGGGTGCTCCTATAGTGGACCCAGGTCGCGAAACCTTTAAACGACTAGGATAGGAACACTCGCGAGGGAGCTCGGCTGCCCCCCCTCGCGAGGCCTTGCATAAGAGAAATCGAGGCAGGAGAGTGAAAAGCCGAAGAACCACAAGCCAAAGACGGCAACAGCTTCAATAAAACTTCGAATGAGAATGAACAAGCCAACTGCGGAAAGCAAATGAAAAAGCCGTGTCCGGCACCTAATCTAGTCTTCGACGTCTTCTCACCAGTGCGGAGCTAAGTGCTGCCACTAGGCGTGGGAGGGAGCCCCAGGGCCTGAGGCCGGCGCTCCTGAGACTCCGGGGCGTGTACGGCCCCAACTCATTATTACATGAGAGTGTCACGGGCGGCGAGCTTCACAGGCGTTGGCCTTCTTCACAGGCTCCGGGCCTTTTCCAACACGCGACGGCTTCACAGGCATTCGCCTTCTTCACAGGCTCTGGGCCTTTTCCAAAACGCGATAGCTTCACATGCATTCGCCTTCTTCACAGGCTCTGGGCCTTTTCCAAAACGCGGCGGCTTCACAGGCATTCGCCTTCTTCACAGGCTCTGGGCCTTTTCCAAAAAGCGACAGCTTCACAGGCATTCGCCTTCTTCTCAGGCTCTGGGCCTTTTCCAAAATGCGACAGCTTCACAGGCATTTGCCTTCTTCACAGGCTCTGGGCCTTTTCCAACACGCGACAGCTTCACATGCATTCGCCTTCTTCACAGGCTCTGGGCCTTTTCCAAAACGCGGCGGCTTCACAGGCATTCGCATTCTTCACAGGCTCTGGGCCTTTTTAGGGGTAGAAACACCGGAGGTGCTGGATGTTCCATTCATTCTGGACCGGCACCCCCTCCTGAGTCTCCAAGCGCGCGGAGCCGGGCCTGGAAACATGAACAACCTTCAACGGGCCCTCCCACATGGGAGAGAGCTTGTGCAATCCCTCCCTGGAGGGAACCCACCTGAGCACGAGGTCTCCTACCTCGAGAGTTCTGGGGCGGATGTTGCGGCAGTGATATCGTCGCAGTGCTTGTTGGTACCTCGCAGCTCGCAGCGCGGCTTCTCGGCGACGTTCCTCCCCCAGCATGAGGTCCATCCCCCGCATGGCGTCCTGCTGCGCCTCGTCGAACGCCAGGACCCGCACGGAGCGACGTCTGACCCCGTGAGGGAGGACCGCTTTGGCTCCGTAGACCAGGAAGAACGGGGTCTCTCCAGTCGGCTTGGTCGCGGTTGTGCGGATGGACCACAACACGGACTGAAGCTCTTCGTACCAACCTCTACCGCAGGCCTCCAGCTTCTTCTTGAATGTCCTGGTCTTGAGGCCCCTCAGGACCTCTGCGTTGGCTCGCTCGGCCTGGCCGTTGCTTCGGGGGTGCGCCACCGAAGCGTAGCATATCTGCGTTCCAAGGTTAGCACAGTATGTTTTGAAAAGGTTACTGGTGAACGGCGAACAGTTGTCCTTGATGATGCGGTTCGGCACCCCGAACCGGCTCACGATGCCCCTGATGAACTTGACCGCGGAACCCGCGGGGATGGTGCGGACGGCCTCTACTTCATCCCACTTGGTGAACTTGTCCACGGCGATGTAGAGGTAGCGGTAGCCCCCTGGCGCCCGAGGAAACAGGCCAAGATGTCCAACCCCCAGACTGCGAATGGCCACGAAAGGGGTATAGTCTACAGGCCTCCTTCCGGCTGATGGATCTGCTTGGCGTGGAACTGGCAGGCCTCACAAGCTTTCACTATTTCGACGGCATCATTGAGTGCGGTGGGCCAATAAAACCCACTGCGGAACGCCTTGCCGACGAGGGTCCGTGATGATGAATGATGTCCACAGTCTCCGCCGTGTATATCTTCCAGCAGTTCCTTTCCTTGCTCCCTGGAGATGCAGCGCAGGGATACACCGTTTGGTCACTTCCGGTAGAGCTCTCCATCCTTGATGCAGTATGCCGTGGCCTGCCGTGCCACACGCTCCGCTTCCTCCTCCTTCTCCGGCAGGGTCCCTTGTGTTAAGTAACTCCGAAGCTCTGTGATCCAGCACCCCTCCTGAGGTTCCATCGTCAGGAGCAGGCGTGCTCTTGAGGCCGGGCCACAGGCCGGGGCTCCTGAGGCAGGTGGCTGGGGGAGCTCCTCCCGAGGATGAGCCGTGTTTGACAATGACGGCAGGGCTGAGGGCTTGGAGAGCCGCTCCTCGAAAACGCCAGGCTCCTGAGGTAACCGCCTGGACGCCAGTTTGGCGATGCCGTCGGCCTCCTGATTGGTGCCACGGGGCACATGCTGCAACTCCAACCCCCAGAACTGCTTCTCCATCCTGCGGACCTCCACAAGGTAGGCTTCCATGTGCTCATCTTTCGGCTCGTACACCTTGTTGGAGAAATTGACAAGGAGCTGCGAATCGCCCTTGATGGTGAGGCGTTTCACCCCCAGGGCAGCTGCGGCCTTCAAGCCTGCTATTAAACCTTCATACTCCGCTATGTTGTTGGAGACCTTTTCACATTGCTGGAAACAGAGCTGCACAGCGTAGTAGAGCTTGTCCTCAGTGGGCGATATAAGCACTGCCCCAGCCCTAGCTCCATGCCTGTAGAATGCCCCATCGAAGTACATGACCCAGCTTTCTGGCGCCTCGCTTCCCGGGGAGAGGGACCGATCCTCGTCGGCCTTGAGGCCTGGTGCCTCCGTCCATTCTGCCACAAAATCCGCCAATGCTGCTCCCTTGATGACTCTGTTCGTGCTGAATTCGAGCTGAAATGCTTGCAGTTCTATGTTCCACTCAGCGACCCTTCCAGCTGAGTTAGGGCTCTTGAGCACTCTCTCCAGGGGGTATGACGAGACGACCTTGATGGGGTGACCCTGAAAATAGTGCCACAGCTTGCGCAAGGCCACTAGTAGCACGAGGAGGAGTTTCTGAGGCATGGGGTACTGTGCCCTCGCGTCCCGCAACACCGTGCTGATGAAGTACACTGGGTGCTCAAAGAGGTTGGTGCGTCAGTGCTGGTGGCTCCCTTGGGAGACCATGGCGCCTCCTGAGGCGATTTGGCCTCCTGAGGCTGGCCATCTGGGAGAGGGGCCTCTTCCACCTCCGGTGCACTCCTCTGCGGCGGCTGATCCTCCTCAGCCACGGTGGCGGTTTCTGTGGGCCTTCCTTGTTCCTGTTTTGCCTTGTCCCGGGCTGCTGCTGTGGTTTTGATTCGACGCTCCTCTCTAACCGCCACCAGGGCTGCGCTGGCGGAGTAGGGAGTGGCGGTGAGGTAAAGCACCAGGGGCTCTTGAGGGCGCGGAGCCACCATGACCGGCGGGCTGGTCAGGTATCCCTTGAGATCCTGGAACGCCTTGTCGGCCTCTTCAGTCCCCTCAAAGGGCCCCTTTTTCTTCATTAGCTAGAATAAAGGTAGCGCTCGCTCCCCCAACTTGGAGATGAAGCGCCCTAGCGCGGTCACACGCCCAGTGAGCTTCTGCATTTCTCTAAGGGTCTTTGGCGGGCTCATGTCCTCGACCGCCTTGACCTTTTCCGGGTTAGCCTCGATGCCTCGGTGGGACACGAGGAAACCCAAGAGCTTGCCCGAGGGGACTCCGAACACACACTTCTCTGGGTTGAGCCGTAGGTTCACTGCGTTGAGGCTCGCGAAGGTTTCCTCCAGGTCTTGTATCAGGGTCCTGGCCTCCCGAGACTTTACCACAATGTCATCGACATAAGCAACATTCTTCCCGAGCTGCGGGCCCATGGTGATGTGCATCAGCCGCTGAAAGGTCGCCCCTGCGTTACGCAACCCGAATGGCATGCATGTGTAGTAGTACAACCCACACGGGGTTAGGAAGGCTGTCTTTTCGACGTCTTCTACCGCCAGCTTGATCTGGTGATACCCAGAGAAGGCGTCCAAGAAGCATAGCAGGTCGCATTTCGTGGTGGAATCGACGATCTGGTCGATGCGGGGGAGCGGGAACGGATCTTGCGGGCATGCCTTGTTGAGGTTGGTGAAGGCGACACACATGCGCTCCTTCCCTCCCTTCTTTGGCACAACGACAGGGTTGGCCAACCAATCCGGGTATCGGACCTCGCGAATGACCCCAACGGCTTCTAATTTGCTGGTCTCTTGGACGATGAAGGCATGCTTTTCTGTGGACTGCCACCTTGCCTTCTGCTTCACAGGGCACACGTTGGGGCACACGTTGAGGTGATGCTCGATTACACTCCTAGGGATCCCTGCCAACTGGTCAGGCTCCCAAGTGAATACCTTCTTGTTCGCGTGCAAGAACCCGAGCAGGGCCTCCTCCTGCTCGGGTTCGAGGTTGGCGCCTATGGTGAAAGTGGCGTTGGTGGACCCATCCTCATCGACGGGTATCTGCTTGGTTTCTACCTTGTCTTGGGTGAACAACTGTTTCTTCTTGGCGGGTGCAGCCCCTCGGGCTCGGGGGTCTCTGAGTCGGCGGGCTATGCCGACGCCGCCATCTTGAAGGCGAGCTTGAGCACCCGCAGCGCGTCACCGGTGTCCCCGTGCACGGTGAGGACACCGCTGCTCCCGGGCATCTTCATGAGGTTGTACGCCAGGTGCGTCGCGGCCATGAACTGTCCAGCGTTGGGTAGCCGAGGATGGCGTTGTAGGGGAGGCCGATGGGGGCGATGTCGAAGTCGACCAGATCCGTGCGGAAGTTGTTGTAGGTGCCGAAGGTTACTAGGAGCCGGATCTGTCCCAAGGAACTGGATGATCCGTCCCCAACGCCTGAGAAGGGCCGGCTGGGTTGCAGCCGTTCTAGGGGTATGTAGAGGAGGTTGAAGGCCTCGACCGAGAGCACGCTAAGGCCCGCACCGCCATCGATGAGAGTTCTGGTGACGGCCACCTGGCAGATGGTGGGGGTGCACAGCATGGGGAGCGCACCCGAGCAGGCCGAGTTGGAGGGGTGGTCCTCCGAGCTGAAGGTCAGGCCGGCCTTGGGCGCCGCCCGGTCCGGGAGAGCCCCCTGCCGCGTGGAAGCGGCGCTGACCCGGCGGATGAACGGCTTGACATGGTGACTTGTAGGCGGCGCGTGCGAGCCGCCCAGGAGGGCCGCGACGACCGGAGGTGTTGGTGTAGCGTGATGGGCGGGGAAGAGGCTGCGGGGCTCTTCCCAAGAGGCCACGGAGGCTGCTGGCAGGTGGAGCAGCCATGCGCACGGAGCGCCGGTGAGGGCCATGGGGAGCCAGTTGGCCATGACCCTATCGTCACCTCCAGCTTCGAGGTTAGCCTCCTCGTACGCTAGCAAGAAGGCTAGCGGATCAGTCGCGCCATCGTAGCACGGCGGCGTCGTTGGCTTGAACTTGTCCGGCCACCATACCCGTTGCAGGGCTGTGGCCAGGGGTCGGAGCCCCCTGGCCCCCGTGCTGGGGCCGGCGGCCAGAGCGGGCGACGCGCTACTCATCGCGAGGCAGATCATGGCGGTGGCGGAAGGGAAAACTCTGGTGCACCCCTACCTGGCGCGCCAAATGTCAGATTTCGGGTTCCGGCAGACCCCTTGAGGTTCGAACACTAGGGTGCGCGCGGAGATTTCGCCTTCTACCTACCTGCACCCCTCCGCCTCGCTAAGATCTAAGCTATGGAAAGAACAACACAAGAGACACAGGGTTTATACTGGTTCGGGCCACCGTTGTGGTGTAATACCCTACTCCAGTGTGTGGTGTGGTGGATTGCCTCTTGGGCTGATGATGATGAACAATACAAGGAAGAACTGCCTCGCGAGGGTCTGTTCTTGGCTGGGGGGGGGACGAACTGCTAGGAGGAGTTCAGTCACCCTTCTCTCTCTCTGATTTCGATCCGATCCCCCTACCCTGTGGCTGGCTGGTCCTATTTATATGCAAAGGCCCTGGGCCTCTTCCCAAATATTGAGCGCTAAGGGCGCCAACAACTGGCCATTTTGAAGGGGAACATCTGGTACACTTATCCTGACTAAAGTTGGTCCTCGCCTGCACAAAGCTCTGGTGGTGACGCCGTCTTGGGCTCCACGATGACCTCCGTCTTGCAGTCCTCCTGGTCTTGGTCTTGTTGCACCGAAATGGCAACCTTTTCCTGATGCCTCGGTACTCCGCGGCTGCGCTTGCCCCCTTTGCACCAAAGGGGAAAGGAGGACACTGCACGGGCAGGCGCCCACCTGGCGCCCTTGGTCGTCATGGCTTGCATCACGGGTACCTCGTGAGGTACCCCGCCTTGATCTCTCCGCCTCCTCGCGAGCCAGCCTGGTGAGGCCGTGCCTGAGGAAGCTCCGCGTCGTCCGCCCCGCGAGGCTTGGCCCCTCACGAGGGTCTTGAGTCTGTGTTGATGAAGATGGGCCGTGCTGGGCCCTCCTTTGAGCCACGCCGCAGGCCGCAGGCAGGCAAGTCTGGGGACCGCCGTTCCCAGAACACCGACACATTACAACATCCAAATACAATCAGGGCCCGACTACGGAGCCAAAATTAAAGAAGACTACCCCAAATGCTACACAGATCCCCGATCGTCCCGACTGGGCTCCACTACTGATCAACTAGAACGAAACAACACAAAGGACAAGATCTTCATCGAGCTCCTCCTGAGCTTGGTTGCGTCATATGCACGGTCTCATCGGCACCTGCAAGCTGGTTTTGGAAGTATCTGTGAGCCACGGGGACTCAACAATCTCGCACCCTCGCGATCAAGACTATTTAAGCTTATAGGTAGGGTAAAAGGTATGATGTGGAGCTGCAGCAAGCGACTAGCATATATGGTGGCTAACATACGCAAATGAGAGCGAGAAGAGAAGGCAAAAGCACGGTCGAACAACTATGATCAAGAAGTGATCCTAGAACAACCTACTTCAAGCATTACTCCAACACCGTGTTCACTTCCCGGACTCCGCCGGAAAGAGACCATCACGGTTACACATGCAGCTGATGTGTTTTAATTAAGGTCAACTTCAGGTTTTCTACAACCGGACATTAACAAATTCCCATCTACCCATAACCGTGGGCACCGCTTTTGAAAGTTCAAATCCCTGCAGGGGTGTCCCAACTTAGCCCATGACAAGCTCTCACGGTCAACGAAGGAATAGACCTCCTCCCGAGACGTTCCGATCAGAGTCGGTATCCCGGTTCTACAAGACACTTCGACAAGTTAAAACAAATCCAGCAACATCGCCCGAATGTGCCGACAAATCCCGATAGGAGTGCACATATCTCGTTCTCAGGGCACACTCAGATGAGCTCTCCATACAACTAAAACCAAACCTCAAGTTTCCCCGAGGGGGCGCTGCAAAGGACTCTAGTTTGGACCAACACTCAGAGGAGCACTGGCCCGGGGGGGTTAAAATAAAGATGACCCTTGAGTCTGCAGAACCCAAGGGAAGGTGGTAGGTTGTTAGTGCAAATGGTAAAACCAACGTTGGGCATTGCTGGAGGAGTTTTATTCAAGGCGAACTGTCAAGGGGTTCCCATTATTACCCAACCGCATAAGGAACGCAAAATCCGGGAACATAACACCGATATGACGGAAACTAGGGCAGCAAGAGTGGAACAAAACACCAGGCATAAGGCCGAGCCTTCCACCCTTTAACAAGTATATAGATGCATTAATTAAATAAGATATATTGTGATATCCCAACAAGTAAACATGTTCCAACAAGGAACAACATCTCCTTGTTCCAACAAGGAACAAACTTCAGTCTTCACCTACAACTAACAATGCTATAAGAGGGGCTGAGCAAAGCGGTACATAGACAAACAATAGTTTGCTAGGACAAGGTGGGTTAGAGGCTTGGTCAACAATATAGGAGGCATGACAAGCAAGTGCTAGGTATCGCAGCATAGGCATAGCAAAAGAGCGAGCAACTAGCAAGCAAAGATAGAAGTGATTTCAAGGGTATGGTCATCATGCCTGAAATCTCGCAAGGAAGAAGAACGAGTCCATGAAGAAGATAAACAGACATAGATGAACGGGTCCTCACAAACGCGACGTTATCGGACCCAACCCGAAGGAGCAAACACCGGAAAGAAGCACACAACATAGTAAACAAACAACACATGAACATGATATGATATGCGGGATGCGGTATGAGATGCACATGCATGATTTGCAAAGGAATGAATGAACCTGGCCTCAACATGGAAATCCAAGTGTGCCACTGGAAAGGTGAGATGAAATCGCTTGAAAACGATATAAAGAATGCCAGAATCGGAGTTACGGTTTGGAAATGGCAAGCAATTCAAATATGGCACCAGTCTACGATATACAGCAAGTAGCCATCTAAGTGCAACAAGATGAACATGCTACATCACTCAAACATGACAAGAAAATGCATGGAAGGGATCCATTCATGATGCCTAACAAAAGAGGAACACTGAGATACGGCCAATTCATCTATTAACAGGGTCAAACAAGCATGGCAAAAATGCATTTGGTAAACAGATTTCAGACTTAGTGAAATTAACACTTGTCTGGAATTTCAGATCAGGTATCACACTTTGGAGCATGAAAACTATATGCTACAGGACCTGAACATGGTAAATCAAGGCATGGCATGGAGCTACTCAAAGAGATTAACAAAAGTCCCTTAGTGACCTTGAGCCAAAAGTGATCAAAAAATAAAATTGCAAGTATGTGAACATGGCAAAAACATAATTAGATCACAGAATTAGTGAAAAACTGGACCATGCAAAACAGATATCAAGTAGGCTTGTTTACGAGCTCGATGCACTCACTACAGAGCATGTTATGACAATCTAAGCATACACGCATCAATAATACACATTATATAAGCTAGACATGGCAAGAACAACAACGTAGCATGCACGGATCAACTACAACATCCTCGGCAAAATCGCTAACAAGTAGACAATCTGCCCAGATTCACGAAATAGCAAACGTAGAGCTCGATTGACTCATGCTAGGTTGCTCCATACTTGCAAACAAAGACATGGATGGATAGAGCACTACAAGATTAACAAAACATCCTTACTGACCATCCTCAAAAGACGCACGGATCACTAGGAAACAACATGAACATATGGCATATTGAGATAAACAGATCAAGGACTTAGTGGAAATGCTAAGTCCCTGAAATCAGCCTTAACGAATACACCACTTTGCAAGCTTGTGCTAGTCACCACACACATCACAAAAATACATGGGTTGCACCTCTGGAAAGATGGCAAAACATATAACAAAACATATGTAGAGATCATGAGCATATCATGCACACAATAATCATGGCAAAAATGACAAATAGCTATTTGGAGCAGCAGATCTGACAACGAAATCAAATAGCACTATTCCAACAGCATTTCGGGCATCAAGATGAACTCAAAAGAAAATGATGCAATGAGATGAAATGATGTACTCTCTAAGACGAATATTTCGATATGCTACACGCATGAATCAGAGCTACGGATGCAAAGTTACGATGCGATGAACATGGGAATTTGAAACTGGAAATTTCGGGGACTTTGTAGAAATTATACCCTCCGCGAAAAGTCAACGGGACGAGAATATCCGGGACGAGGAGATCCCGATCGAGGGGCCGCGTTTGGTTCCCGGGATTGGTGGATCTCATCTGCCTTCCCCGGATCCGGCGAGGGAGGAGGACTCCGGCGAGGTAGCCGTCTCCGGCGATGGCCGGCAACGAGGGCGCGAGCGGTGGGCCTCCGGCGAAGGTTGACGGCGGTGGCGCGCTCCGGGAGGCGGCGCGAGGCGACGGGCGTAGAGGAGGCGCCGGATGCGGGCGGCGGCGCGAAGGGCATGGCGGCGGCCGGCGGCGGGCGTGGGGAGCACGGGCGGTGGGGCGCCGGCGATGAGGCGGCGATGCGGCGAAAGAGGCGGGCGGCGGCGCCTGTCGGGTGCGGCGGTGTGGGTCGGCAGCGGTTCGGGCCCCGCGGGCCGGATCTGGGCCGTGCGGGCCTGCGGCGGCGATGGAGAGACGAGGTCCGGCGGGAGGCGACGTGGCGCATTTTGGTTTGCTGCGGAGGCGGGAGAGGGTGACGTGGCAGCCTCCGATTGGCCGGAGCGAGGTGGCCGGCGGCGGTGGACATGTCCGGCCTGGCGGACTTTGTCTGGCGGCGTGAGGAGGAAGATGGCTAGGGTTCATCCGCGAATTTCGGGAGTGGAGCACATATTTATCGGTAGACGGAGCTAGGAGAGTCCAAATGAGGTGCGGTTTTCGGCCACGCGATCGTGATCGAACGATCGAGATGATGGAGGAGGTTTAGGTGGGTTTTGGGCCACTTTGGAAGGGTGTTGGGCTGCAACACACACGAGGCCTTTTCGATCCCTCGGTTAATCGTTGGAGCATCAAACGAAGTCCAAATGATACGAAACTTGACAGGCGGTCTACCGGTAGTAAACCAAGGCCGCTTGGCAAGTCTCGGTCCAATCCGGAAATGTTTAATCCCCACACACGAAAGAAAGGTAGAAATGACCACCAGAGGAGAACGGAGCACCGGAATGCAACACGGACAATGGGAAGAATGCTCGGATGCATGAGACGAACATGTATGCAAATGAAATACACATGATGACATGATATGCAATGCATGACACGCAAGCAATGACAAGGCAACAACAGCAAATAACTGGACGACACCTGGCACATCGGTCTCGGGGCGTTACAACACTCCACCACTATGAGAGGATCTCATCCCGAGATCTAGAATGGCACCGGAGGAACAACGGAAGAGAAAAGAGGAAAGGTAAAACTAAGTTGCTTCATTGACAAACGAGTAAAACCACGAACCTTGAAGAGGTTAAGCCACTCCGGGAGAATAATACAACGTAGATGAATGAAGTTGAAAGCACTCCGTTAAGAAATAGGAACAAGTAAGAACAAATTCGGGCAGCACTCCGGTTGAAAAGAGATGCAAGGCTTGATAAGGCGAAAAGAAATTGAGCAAAAAGGACAGAACACTCCAGTTACATGGATAAGCACGAAAATAACATGGTCTTGACAATCCGAGAAGATGGGTTGAGGAGAGCAACATGAAAACCTTCGGAACAAAAGTGAGAATGGAATGTGATGAACGAAGGGAACAAGATCTCAAGGGAGCACGCTTACAACAAATGCTAGAACGGAGTTGCTGGAAACCAACAACGAAAAGAATAAGCTTGATATGGTCTTATGGAATACAACCCAAATTATGAGGTGTCAACCTGCCACTCACGGGAAGCAGAATTGGATCGATATCAACAAGGAGACGAGAAACTATTTCACCGGGAGGAAAGATGAAGAACTTGGGTCATTTATGAACACCATAAATAGCAACAATCCTTAGGGAAGCCTTTAGGTGAACTATAACCCAAGATAACTCCAATGACAAGATTGATGGGTTTAAAATATCTCATTCTTAACAACATGTGAATCATGGAACATGAATTCAAATTATCAAGAATGACATAATACCACCTCTAATGATACGGAAGAAAGAATTGCACTCCGGATAGCAAGATGAAGAACACTTGAGCTCGTAAGAAAAGAATGTTGATGAGCACTTCGAGAAGGAATTTAAATCCTTGATGAACCACCATGTAGAATCTCCATAAAGAACTCCGGTACAGAAGAATAACGAAAAGAAAGAGAAGTCGAAAACACAAGGTGAAACCTTGTAATGATTAGATGAAGCTTTGCGACGAGATAGTGTGTAAACTTGGAACTCCAGAAAGAAAGATGGAGAACTTGAATCTAGAATTTGATGAACCTCCGGAATAAGAAATTAAATCACTTGGATGAAACAAGAATAAGCATTACATTATGCTTATCCTTCACCAATTTAATTGATGACGAGCAACGTATTTGGCATACTACTTATTCTCGAAGAAAGGATTAGGATAGATATAGCGTCAACTTGAGAACGCCTTCAATGAAACACCGGAAGGATTGAAACAACAAATAAATTGATATGGTAACGAATGACGAGAACTCTTGAACAAACCACCGTAAGAATTGAAAAATGAAAGTGGCAAGGACACAAATCACCAGAAAGAATTGGAAAACGAAAGACGATACTTGAGGGGATTTGATACATGAGGATGAATAGATCTCGAACTTATTAGCGAATATTTGAATGAAGCACCGGTAAGATTTGGAGAATGATAACTGAAAGCTGAGAATGAAATAAACATGAATTGATGGACTCCGGATAATCAAACTGAGAAGACTCTTGAATTGCTCCGGATAGGTGAAAAGAATTCTCACAATCAAAACAATTATGAGAGGATGGCAACAAGCTAGAATCACGAATCTTGAAGAGAATGGAGCAAGATTGAGAGAAAAATCTTCTTCGGTCTCCATATGCAGAGAATGACGATGAGGAACACCACCATGAATTGTTAAGGCACTCCGGAATGAAAATTATAAAGGCTAAACCAACGATGAAAAGAATTTGAAAGATCTTGGAGAAAGACATTTGACTGATGATAAATCATTCTTACGTCAAACTTTGAAAAGAAATTTGAGGATAGCTCCGGAAAAATAAGAAGAGTCAGGTAAGATCCTGAAAAAAGACCTATGGGTTAGGGCCCACTCAAAAGAAACACCGTTGAAATGATTTAAAAGATAGGTTGCACCTGTTGGATTGAATGGCTTGAATGGGATAACAACCTCGAAATAGGTTGAACTGATCTTGAATGAAAAGACGAGCCTTCTGAGATATCTTGAGCACTCCGGGACAATAGGATAGCGAGAGGTGAATGATTAAGAATTGCACCGGCATGAGAAAACATTGAAACGAGGAAAGGATATGATCAACAAGCTTGACTTGAAACCACCGGAGAAGAAAAGAATGAAGAATGACGAACTTGAAGCTCCATTATAATCTTCATGAGAATCACCGGGTAAGAACATTGACAGAAAGAATGGAGAGACTTCACATCAATAAAATGATACTTGATTGAGATATATGAGTCCTCGGAGAAAAACAAGGGAGGGAGGGCGGGAAAACAAAGGCAACTTTGAGATGGATGAAACAAACAACATTGAGAAAACTAGAGATTGGATCTTGCAAACGTTGAAATGATCGGATCCACTAGGAGAGAAGCACACCGGTTGACAAGAACTTGAAATGACAAACTCGATGATCGAGAAGGATTAGTATTCACATAGGAATATGAGAACACCACTTAGACAAGGGATGGAATCAACATTCGACTTTGAAGCAACTCGAATACCACAACTCAAAACAAAACAAAGGATTGGCTTGCAGAATAAGCCGGAACAAACATATGATAGAGATTTCGTCCGAAGTTTTCGTGGTGGGGCCTACACGGGCTCGATCGTACAACACCATCATGTACAAGGCAGTGCACATGACATACGAAGCGTCCCCAACTCGGCATAGCCAAGGACTCTTTAAGACACAACGAGACCACTATAAAACCGACCGTGAATAGGCGGACCACTAGACATCGAACCCCAATTTCATATCATACATCTGCCGGAAAGATATCCTAAGAGCTACTTGAATTCCCACTTATAAACTCCCGAAATTTTCCGGCTATGCAATCAGGTGTTGGGGATACAGGGGAAGCTTAATATCTCACCCAAACTAGCAAATCCTACATCCAGCTGTATCCATCCTTCAACACATAACCAAGAAACCTTCGGAAATCATCTACCTCAACCTTCGAAAAGCATCTGTTATACAAGTTCTGGCAATACTCCTGAACTCCCGCCCCAGTACTGGGTGGCGTCGAGGTTATCTCACCAACAACTGCATAAAAGAGATTTTCGATGTCGGCGAAACTAAACTCAGGTATTCCAGAACTGCAACGATAAAATTGTGACGACAACACCTTGGAGCTCAACTCCCCGGGACACTGCCACAACCCCTAAAGACAGGAGGCACCAAGAACAATGTTCTCGTCACAAAACCATCGGAACGATTCCAAGATACCCGCGTGATCCTAAAAATTTTTTAGTGAAATTTGAGAAGAGAAGAGTCAAAACTCTACGCCAGGATGCCTTACCAGAGCGATGAGGAGATTGGGAGTAAAAAGAATTCCTAACTCTCTGATATATAATTCCTAAATGACTCAAAACTTTTTTTCTAGACTCAGGAACGGCTCATAAAAACGATCAAGCAATGGGGGCTCCTAAGGTCGGGGAAGGCTCTGATACCAACTTGTAACGCCCTCGATGCGGCTATATCTCCCACGTGTCGAAGCACGACTTAGAGGCATAACCGCATTGAAAGCAATGTCGCAAGTGAGGTAATCTTCGAAACAACCCATGTAATACAATAAGGGAAAAGAGATACATACTTGGCTTACAACCGCCACTTCACACAATTACATGAATAAGCATTATGTCGAATTTTGGGTTCCGGCAGACCCTTGAGGGTCGAACACTGGGCTGTGCGCGGAGATTTCGCCTTCTACCTACCTGCACCCCTCCGCCTCGCTAAGATCTAAGCTATGGAAAGAACAACACAAGAGACACAGGGTTTATACTGGTTCGGGCCACCGTTATGGTGTAATACCCTACTCCAGTGTGTGGTGTGGTGGATTGCCTCTTGGGCTGATGATGATGAACAATACAAGGAAGAACTGCCTCTCGAGGGTCTGTTCTTGGCTGGGGGGACGAACTGCTAGGAGGAGTTCAGTCACCCTTGTCCCGCCGGGTAGAGCCTGCCTCTCCCCCGCCCAAGCGCGGCCAAGGGCGCCCTCGCAAACATCCTATGGTCACCACGGCAGCTCCCCGCGGCCTCGGAGACGATTTCCAGCATGGTGACGGGCGGACTGCTGCAGCCGAGGGGCGCGCTTCGGTCGCGCGCCCCCCTAGGCCGCACTTTCACACTGCAGAGGTGCTGCCAGAGTTCGTTGTGTGGTCGGCGGAGCCGACTAGCACCCGGCTTCCACTACCTCGCTTCCTCCTCGGCAAGCTCCCGGCCGGCGCCCCGGGCGGCCTCTGGCTCCAGGCTGACGGCTGCTGCAGCCGGGCCTCATGGGCTTCACTGGAGGTCTCCGCAGCTGGGAGCCTGGTCTTGGCCCGGGGTTGGCAGACGTTTGCCTGCACGCGTGGACTGAGCCGTCGGTGCACCCTGCACTTCAAGTTTGACAGCGATGCCACCCTCTACGTGAGGGTGTTTGGGGTAGATGGTCGCCGCGCAGGGTGCTGCCCTGAGGACGACGACCGCGGCCGGGAACCCAGCTCCGACGATGATGGAGAGGACAGCGCTCGTGTGACTGGCGGCGCTCAGGGTTCCCCAAGCTTCTCCGGTTCTTCTTCAGGCGGCGACTCTTGCAGTGGTGGCCGCGGTCAGCCTCCATGCCATCGTATCTGCTTGGGAGGTGGTAGTGTGTCTGCCCGCCGTCACGCCTCGGTGAAGCGCGAGAGGGAGTCGGCCTGAGTCTCGGAGGCAGCTTGAGTCTTCCCTACAGGCTGGTGTGAGGTGAGCTGCGCCTGATTTGTTCTTTCTTTTCCTTTTTCCTGCGTAAAAAGACAGTAGTGTGGAGCCCCGCGGGGGCGTGTTTGGGTTATTGCTGTTAATCACCATTTTGCTTCCGTTATCGTGCCTTCCGGCTACGTGCCCGCGCGTGGATAGTTCCTGGCCCCAGCCATGGGGGGCGACCGACCCAAGCCCTATGTTCGTGTCGCGGTGCCCGTGGGGCACGGACTGGAGGGGTGCTCCTGTAATGGACCCAGGTCGCGAAACCTTTGAACGACTAGGACGGAACACTCGCGAGGGTGCTCGGCTGCCCCCCCCCCCTTGCGAGGCCTTGCATAAGAGAAATCGAGGCAGGAGAGTGAAAAGTGGAAGAACCACAAGCCAAAGACGGCAAAAGCTTCAATAAAACTTCGAATGAGAATGAACAAGCCAACTGCGGAAAGCAAATGAAAAAGCCGCGTCCGGCACCTAATCTAGTCTTCGACGTCTTCTCACCAGCGCGGAGCTAAGTGCTGCCACTGGGCGTGGGAGGGAGCCCCAGGGCCTGAGGCCGGTGCTCCTGAGACTCCGGGGCGTGTACAGCCCCAACTCATTATTACGTGAGAGTGTCACGGGCGGCGAGCTTCACAGGTGTTGGCCTTCTTCACAGGGTCCGGGCCTTTTCCAAAACGCGACGGCTTCACAGGCATTCGCCTTCTTCACAGGCTCTGGGCCTTTTCCAAAACGCGACAGCTTCACAGGCATTCGCCTTCTTCACAGGCTCTGGGCCTTTTCCAAAACGCGGCGGCTTCACAGGCATTCGCCTTCTTCACAGGCTCTGGGCCTTTTCCAAAACGTGACAGCTTCACAGGCATTCGCCTTCTTCACAGGCTCTGGGCCTTTTCCAAAACGCGACAGCTTCACAGGCATTTGCCTTCTTCACAGGCTCTGGGCCTTTTCCAAAACGCGACAGCTTCATAGGCATTCCCCTTCTTCACAGGCTCTGGGCCTTTTCAAAAACGCGGCGGCTTCACAGGCATTCGCCTTCTTCACAGGCTCTGGGCCTTTTTAGGGGTAGAACCTCCGGAGGTGCTGGATGTTCCATGCGTTCTGGACCGGCACCCCCTCCTGAGTCTCCAAGCGCGCGGAGCCGGGCCTGGAAACATGAACAACCTTGAACGGGTCCTCCCACATGGGAGAGAGCTTGTGCAATCCCTCCCTGGAGGGAACCCACCTGAGCTCGAGGTCTCCTACCTCGAGAGTTCTGGGGCGGATGTTGCGGCAGTGATATCGTCGCAGTGCTTGTTGGTACCTCGCCGCTCGCAGCGCGGCTTCTCGGCGACGTTCCTCCCCCCGCACGAGGTCCATCCCCCGCATGGCGTCCTGCCGCGCCTCATCGAACGCCAGGACCCGCGCGGAGCAACGTCTGACCTCGTGAGGGAGGACCGCTTCGGCTCCGTAGACCAGGAAGAACGGGGTCTCTCTAGTCGGCTTGGTCGCAGTTGTGCGGATGGACCACAACACGGACTGAAGCTCATCGTACGAACCTCTGCCGCAGGCCTCCAGCTTCTTCTTGAACGTCCTGGTCTTGAGGCCCCTCAGGACCTCTGCATTGGCTCGCTCGGCCTGGCCGTTGCTTCGGGGGTGCGCCACCGAAGCGTAGCATATCTGCATTCCAAGGTTAGCACAGTATGTTTTGAAAAGGTTACTGGTGAACTGTGAACCGTTGTCTGTGATGATGCGGTTCGGCACCCCGAACCGGCTCACGATGCCCCTGATGAGCTTGACCACGGAACCCGCGGGGATGGTGCGGACGGCCTCTACTTCATCCCACTTGGTGAACTTGTCCACGGCGACGTAGAGGTAGCGGTAGCCCCCTGGCACCCGAGGAAACGGGCCCAGGATATCCAGCCCCCAGACTGCGAATGGCCACGAAAGGGGTATTGTCTGCAGGCCTCCTGCCGGCTGATGGATCTGCTTGGTGTGGAACTGGGAGGCCTCACAAGCTTTCACTAGTTCGACGGCGTCATTGAGTGTGGTGGGCCAATAAAACCCACTGCGGAACGCCTTGCCGACGAGGGTCCGTGATGATGAATGATGTCCACAGTCTCTGCCGTGTATATCTTCCAGCAGTTCCTTTCCTTGCTCCCTGGAGATGCAGCGCAGGGATACACCGTTTGGTCGCTTCCGGTAGAGCTCTCCATCCTTGATGTAGTATGCCGTGGCCTGCCATGCCACACGCTTCGCTTCCTCCTCCTTCTCCGGCAGGGTCCCTTGTGTTAAGTAACTCCGGAGCTCCGTGATCCAGCACCCCTCCTGAGGTTCCATCGTCAGGATCAGGCGTGCTCCTGAGGCCGGGCCACAGGCCGGGGCTCCTGAGGCAGGTGGCTAGGGGAGCTCCTACCGAGGCTGAGCCGTGTTTGACAATGACGGCAGGGCTGAGGGCTTGGAGAGCCGCTCCTCGAAAACGCCAGGCTCCTGAGGTAACCGCCTGGACGCCCGTTTGGCGATGTAGTCAGCCTCCAGATTGGTGCCACGGGGCACATGCTGCAACTCCAACCCCCAGAACTGCTTCTCCATCCTGCGGACCTCCGCAAGGTAGGCTTCCATGTGCTCATCTTTCGGCTCGTACACCTTGTTGGAGAAATTGACAAGGAGCTGTGAATCGCCCTTGATGGTGAGGCGTTTCACCCCAGGGCAGCTGCGGCCTTCAAGCCTACTATTAAACCTTCATACTCCGCTATGTTGTTGGAGAGCTTTTCACCTTGCTGGAAACAGAGCTGCACAATGTAGTAGAGGTTGTCCTGAGTAGGCGATATAAGCACCGCCCCAGCCCCAGCGCCATGCCTGGAGAACGCCCCATCGAAGTACATGACCCAGCCTTCTGGCGCCTCGCTTCCCGGGGAGAGGGACCGATCCTCGTCGGCCTTGAGGCCTGGTGCCTCCGTCCATTCTGCCACAAAATCCGCCAATGCTGCTCCCTTGATGACTCTGGTCGTGCTGAATTCAAGCTGAAACGCTTGCAGTTCTATGTTCCACTCAGCGACCCTTCCAGCTGAGTTAGGGCTCCTGAACACTCTCTCCAGGGGGTATGACGAGACGGCCTTGATGGGGTGACCCTGAAAATAGTGCTGCAACTTGCGCGAGGGCACCAGTAGCGCGAGAAGGAGTTTCTAAGGCATGGGGTACCGTGCCCTCGCGTCCTGCAACACCGTGCTGACGAAGTACACTGGGTGCTCAACGAGGTTGGGTGCGTCAGTGCTGGTGGCTCCCTTGGGAGACCATGGCGCCTCCTGAGACGATGAGGCCTCCTGAGGCTGGCCATCTGGGAGAGGGTCCTCTTCTTCCTCCGGTGCACTCCTATGCGGCGGCTGATCCTCCTCAGTCGTGGTGGCGGTTTCTGCGGGCCTTCCTTGTTCCTGTTTTGCCTTGTCCCGGGCTGCTACTCTGGTTTTGATTCGACGCTCCTCTCTAACCGCCACCAAGGCAGAGCTGGCGGAGTAGGGAGTGGCGGCGAGGTAAAGCACCAGTGGCTCTTGAGGGCACGGAGCCACCATGACCGGTGGGCTGGTCAGGTATCTCTTGAGATCCTGGAACGCCTTGTCGGCCTCTTCAGTCCACTCAAAGGGCCCCTTTTTCTTCATTAGCTGGAAGAAAGGTAGCGCTCGCTCCCGCAACTTGGAGATGAAGCTCCCTAGCGCGGTCACGCACCCAGTGAGCTTCTGAATTTCTCTGAGGGTCTTTGGCGGGCTCATGTCCTCGACCGCCTTGACCTTTTCTGGGTTAGCCTCGATGCCTCGGTGGGACACGAGGAAACCCAAGAGCTTGCCCGAGGGGACTCCAAACACACACTTCTCTAGGTTGAGCCGTAGGTTCACTGCGTTGAGTCTCGCGAAGGTTTCCTCTAGGTCTTGTATTAGGGTCCTGGCCTCCCTAGACTTTACCACAATGTCATCGAGGTAAGCCTCAACATTCTTCCCGAGCTGCGGGCCCAAGGAGATGTGCATCAGCCGCTGAAAGGTCGCCCCTGCGTTACGCAACCCGAATGGCATGCATGTGTAGCAGTACACCCCACGCGGGGTTAGGAAGGCTGTCTTTTCGATGTCTTCTACCGCCATCTTGATCTGGTGATACCCAGAGAAGGCATCCAAGAAGCATGGCAGGTCGCATTCCGCGGTGGAATCGATGATCTCGTCGATGCGGGGGAGCGGGAACGGATCTTGCGGGCATGCCTTGTTGAGGTTGGTGAAGTCGACACACATGCGCTCCTTCCCTCCCTTCTTTGGCACAACGACAGGGTTGGCCAACCAATCCGGGTATCGGACCTCGTGAATGACCCCAGCGGCTTCTAATTTGCGGGTCTCTTGGACGATGAAGGCCTGCTTTTCTATGGACTGCCGCCTTGCCTTCTGCTTCACAGGGCGCACGTTGGGGCACCCGTTGAGGTGATGCTCGATTACACTCCTAGGGATCCCCGCCAACAGGTCAGGCTCCCAAGGGAATACCTTCTTGCTCGCGCGCAGGAACCCGACCAGGGCCTCCTCCTGCTCGGGTTCGAGGTTGGCGCCTATGATGAAAGTGGAGTTGGTGGACCCGTCCTCATCGACGGGTATCTGCTTGGTTTCTGCCTTGTCTTGGGTGAACAACTGTTTCTTCTTGGCGGGTGCAGCCCCCTCGGGCTCGGGGGTCTCCGAGTCGGCGGGCTGTGCTGACACCGCCGTCTTGAAGGCGAGCTTGAGCACGCGCAGTGCTTCTCCATGCTGGCGCCGCCGTAGCGCGGCGGCGTCATTGGCTTGAACTTGTCCGGCCACCGTACCCGTTGCAGGGCTGTGGCCAGGGCTCGGAGCCCCCTGGCCCCCATGCTGGCGCCGGCGGCCGGAGCGGACGACGCGCTACTCATCGCGAGGCAGGTCGTGACGGTGGCGGAAGGGAAAACTCCGGTGCACCCCTACCTGGCGCGCCAAATGTCAGATTTCGGGTTCCGGCAGACCCTTGAGGTTCGAACACTGGGGTGCGCACGGAGATTTCGCCTTCTACCTACCTGCACCCCTCCGCCTCGCTAAGATCTAAGCTATGGAAAGGACAACACAAGAGACACAGGGTTTATACTGGTTCGGGCCACCGTTGTGGTGTAATACCCTACTCCAGTGTCGTGGATTGCCTCTTGGGCTGATGATGATGAACAATACAAGGAAGAACTGCCTCGCGAGGGTCTGTTCTTGGCTGGGGGGGACGAACTGCTAGGAGGAGTTCAGTCAGCCTTCTCTCTCTCTGATTTCGATCCGATCCCCCTACCCTGTGGGTGGCTGGTCCTGTTTATATGCAAAGGCCCTGGGCCTCTTCCCAAATATTAAGAGGGAAGGGCGCCAACAACTGGCCATTTTGAAGGGGAACATCTGGTACACTTATCCTGACTAAAGTTGGTCCTCGCCTGCACAAAGCTCTGGTGGTGACGCCGTCTTGGGGTCCACGATGACCTCCGTCTTGCAGTCCTCCTGGCCTTGGTCTTGTTGCATCGAAATGGCAACCTTTGCCTGATGCCTCGGTACTCCGCGGCTGCGCTTGCCCCCTTTGCACCAAAGGGGAAAGGAGGACACTGCGCGGGCTGGCGCCCTTGGTCGTCATGGCTTGCATCACGGGCACCTCGTGAGGTACCCCGCCTTGATCTCTCCGCCTCCTCGCGAGCCAGCCTGGTGCGACCGTGCCTGAGGAAGCTCCGCGTCGTCCGCCCCGCGAGGCTTGGCCCCTCGCGAGGGTCTTGAGTCTGTGTTGATGAAGATGGGCCGTGCTGGGCCCCCCTTTGAGCCACGCCGCAGGCAGGCAAGTCTGGGGACCCCCGTTCCCAGAACACCGACACATTACAACATCCAAATACAATCAGGGCCCGACTACGGAGCCAAAATAAAAGAAGACTACCCCAAATGCTACACAGATCCCCGATCGTCCCGACTAGGCTCCACTACTGATCAACTAGAAAGAAACAACACAAAGGACACGATCTTCATCGAGCTCCTCCTGAGCTTGGTTGCATCATCTGCACGGTCTCATCGGCACCTGCAAGCTGGTTTTGGAAGTATCTGTGAGCCACGGGGACTCAGCAATCTCGCACCCTCGTGATCAAGACTATTTAAGCTTATAGGTAGGGTAAAAGGTATGATGTGGAGCTGCAGCAAGCGACTAGCATATATGGTGGCTAACATACGCAAATGAGAGCGAGAAGAGAAGGCAAAAGCACGGTCGAACAACTATGATCAAGAAGTGATCCTAGAAAAACCTACGTTAAGCATTACTCCAACACCGTGTTCACTTCCCGGACTCCGCTGGAAAGAGACCATCACGGTTACACACGCGGTTGATGTGTTTTAATTAAGGTCAACTTTAGGTTTTCTACAAGAGGACATTAACAAATTCCCATCTGCCCATAACGGGGGGCACGGCTTTTGAAAGTTCAAATCCCTGCAGGGGTGTCCCAACTTAGCCCATGACAAGCTCTCACGGTCAACGAAAGAATAGACCTCCTCCCGAGACGTTCCGATCAGACTCGGTATCCCGGTTCTACAAGACACTTCGACAAGTTAAAACAAATCTAGCAACACCGCCCGAATGTGCCGACAAATCCCGATAGGAGCTGCACATATCTCGTTCTCAGGGCACACTCAGATGATCTCTCCATACAACTAAAACCAAACCTCGAGTTTCCCCGAGGGGGCGCTGCACAGGACTCTAGTTTGGACCAACACTCAGAGGAGCACTGGCCCGGGGGGGTTAAAATAAAGATGACCCTTGAGTCTGCAGAACCCAAGGGAAGGTGGTAGGTTGTTAGTGCAAATGGTAAAACCAACGTTGGGCATTGCTGGAGGAGTTTTATTCAAGGCGAACTGTCAAGGGGTTCCCATTATTACCCAACCGCATAAGGAACGCAAAATCCGGGAACATAACACCGATATGACGGAAACTAGGGCAGCAAGAGTGGAACAAAACACCAGGCATAAGGCCGAGCCTTCCACCCTTTACCAAGTATATAGATGCATTAATTAAATAAGAGATATTGTGATATCCCAACAAGTAAACATGTTCCAACAAGGAACAACATCTCCTTGTTCCAACAAGGAACAAACTTCAGTCTTCACCTGCAACTAACAACGCTATAAGAGGGGCTGAGCAAAGCGGTACATAGCCAAACAACGGTTTGCTAGGACAAGGTGGGTTAGAGGCTTGGTCAACAAAATGGGAGGCATGATAAGCAAGTGGTAGGTATCGCAGCATAGGCATAGCAAAAGAGCGAGCAACTAGCAAGCAATGATAGAAGTGATTTCGAGGGTATGGTCATCTTGCCTGAAATCCCGCAAGGAAGAAGAACGAGTCCATGAAGAAGAAAAACAGACATAGATGAATGGGTCCTCACAAACGCGACGTTATCGGACCCAATCCGAAGGAGCAAACACCGGAAAGAAGCACACACCATAGTAAACAAACAACACATGAACATGATATGATATGCGTGATGCGGTATGAGATGCATATGCATGATTTGCAAAGAAATGAATGAAAATCACCTCAACATGGAAATCCAAGAGTGCCACTAGACATATGAGATGAAATCGCTTGAAAACAATATAAAGAACGCCGGAATCGGAGTTATGGTTTGGAAGTGGCAAGCAATTCAAATATGGCACCGGTCTGCGATATACAGCAAGTAGCCATGTAAATGCAACAAGATGAACATACTACATCACTCAAACATGACAAGAAAATGCATGGCAGGGATCCATTCATGATGCCTAAAAAAAGTGGAACACTGAGCTACGGCCAATTCATCCATTAACAGGGTCAAACAAGCATGGCAAAAATGCATTTGGTAAACAGATTTCAGACTTAGTGAAATTAACACTTGTCTGGAATTTCAGATTAGGTAGCACACTTTGGAGCATGTGAACTATATGCTACAGGACCTGAACATGGTAAAGCAAGGCATGGCATGGTGCTACTCAAAGAGCTTAACAAAAGTCCCTTAGTGACCTTGAGAAAAAAGGGATCAGAAAATACAATTGCAAGCATGTGAACATGGCAAAAACATAATCAGATCACGGACTTGGTGAAAAACTGGAGCATGCAAAACAGATATCAAGTAGGCTTGTTTACGAGCTCGATGCACTCACTACAGAGCATGTCATGACAATCTAAGCATACACCCATCAAGAATACACATTATATAAGCTAGACATGGCAAGAACAACAACATAGCATGCACGGATCAACTACAACATCCTCGGCAAAATCGCTAACAAGTAGACAATCTGCCCAGATTCACTAAATAGCAAAAGTAGAGCTCGATTGACTCAAGCTAGGGTGCTCCATACTTGCAAACAAAGACATGGATGGATAGAGCACTACAAGATCAACAAAACATCCTTACTGATCATCCTCAAAAGAGGCACGGATCACTAGGAAACAACATGAACATATGGCACATTGAGATAAACAGATCAAGGACTTAGTGGAAATGCTAAGTCCCTGAAATCAGCCTTAACGAATGCACCACTTTGCAAGCTTGTGCTAGTCACCACACACATCACAAAAATACACGGGTTGCACCTATGGAAAGATGGAAAAACATATAACAAAACATATGTAGAGCTCATGAGCATATCATGCACACAATAATCATGGCAAAAATGACAAATAGCTATTTGGAGGAGCAGATCTGACAACTAACTCAAATAGCACTCTTCCAACAGCATTTCGGGCATGAAGATGAACTCAAAAGAAAATGATGCAATGAGATGAAATGATGTACTCTCCGAGACGAACATTTTGATATGCTACACGCATGAATCGGAGCTATGGATGCAAAGTTACAATGTGATGAACATGGGCATTTGAAACTGGAAATTTTGGGGACTTAGTAGAAATTATACCCTCCGCGAAAAGTCAACGGGACGAGGATATCCGGGACGAGGAGATCCGGATCGAGGGGCCGCGTTTGGTTCCCGGGATTGGTGGATCTCATCCACCTTCCCCGGATCCGGCGAGGGAGGAGGACTCCGGTGAGGTAGCCGTCTCCGGCGATGGCCGGCGAGGAGGGCGCGGGCGGCGGGCCTCCGGCGAAGGTTGACGGCGGTGGCGCGCTCCGGGAGGTGGCGCGAGGCGACGGGCGTAGAGGAGGCGCCGGATGCTGGCGGTGGCGCGAAGGGCATGGCGGCGGCCGGCGGCAGGCGTTGGGAGCACGGGCGGCGGGGCGCCGGCGATGAGGCGGCGAGGCGGTGAAAGAGGCGGGCGGCGGCACCTGTCGGGTGTGGCGGCGCGGGGCGCCCAGGTGCGGGGCGGCGGCGGTTCGGGCCCCGTGTGCCGGATCTGGGCCGCGTGGGCCCGCGGCGGTGGAGGAGAGAGGAGGTCAGGCGGGAGGCGACGTGGCGCGTTTTGGTTGGCTGCGGAGGTGGGAGAGGGTGACGTGGCAGCGTCCGATTGGCCAGAGCGAGGTGGCCGGCGGCGGTGGACATGTCCGGCCTGGCGGACTTCGTCCGGCGGCGCAAGGAGGAAGATGGCTAGGGTTCATCCGCGAATTTCGGGAGGGGAGCACATATTTATAGGTAGAGGGAGCTAGGAGAGTCCAAATGAGGTGCGGTTTTGGGCCACGCGATCGTGATCGAACGACCGAGATGATGGAGGAGGTTTAGGTGGGTTTTGGGCCACTTTGGAAGGGTGTTGGGCTGCAACACACACGAGGCCTCTTCGGTCCCTCGGTTAACCGTTGGAGCATCAAACGAAGTCCAAATGATACGAAACTTGACAGGCGGTCTACCGGTAGTAAACCAAGGCCGCTTGGCAAGTCTTGGTCCAATCCGGAAATTTTTAATCCCCACACACGAAAAAAGGTAGAAATGACCACCGGAGGAGAACGGAGCACCGGAATGCAACACGGACAACGGGAAGAATGCTCGGATGCATGAGATGAACATGTATGCAAATGAAATGCACATGATGACATGATATGCAATGCATGACACGCAAGCAATGACAAGGAAACAAAAGTGAATAACTGGACGACACCTGGCACATCGGTCTCGAGGCGTTACATAAGTCCCGCCACAGCAAGAGCAGTGATACCGGCATAGGAGATAATAACACTCCGGATAGCGCCGAAGACAATAACAATCCCCTCCAGCCTGGTGTAGAGCTCGAGGACGAACAAGCTAGCCCTCCAGAGAAGGCAGCAGATGGAGAACCGTAGGAGGACAATTACATGCCTCTCTCCGAAGACGAGGCGAGCCTCGGCGACGACGAGTTTATCATGCCTGAGGACCCCGTCGAGCAAGAGCGCTTCAAGCACCGGCTTATGGCCATGGCAAAAAGCCTAAAGAAGAAACAACAACAGCTTCAAGCTGATCAGGACTTGCTAGCAGACAGTTGGACCGAAGTCCTTGCGGCCAACGAGCACGAACTCGAGCGCCCGTCCAAGAGTTACCCAAAACGCAGGTTGCTACCTCACCTCGAGGAGGAAGCATTGAAACCTCATTCGCCAGTGTACGATGCGGCTGACCGGCCACTACGCGGCCGAGCCAGAGAGGCGTTTCAGCCTAAAATTCAGACCACACCCTGTCACCACTCAGTTAAAAATACTAAGGCCCGGGGCAACACAGAGGACCTGCGAGACATCTTGGACAGTAAGGCAAAAATCGCAAGGTTAATATATGGGACACGGGCACGTGCGCCCACACGGGACGATGATCGTCGCATCGGATACACCAAGAGTAAATCCGGCCGGGCCGAATACAGCAGACAAGAATCATACGAGCTACGTCGGGTTATTGCCCGGCACAGAGGCGCCGCACACCCCCTATGCTTCACCAATGAAGTTATGAATCATGAATTCCCAGAGGGTTTCAAACCCGTAAATATTGAATCATACGATGGCACAATAGATCCCGTTGTATGGATTGAGGATTTCCTCCTTCATATCCACGTGGCTCGCGGTGACGATCTACATGCCATCAAGTACCTCCCACTAAAACTCAAAGGACACGGGCTCGCCAGGCCACATCCGGACTATAAGGCCCCTCATGGCCTGTTCGGTCGCCTTGTGAAGTTCAACCAACTGCTTCAGCTGGTCGCTCAAGGACACGGGGTGTTCGGTCCCAGTATACTAAGACCAGAACAACTTCTTCGTTGAGCTCCCCTCCTCAGCCCGGTAAAACTCCGCGGCATCCAGCACACTACGGGAAGATCTGAAAATGCTCCTGGAGAGCTCCGAACTCGGGTAAGAAAAAGGAAAGTCTCCTTCACATGCTTGCTATGCATATTGAATGCCTTACCCGCTGCTATCTTCTTCGCCGCATCAATCTCCTGAAGGGCCTTTTGGGCTTCGGCCTTGGCGCTCCATACGCTTTCAAGCGCCTGCACGAGCTCGGACTCTCGCATCTTGTAGTCAAGCTTCAAGGACTCATGCTTTTTGGCAAGAGCCTCAAGCTCTTGCTGCACCTCGCCCACTCGGGCTTCTTGTTTCTCCCGTTCAATGCGTTGTTTGGCCACTTTGTCTTCGGCCTCGGACAACGCCTTCCTCAGGGTCTCCACCTCGGTCATGGCCCCTGACAAATTCATGATGATCCTATTACATTACACCAAACTTCTTTTTAACTATATAAACTGGGGTATATCTTACCTTTGCTCTCTTCGAGCTGCCCCTTGGTAAGGCCGAGCTCGTCCTCGGACTGCTTCAGGGCCTGCTTCAGCGTAGAGACCTCCGCATTACGTGCGGCAGCGGCCAACAGGGAAGCCTGCACATACACATAGACATACTCTAATTAGACTCCTGAGTTATCATTTGATACTCTATTCGGCTTTTCTTCGCGAATGCCGAACTGAGCATCAGGGGCTACTATCTATGCGGTAATATTTTCTTATATTTTGAATGCTTACCTCAAAGCCTGTTAGGAGGCTGGTGCAAGCTTCGGTCAGTCTGTTTTTGGCGTACTGAACCTTCTTGACCACTGCACTCATGATAGCGCGGTGCTCTTCATCGATGGAAGCGCTGTGAAGCGCTTCCAGCAAGTTGTCCGGTCCCTCTGGTTGGACAGAGGACACCGGCACGGATGGTTGGCCCACCTTAATGGGGGACCGCCTGCCGGAGGCCAGAACCATAGAAGGTTCCGGCGTAGTGTCCGGCTGGGGCCCGAACTCGAAGCTCGTAGGAGCCTCACTCCTTTGGTACCCAGGGTCCGGGAGGTCACCGTGAGGCGCCCCTAGGATCACCTCCTATTGGCTCGGTGCCTTTTGAGACACCACCTCGGCGTTGTCCGTAGGGCGAGGGGTGGAAGCCGTCGGAGGAGAACCGCTGTTCATATCCGACGAGCCCAAAGAGCCGCTCGACGAGGGTACGTCGAGATGAGCTCGGGCCGAACTGCATAATCATGTTCGACATGAGCAAAGGCAGTACAATAAAAGATACCATGAAATACTATGTGTCCGGACACTTACGAATTAGCCAGGGGCTTGTCCCTAGGTAGCCACTCGTCGCCGCTGTCGGCGGCCGTTGTGGCACAGTCCGGAGGGAGGGTCTTTCCCTTCTTGGACCCTTCGGCCTCCCCGGATGGGTCGGCCTTCCTTTTCTTGTCTCCCCCGGCTGGGGGGAGAACTTTTCTACTCGTCCTTGTTTCTGTGGGAGGAGTGTGCGTAGGACTCATCGGACGATGAGTCCGATAGAACCTTGAGCCGGAGACCCTTCCGGGTCCCCGCGGCCTTCTTCTTGGCCTTCTTTTCTGGCACCTCGTAAGGTGTCGGAGTCAGCATCTTCGTTAGAAGAGCGTTTGCTGGATCTTCGGGTAGGGGGGCTGGGCAATCAAGCTGCTCCGCTGTCTTTATCCAGTCCTGTTAACGACATGAAAACTTAGATCCAGCACATAACTAAACTAGGGCAAATAAATACCCAGAGAGATATAAAAGCCTACCGGATGGGCGCGGCGCTTTGCGCTGAGTCCGCGGTCCTCCATGAGGGAGGGAGGCATCTCGGCACCCTTGAATAGCACCCTCCAGACGTCCTCGTGCGTCATGTTGTAGAGCTCTCGCAGTGTCCGGTGCTGGGCCGAGTCGAACCCCCACAAAACAAATGCCCGTCGTTGGCACGGAAGGATCCGGCGGAAGAGCATAACCTGGACCACGTTGACGAGCTTGATTTTCTTGTTCGTCATGTTCTATATGCAGGTCTGGCGTCCGGTCAGCTCTACCGAAGAACCCCGGGACAGGCCCTTCTTTTTCCAGGAGGTGAGTCGCATGGGGATTTCGGATCGAAATTTGGGGGCCGCCACCTAGTTGGAGTCACGCGGCTCGGTGATGTAGAACCACCTCGATTGCCACCCCTTTATGGTATCCACGTAGGTGCCCTCGAGCCAGGTGACATTAGGCATCTTGCCCACCATGGCGCCTCCGCACTATGCTTGCTGGCCACCCACCACCTTCGGTTTGACTTGAAGGTTTTCAGCCATAGGCCGAAGTGGGGCTTGATGCGGAGGAAGGCCTCGCACACGACGATAAACGCTGAGATATTGAGGATGAAGTTGGGGGCCAGATCATGAAAATCCAGCCCGTAGTAGAACATGAGCCCGCGGACAAACGGGTGGAGAGGAAATCCCACTCCGCGGACAAAATGGGTGAGAAAAACTACCCTCTCATGGGGTTCAGGCGTTGGGACGATCTGCCCCACATTCGGCAGCTGGTGTGCGATATTCGCAGATAGGTATCCGGCCTCCCGTAACTTTTTGATGTCTTCCTCCGTGATGGAGGAAACCATCCACTTGCCTCCTGCTCCAGACATGCTTGGAGTGGTTTGAGAATAAGAACGCGAGCTTGGGCGCTAGAGCTCGAGTGTGCGGGAATAGGTAAGCGAGAGAAGGAAGAAGGCATGGGTGAAAAAAGTAAATCTTTGTCCCTTTATAAGGACGGAGGAGGCGATGAGTCTCCCCACTTGCCTAGCAAAACTTCTTATTCCCCAGGTGCCATAATTGATGGCGCAGTTGGGTTACCCACGTCCGTATTGATGAGAATCCCGTGATAAGGGGAACACGATCTCTGCTTTGACAAGACGTATTAAGAAAACCACCTCGCGATATGTGCGGAGCTGTTTGAGAAAAGCGGTTCGAATAATAACCGGGCCATGGTGTGATGTCATGCTGTCAAGACGTGTCAGCAGATTAGATTTGTGGAAATATTATTCTCTGTACGGTGGTATGTGGAACTTATTTTGCAGGGTCGGACACTATCCTTGCATTCCAACTCTTCTATGGTGTATTCGGAGGAGGAACTAGCCTTGCAATGCCGAAGACAACACTGCGCACCGGACTCATCATCATTGAAGCCTGGTTCAGGGGCTACTGAGGGAGTTCTGGATTAGGGGGTCTCCGGACAGCCGGACTATATCCTTTGGCCGGACTGTTGGACTACGAAGATACAAGATTGAAGACTTTGTCCCGTGTCCAGATGGGACTCTACTTGGCGTGGAAGGCAAGCTAGGCAATACGGATATGGATATCTCCTCCTTTGTAACTGACCTTGTGTGACCCTAGCCCCCTCCGGTGTCTATATAAACTGGAGGGTTTTAGTCCATAGGACAACATATAATCATACCATAGGCTAGCTTCTAGGGTTTATCTCTCTGATCTCGTGGTAGATCAACTCTTGTAATACTCATATCATCAAGAACAATCAAGCAGGACGTAGGGTTTTACCTCCATCAAGAGGGCCCGAACCTGGGTAAATATCGTGTCCCCTGCCTCCTGTTACCATCCGCCTTAGACGCACAGTTCGGGACCCCCTACCCGAGATCCGCCGGTTTTGACACCGACAGGCCCCCACTCCCCTTCTCTTCGGGTGGCGCTGGAACGCTGCCGTGGCCATCATCATCATCACCATGATCTACACTAACACCTCCGCCATCTTCCCCAACATCTCCATCACCTTCCCCCCTCAATCTTCAGCGGTCCACTCTCCCGCAACCCGTTGTACCCTCTACTTTAACATGGTGCTTTATGCTTCATATTATTATCCAATGATGTGTTGCCATCCTATGATGTCTAAGTAGATTTTCGTTGTCCTACCGGTGGTTGATGAATTGCTATGATTGATTTAATTTTCTTGTGGTTATGTTGCTGTCCTTTGGTGCCCATCATATGATCGTGCGCGTGGATCACACCATAGGGTTAGTTTTATGTTGATAGGACTATGTATTGGAGGGCAAGAGTGACAGAAGCTTCAACATAGCATAGAAATTGATACGTACGGGATTGAAGGGGGACCAATATATCTTAATGCTTGGTTGGGTTTTACCTTAATGAACGTTAGTAGTTGCGGACGCTTGCTAATAGTTCCAATAATAAGTTCATATAATTCCAAGTCAGGGATGACATGCTAGCAGTGGCCTCTCCCACATAATACTTGCTATCGGTCTAGTAAAGTAGTCAATTGCTTAGGGACAATTTCGCAACTCCTACCACCGCTTTTCCACACTCGCTATATTTACTTTATTGTTTCTTTATCTAAACATCCCCTACTTTTTATTTATGTAATCTTTATTATCTTGCAAACCTATCCAACAACACCTATAAAGTACTTCTAGTTTCATACTTGTTCTAGGTAAAGCGAACATCAAGAGTGCGTAGAGTTGTATCGGTGGTCGATAGAACTTGAGGGAATATTTGTTCTGCCTTTAGCTCCTCGTTGGGTTCGACACTCTTACTTATCGAAAACTGTTGCGATCCCCTATACTTGTGAGTTATGAAAATTCAGGGCCCATAATCGAGGGCGCTACTCAGCCCAGTATATGTTGTAAAGTCCGAATACCTTAGGGAGTGTTCGGCATCGCGAGTTTGGCCTTATATGCATCAGCTCTGAATCATGTATTTGGTCAATAGTTGGGTTTTCCTAGCTCCCGTGTTTTTCTACCTTACGTTCCGCTCTATCGGCTAAGGTGGCACCGGGAGAACTAATGCGATTGTGCCCTGGTTCATCCGGATGAGCACCTCAGTAGAGAAAGCCGAAAACTGAATGTCATGATACAGCACGAGACTGGTCAACCACTCGATGACTCAGCGGAATCTTCGCGATTCCTCCGCATTAAAGAAGGACCGGTTTCCCGATCATGTATGTGCGCACATCGTATTCGGATGAGCGCGGAAGTACCAGGGGCTATATAGTAGCCCCACCATCAAACTCCTATGGCTAAGTGAAAGTGTTAAAGCTATATAGTCTGATTGCCTTGTTCGCCGCACTATCACCTCCTTAATGGACCAAGACGTTTGGTCAAGTGTGAATATGCGCTTTTCCGAACACCCCCGCATTATGTGTGTGGGGCTGAAGACGACGACTGCAAACTTTCAGGTTATATACATACATAAACGGCCGCACAGGGGGCATCATAATACTTTCAGGCAAAAAGTATAAACACAACCTTTACAATCCAAATAGCATTGTTTTTACAATTGGGATACATGTCACTCAAACATGATACTCTTCGAGCACTGAGCCTCTATTAAACGAGCGCCTTCTAGGACTTCTTCAAAATAGTGCTCAGCCGGGACCTGGCCTACGGCCGGATCCCAGGTTGCAATAGCGGTGGCCTCCATGTGACAGCCTGATTTTTGGCCCTTTCTTTCTCTTGTTTTTCTGAGGTTTTTGCTTGAGTTTTCTTTTTCCGTGGCTTTGTGGTCTAGAAACTAAAGAAGATGAACTCTTCTTTGCTTCTAGAGTGCCTTGTCATACCCAAATCCTTCCCTAGACACTATCATTTTCATCCTAGCCCAAATCCCAGTATTCTTTTCCATGGGAATATTCCTTTTCTATTAAAGGAATAACTCAAATTGCCCTAGGTTGTGAAGCAACCTATATTTCTATCACTCCTAAAATTTCCAAATAATTCTCATAAATTGTTTTGCTCATATATTTCTCAAATATGGAAAAATATTTCATTTTTCATGTTTGTCATCATGCTCAAATAATTCATTTTCTATTCTGCCCTAAATGGCAGAATGTGAAGCAAGTGACATTTATCTTTTACCAATTGACCTCAAACTCCTTGGACACCTTTTCCTGTGCATATCATTAACACATTCCAAAGTGCAACCTCATTTTCCTAGTAATTATTTAATTATGATTTTCCAAAGTTCCTGTCTGAGGGAACTAGTTGTGAAGGAAGTACAAGATAGGCATACCCAAATGAGTTGCAATTTTGCATGGCCCTTCATATCATCATATCAAAGCCCTCCACCAAAGTAGAGCTCATGTCATGCCTCCATGTGAGCTCACCATCAATTCTTTGATTTTGTCCAAAATTTCAGATTGTGAAGCAAGTATATTTTATCTTGCTCCCTTATGGCTGCCAATTTTTCCAGGCCTTCTGTTATCCATATAACTTACCTCCACCCATTTTGGGCATGTTTCATCAAGCCATTTGTCCCCTAGAATTTTTGCAAGTTTCTGGTCAGTGGAAATGTTTGTGAAGGAAGTACCATTTTGGTTTATCCAATTGGGATGAAACCTTTTGAGCATCTTCATATGGCCAGATGAGCCCGCCTTGCCAAAGTTCAGCTCAAGTGGCTCCTCCATTTCAGAGCATCATCATGATCTTGATTCTGGACCATCTTTGGCAGTTGCAAAACAACTCCATTAATCCTTGATCCTAATATTCTCAAAATTACCAGGATGTAAGTCCTTCTTACCCTGAATCTACCAGACGACTCCATTGACCTCAATCATCAACCTGTTGAGCAGAAGTACACGATCAAGTTTATTGTAGTAAACTTCAGAGGGTAATTACCAGTTAACCATAGCAGTTTTCACCAAGCTACCACCATAGTTGTGACCTCCCCTAGATGAACTACTCACTAGACAACATTTGCAAGCCCCTCTCCCCCACTACATGCCAGTGCACATGGTGACCACGACAATGGCGTGTCTGTGCACGCGCTCTGTGTGCAGTGCGCGCGTCTAGTGGCTGTTTGTGCTGGACCCCCTCCTCCTCTAGTCGTCTTCGTGCTTGTGATCATGTCCCACAACTGGCCCGCGTCATCGCCGTCCTCCTGGACCCCTCTCCCCCTCCGTCCGCTTCCTCACCGACGCAAGCCGCCGTGCGCCCACGGACGCACTGTGGCCGACCGAGCTTTAATGGCGTTCGGCTCCTTCTCCTCTTGTCCTCGAGCTGGCCCTCGTCTCCGTGATCCCTGCATCAATAGCTCGTCGCCTTCCCCGAGCCCATGCGCGAGCACACGCGTCCGTGGCGCCGGCCGCGTGTCCACGGCGATGCCAGCTCGGCCGTGCCCCCGCCCGGCTATATATAGCCCTCCCTCGAAGCGTTCGAGCACACCAGCGGCCTCCGCACACTCCACTAGCCCTCCCCAGCCCCTCGCCCGAGCCTCTGGAGCTCTCCTCGCTCACCATTGCTGCCATGGCCGTCGCTCCCCTCGGCCTAAATTGGCTCAAGCCCGAGCCACTCCCCTCCCCCTTTCTCCACCACTAGAAGCCCCTCACATCGGAGATCCTCCCTACCCCTTCTCTTCTCGTCAGAGCCCTTGTGGCCATACTTTTCCAAGTCCGGCCGCCGCCCCTTGCTCCTTCCGCCCCGAGCCGCGGCTGCTCTGCACTTCCGCCGACGCTCGTGGACCTCTGGTTGGGTGCGGTTTCGCATCCCGCATCTGCCTGTGGCCGGAGCTCGGCCGGAGAGTGCCGGAGCCGCCCGGACCGTTGCCGGCGTCCCCCTGCCACTGCTCCTCTGCTTCCGATCGGGGCGCAGCGAGGAGGAGGAAGAAGATAGGAGCCAGGCGGGCCCGCTCCTTCCCCGACCCCAGCTTGGCAGCCACTTAGGCCGGCCCCGCGTTGACCCACCCAGTCCAGCTGGATAAGTGACTGGCCCCATAGCCTGTGGGACCCACACGTTAGTCGCTCAAGCCCCTGCACCGCCTCTGCCACGTGTTTAAGTGGAGGCGTAAACACTCCAGTATGTTTTCGCTTAAAGAAAGCGTACTTTCCCTTTGGTACGTTTCCTTTTGGAGAAAGTGTATTTCTAACTTTGCGCTTCTGCCTTATGCACTCGGGGACTTGTTTGTGATGATATTTTTGCACAAAATTCCCTGAACTTCAACCCTTCATATCTTTTTAACCACAACTCCAAATAAGGTGAATCCAAAACCCACTTCTTTGTCTCGTCAAGCCTGTACTGTTGGTTTCATTTTCACTATGGTTTGACATACTGTAAATGACCTTTTTGCCCTTGCACGTAAACAGCCCTCCGAGAGAGAACTGTTCCGGCAAATCTTTCCGCGGCTTCACCGCACTTCTCCCCGGTGCCTTCTTCATCCCAAGCAAGCCACAATACCCACTTGCATGATAGTCATGTAGTAGCCATGGTTTTCAACTTGAATATTTATTAAATGATTGCTTGTTTAAAATATGGTTATCGTTGTTTCGGAAATACTTTTGGGTTTGTGCTTACTTGTTTGCTATGTTGTTATGCACCTAGTTATCATGTCCTGCTACTTACTAGTATTACTTTCATATTGCCATGCTTGATAGTAGTACATGTTGGGTTGGTCATGCTCTTAGGTGCATGACTAACATTGGTTACTGAGTACTGTTAATAGGCATTGTTCCATTGCTGTTGGTTGGTTATGTGTTACTCGGTGATGTTATTGATAAATTCTTGCTTGTTATTTATGGATTATGCTAGTGGTCATGACATGTTATACTATGAGTAGTGTTGCACTTATAATATTAATGCTCGTCATTATGCCATGTTCAGTTGGAGATTATTTCATAGTCAATATGATAGACAGTTATGTTGCATCCCGTGCTTATGGTGATATCATGTTCATGCATTGCAATTGCATCATGTTATTTTATCATGGCTCAGCATTTTGCATTCAAGTTTAACCGGATTTAATTGAACTTGAACAACTATTGGCTGAGTCATGGTGCCGCCAGATTGAAACTGACCAGTGCAACCATGCTTACCTTATGGGGGTTCCTAACTGGGTCTATTGTCGTGCATCTCGCTGGTGCCTCCCACGAGGGAAGGTTATGGGCGTGCGTACCCTGGCCCGGTAAGGAGGCATAACCTTGTGTGCCCGTTGTTTTTATGGGTCCGATCCCCTTGAGGGAGTTTTCCCCGTGAGGGAGTTTGACACAAGATCGAAAAATTCATTTGTAGCAAATGGTTCGTTAATGAAATCAAAAATATCGGGACGAATACTTATAGATTTAAGATCCGCAATTTCCTTACTAGATGATTCACCCTTATTCTTAGGAACATACATAATCTTAGCAATTTTAGTGGGAGGACTAGGAGTATTCTTTGCGGAAGAAAAAGCGGTTCCCAAATTGGTAATGATACCCTCAAGTTTATCGATTCTAGAGGAATCTAGATTTATTTTCTCATCTACCATGGGTTCTTTCTGCTTAATATTTTTCAAAGTCATTCCTACCTTAGACCCATATTGAGTGATTTGATTATGAATCTTTTTATCTAGATTTTCAATTGATTCAATAGTAGCAACTTTGTTTTCAATAATTTCAAGCCTTTGCATAACATGCTCCAAAGTTAACATAGTTCCATTAACCAAAAGAGGTGGTGAGCCAAATAAGTCTATCATAGCATTATAAGAATCAAAAGTATGGATACCCAAGAAATTCCCTCCGGTAATGGTATCAAGGATATATCTATACCAAGGACTAGCACCCACATAAAAATTATGAAGAAGAACTGAAGTAGATTGTTTCCTGGTAGCTCTGTTTTGAGCACTGCAAATTCTATACCAAGCATCTTTCAGATTTTCTCCCTCCCTTTGTTTAAAGTTTAGAACTTCATTCTCGGGAGATAATGGAGAAGATATAAGACTAGCCATGACGACAAGACAAGAGAGAAAAAGGCAAACAGAGAAGGGGAAGGGGAAGGAGAAAGAGAGGGCGAATAAAACGACAAGGGTGAAGTGGGGGAGAGGAAAACGAGAGGCAAATGGCAACTAATGTAATGCAGGAGATAGGGATTGTGATGGGTACTTGGTATGTTGACTTTTTGCGTAGACTCCCCAGCAACGGCGCTAGAAATTCTTCTTGCTACCTCTTGACCTTGCGTTGGTTTTCCCTGAAGAGGAAAGGATGATGAAGCAGAGTAGCGTAAGTATTTCCCGCAGTTTTTGAGAACCAAGGTATCAATCCAGTAGGAGGCCACGAGAAAGTCCCTCGTACCTACACAACACATAGAGCTAAACGCAACCAATGCGATTAGGGGTTGCCAATCCCTTCACGGTCACTTACAGAAGTGAGATCCGATAGATAATATTTTTGGTATTTTTGATATAAAGATGCAAAGTGAAAAGTAAAAGGCAAAGTAAAAACAAAGCAAGATTAAAGTGATGTAGATTGATATGATGAGAATAGACCCGGGGGCCATGGGTTTCACTAGTGGCTTCTCTCAAGAGCATAAGTTTTCTACGGTGGGTGAACAAATTACTGTTGAGCAATTGACAGAATTGAGCATAGTCATGAGAATATCTAGGCATGATCATGTATATAGGCATCACGTCCGTGACAAGTAGATCGAAACGATTCTGCATTTACTACTATTACTCCACTCATTGACCGCTATCCAGCATGCATCTAGAGTATTAAGTTGAAAACAGAGTAACGCTTTAAGCAAGATGACATGATGTAGAGAGATAAATTCATGCAATATGAAATAAACCCCATCTTGTTATCCTCGATGGCAATGATACAATATGTGTCTTGCTTCCCCTTCTGTCACTGGGAAAGAACACCGCAAGATCGAACCCAAAGCTAAGCACTTCTCCCATGGCAAGAACTACCAATCTAGTTGGCCAAACTAAACGGATAATTCGAGGAGACTTGCAAAGATAACCAATCATACATAAAAGAATTCAGAGAAGATTCAAATATTGTTCATAGATAGACTTGATCATAAACCCACAATTCATCGGTCTCAACAAACACACCGCAAAAGAAGAAGATTACATCGAATAGATCTCCACAAGAGAGGGGGAGAACATTGTATTGAGATCCAAAAAGAGAGAAGAAGACATCTAGCTAATAACTATGGACCCGAAGGTCTGAGGTAAACTACTCACACTTCATCGGAGGGGCTATGATGATGTAGAAGCCCTCCGTGATGACGGCCCTCTCTGGCAGAGCTCCGGATCAGGCCCCAAGATGGGATCTCGTGGATACAGAAAGTTGCGGCGGTGGAATTAGGTTTTTGGCTCCTCTTCTGATCGTTTGGGGGTACGTGGGTATATATAGGAGGAAGGAGTATGTTGGTGGACCACCAAGGGACCCACGAGGTAGGGGGCGCGCCCTATAGGGGGGAGGCGCCCCCTACCCTCGTGACCGACTCCGGTACTTCTTGGAGTAGGGTCCATGTCTCCTGGGTCTTATCCGAGAAGAAAATCACGTTCCAAAAAGGATTTTTCTGTTTGGACTCCGTTTGATATTCTGTTTCTTCAAAACACTAAAATAGGCAAAAAACAGCAATTCTGGGCTGGGCCTCCGGTTAATAGGTTAGTCCCAAAAATAATATAAAGGTGGAAAATAAAGCCCAATATAGTCCAAAATAGTAGATAATATAGCATGGAGCAATCAAAAATTATAGATACGTTGGAGACGTATCAAGTGGCCGGGAGAGTGTCATGACAATTGATCGGTTTTGTCGGAACGCCGTTGGTCCACCCGAATGGGAGTGCGAGGCCATGGGTTCCATGGTGTGGGTATAGTGTGCTACCTCTGTAGAGTGTATATTAAATCTATCGATAGCCGCGCCCATGGATAAGGGCCCAATTCGTGTTGGTCCCACCGTGAGTCAATAGTATTAATAATAACTTGATTAATGACAACCCCGGTTCGGTAATGAAATAAGTTGGTGGTGATCGCCGTAAGGATCACGAGTTACTTTGGTGCTGATCGCCATAAGGATCACGAGTTACTTTGGTGGTGATCGCCGTAAGGATCACGAGTTACTTTGGTGGTGATCGCCGTAAGGATCATGAGTTACTTTGGTGGTGATCTCCGTAAGGATCACGAGTTACTTTGGTGGTGATCGTCGTAAGTATCACGAGTTACTTTGGTGATGATCGCCGTAAGGATCATGAGTTACTTTGGTTGTGATCACCATAATGATCACTGTGGTATCGAGGATACCGAGTTGTTGGATATTCGTGATGTTGTGCGAGAATCATGGGTAAAGATCAAGCTCCTTGTGGTCATTTAATGATTACTACGGTATTGTTTATACCAAGCTTGATTTGATCCTTAGATGATCGTGTGATGTACGAGGTTGGTAAGTGATGCGTGTGATGGTTACGAGATAACCCGAGCAGAATAATAATGCATATAGTGTCATCATGTGGCACGCTAGTATCATCAGATTCATATGTTCATGCCATGCTCATATTGTTCTAGCGGTATCATGTTCATGTTGCCTTTGGATTCTTAGTGGCTATTATGATTATTTTCATGATGGTAGTAGGTATTATTTTTGGAGTACTACTTTGGATGTCATGTTGCTCATGTCATGTTGTTATGATGATCTCATGTGAATTCATGTTTAACCTGTAATTGCCATGCTGTTGTTTGTCTTGAATGCTTCTGGTTTATTGTGAGCTTGCAAGTACATTCAATGTACTGACCTGGTGTGTCATGCCAGCTTGCGGGTCGTGTCTGGATTGCTTGACGGTTCGGTGTTGTTCCTGTGTTCGCGAGCTAGGATAAGCGTTCCAGCCAGAGTCCCTGCGGATTGGAGTCCATTACCACCGTCGTCGTTGTTCCGCTGCCAGTAGTTTTTCCACTGCTAGAGTTATTCCGCTGCTTCGAGTTGTTCTGCTGCTTGCATAGAGCAACTGAGGATGGCGTAGTGTCGCTGTGCTGATGTTATTCATTGTAATATCGGAGACCTTGTAATCATATTCGTGTCATAATAGAAAGCTGGTTTGTTCTATGCTAAGTAGTGACGTATTCAAGAAGACTTCTCCTCGATCTCTGGGATGGAATATGGGGCATTCTAGTTTCTTTGAGCTGGGGTGCCACAGCGCTTGGTATCAGAGCAGGTCTGGCTGTAGGATGCCCTAGCCCGCGCGAACGTTAGAAAGCGGTAGTATAGACCCCGGTTGGATTGTTGCACTTGATTATTGCATTTGTTTGTCGCATAGCATGCATATAGATTATTATTTTTTCACTAACGGTTAATCTTGTGAGTGTAGGTGGCATCGTTTTCGGTCCACCGCCTGCACCCTCCTTCTTAGCATGTCTGCTCTTTGGTGTTCGGCGTCATCTCTGTCCCAGCAGAGTGATGCCCTGGTACCCAGAGTTCCAGACACCATTTGCAGGAGTTATGCTCAGGTGTCGCATATATTTTTCCGCCACCCACCATATTATTTCGGTGATAGGCTTGTTTCTATGCCGAATCATGCCATCCATCTCGTCCCCTTGGCAACCCTTGTTGATCTTGGTTATCAAAAAAAGGGCATTGCCAGCGAGCCTTGTTTTCCCACCGCTACCCTACCCAGTCTTCCACTATTATCTTGCCATGTCATTTCATTCTTTGGACATGTACGATTCCCTTCGTACGCTTGATAATAAGGTGGTCGTGACTTTTGTGTCTCGCTACTTGATCGTCTAGTCCATTCTCACCTGTGTATCCATCCAGATCCAGCCACTGGTCAGCCAGTGCTTGGTGTGGCTTCGGTTACGCCAACTCCTTCCACACATGGGTATAATTTTCGTGCACACCGCCACAGCATATTAGACCGTAATACCAGAGTTTCTGTGAGATTTGTGTGCTTAGGTGTGCATACATATTATTGTGTGAGTAGCAGTAATATGTGATGATTGCTTGATTAATTATATTAGTAGTATGCTTGTGTGCTTTTGTTTTAGTCGTTTCTTTTGTTTCTTTCTTTGGGCCTTTGGTGTTACAAATTTCCCCTATTAAAGTTGCCCGTCAGCCAACCGGACCCGAAGAGTCAGCAAGAAGTGCATATATTTGGAAACTTAGCTAAATGGAATTGTCAGCAGACTGCAGTGAAATTGGGAATAGCTCGTCTGAATACAAAAGAAATCCTGGATGGAATGTCAGTATAAAGTTTGCATTAACATGCACTCCTCACAACAATACGGAATTCTCAGCCAACTGCATTCAGATTGGGGGATATCTAATCATGTTACTGAGTGTTAAGTCTCACTCAGCATGCACTCCTTATAGCAGAAATGATCAAATCAGCAACGAGATAAATTTTGTGCAAGGTTGACAGAATATTATCAGAGGTACGGTTCAGATACAAGTTTAATTTTTTGTTGAGGATGATTTTGGAACCCGATGTACTTGGAAGCAAGCCAAAAATATGGCATGTCCTCAGAAAAGGAGGATAGTCCTGCAAAACCCTGTTTCATGCAAGAAATCAAGAACACAACTTTTAAGATGGTTATACATGTGGAAATCGGTCCGCATATCACAATAAAAATTTTCTGGTATAAGTAACTCAATCTTCCTTCGCAAGATACCCAAAAAGCTTCCAAGGCAAGATTCTTCTATCTTCCTCAGTACGATACATGGATGATTTCCTGTACAAGGTACTCTTCCTTCTTAAGTAGGCAACCAGAAAAGTTTCCGGCATAAGGTACTGAGTCTTTCCCCAGCAAAGTCTTTAAGGGGGTAAGCTTCTGAAGCACGATACCCAGTCTTCTTCAGCAAGCTGTCCGATGAAAGTTTCGAGCACAAGCCATCCAATCTTCCTCAGTAAGACATTGGTACAAGATAGGACACTGTGAATTGACAGCATATGGAAGTGAATCCCAAGAATGAGATCCGCAATATTTTGGTCAAAAGTAAGAATCAGTCAGAATACACGTATGTCTCGGGAATCAGATTCTCATATATATGCGGTGAGCATACCACCAAGATCTTACAAGTCACTCGAATGAGGATCTGACAACCACGTGAGGATGGTTAAGAGAAGAAAGCTAGTATACACAGTAGTGTGACAAAGGATTACGAGAATTGACGACATCAATGAGCACAATGTTCGGATGATCATTTTCCTACGGTCAAGACTTGAGTGGTGTTGAACCTGCAATTTAATGGGGTACCCTGTCAGAAAAATGAGGATAAGCTACAATTGACGAAAAATTGCACCGACAGTACCTATGGTGATACAAAGAAGCAATATGACCCAGCTTTTTCAGCCAAGGATCCAGACCAAGAAAACAATTATGAAGGAGCAAGACCAGTGATGTGGGTATGAAAATTGTTGCAATACCCGCGTGGTGCAGAACCACCGTCAGTCAAGTCTGCAGATATTATCATACATGTCGAACTCTTATGCTAGCCACAACAGGCGACAATCAAATATTTGGTATGAATCCAATACTCAAGACAATGGAACCAGTTAAGATGATTTAGAAATTTCCGCGATAAGCCAGAATCTGTCAGGAAAGCGGTTATGACCCATTTCACTATTTGGAACCCGAAGGACCTGCATTTAGTAGAGAAACCCAATGCAAGGAGTTAAAGCTTGGGTGGCCACTAGAAAAATCTGATCACCACTTAATGAAAGATTATCAGTGCCGGATGACACACCCAGCGGAACTCACTCTTGGATTTGTGAGACCGACATATATTTCAGTCATGAGAGTCAATCACAGTCAGTTAAGTCAGCAAATCTAAAAAAAGAAATTGGATCCTATAAAAGCATGAACAAGCTAGGTAAGATCTGTCAGAATATGGATATATTAAAGCAAACCACCCCAGGGCCAGTCAGACAAAAATTTAGTGTGAACAAAAATAAGAAAAAGGATGCCCAAGTTGGAAACGGTTTCCTAAGTCAGTATCTTCATACTTGTTCCCTGAGCAACCAAATCTCGAGGACGAGATTTCTTTAGGGGGTTAAGGTTTGTGACAGCCTGATTTTTTGCCCTTTCTTTTTCTTTTGTTTTTGTGAGGTTTTTGCTTGAGTTTTATTTTTCCATGGCTTCGTGGTCTGGAAACTGAAGAAGATGAACTCTTCTTTGCTTCCAAAGTGCCTTGTCATACCCAAATCCTTCCCTAGACCCTTTCATTTTCATCCTAGCCCAAATCCCAATATTCTTTTCCATGGGAATATTCCTTTTCTATTAAAGGAATAACTCAAATTGCCCTAGGTTGTGAAGCAACCTATATTTCTATCACTCCTAAAATTTCCAAATAATTCTCATAAATTGTTTTGCTCATATATTTCTCAAATATGGAAAAATATTCCATTTGTCATGTTTGTCATCATGCTCAAATAATTCATTTTCTATTCTGCCCTAAATCGCAGAATGTGAAGCAAGTGCCATTTATCTTTTACCAATTGACCTCAAACTCCTTGGACACCTTTTCCTGTCCATATCATTGCCACATGCCAAAGTGCAACCTCATTTGCCTAGTAGTTATTTAATTATGATTTTCCAAAGTTCCTGTCTGAGGGAACTAGTTGTGAAGGAAGTACAAGCTAGGGATATCCAAATGAGTTGCAATTTTGCATGGCCCTTCATATCATCATATCATAGCCCTCCACCAAAGAAGAGCTCATGTCATGCCTCCATGTGAGCTCACCTTAAATTCTTTGATTCTGTCCAAATTTTCAGATTGTGAAGCAAGTATATTTTATCTTGCTCCCTTATGGCTGCCAATTTTTCTAAGCCTTCTGATATCCATATAACTTACCTCCACCCATTTTGGGCATGTTTCATCAAGCCATTTGTCCTCTAGAATATTTACAAGTTTCTGGTCAGTGGAAATGTTTGTGAAGGAAGTACCATTTTGGTTTATCCAATTGGTATGAAACCTTTTGAGCATCTTCATATGGCCAGATGAGCCTGCCTTGCCAAATTTCAGCTCAAGTGGCCTCTCCATTTGAGTGGATCATCATGATCTTGATTCTGGACCATCTTTGGCAGTTGCAAAGCAACTCGATTAATCCTTGATCCTAATCTTCTCAAAATTACCAGGATGTAAGTCCTTCTTACCATGAATCTACCAGACAACTCCATTGACCTCAATCATCTCCCTGTTGAGTAGAACTACACGATCAAGTTTACTGCAGTAAACTTCAGAGGGTAATTACCAGTTAACCATAGCAGTTTTCACCAAGCTACCACCATAGTTGTGACCTCCCTGGATGAACTACTCACTAGACAACATTTGCAAGCCCCTCTCCCCCACTACATGCCAGTGCACATGGTGACCACGACAATGGCGTGTCTGTGCACGCGCTCTGTGTGCAGTGCGCGCGTCTAGTGGCTGTTTGTGATGGACCCCCTCCTCCTCTCGTCGTCTTCGTGCTTGTGATCATGTCCCACAACTGGCCCGTGCCGTCCCAGTCCTCCTGGACCCCTCTCCCCCTCCGTCCGCTTCCTCACCGACGCAAGCCGCCGCGCGCCCACGGATGCACTATGGCTGACCGAGCTTTAATGGCGTTCGGCTCCTTCTCCTCTTGTCCTCGAGCTGGCCCTCGTCTCCGTGATCCCTGCATCAATAGCTCGTCGCCTTCCCCGAGCCCTTGCGTGAGCACACGCGTCCGTGGCACCGGCTGCGTGTCCACAGCGACGCCAGCTCGGCCATGCCCTCGCCCGGCTATATATAGCCCTCCCCCGAAGCATTCGAGCACACCAGCCGCCACCGCACACTCCACTAGCCCTCCCCAGCCCCTCGCCCGAGCCTCTAGAGCTCTCCTCGCTCGGCATTGCCTCCATGGCCGTCGCTCCCCTCGGCCTAAAATGGCTCAAGCCCGAGCCTCTCCCTCCCCCTTTCTCCACCACTAGAAGCCCCTCACACCGGAGATCCTCCCCACCCCTTTTCTTCTCGTCGGAGCCCATGTGGCCGTACTTTTCCAAGTCCGGCCGCCGCCCCTTGCTCCCTGCCGCCCCAAGCCGCGGCTGCTCTACACTTCCCCTGACGCTCGTGGACCTCTGGTTGGGTGCGGTTTCTTATCCCACATCCACCGGTGGCCGGAGCTCAGCCGGAGAGTGCCGGAGCCGCCCGGACCGTCTCCGACGTCCCCCTGCCTCTGCTCCTCTGCTTCCGATCAGGGCACAACGAGGAGGAGGAAGAAGACAGGAGCCAGGTGGGCCCCCTCCTTCCCCGACCCTACCTGGCAGCAACTCAGGCCGGCCCTGCGTTGACTCGCCCGGTCCAGCTGGATAAGTGACGGGCCCCACAGCCTGTGGGACCCGCACGTCAGCCGCTCAAGCCCCTGCCCCGCCTCTGCCACGTGTTTAAGTGGAGGTGTAAACACTCTAGTACGTTTTCGCTTAAAGAAAGCGTACTTTCCCTTTGGTTCGTTTCCTTTTGGAGAGAGCGTATTTCTAACTTTGCGCTTCTCCCTTATCCACTCAGGGACTTGTTTGTGATGATATTTTTTGCAGAAAGGTCCCTGAACTTCAACCCTTCATATCTTTTGAACCACAACTCCAAGTAAGGTGAATCCGAAGCCCACTTCTTCGTCTCGTCAAGCCCGTTCTGTTGGTTTCATTTTCACTATGGTTTGACATACTGGAAATGACCTTTTTGCCATTGCCAGTAAACAGCCCTCCGAGAGAGAACTGTTTCCGGCAAATCTTTCCGCGGCTTCACCGCACTTCCCCCGGTGCCTTCTTCATCCCCAGGCAAGCCACAATACCCACTTGCATGATAGTCATGCAGTAGCCATGGTTTCCAACTTCAATATTTATTAAATGATTACTTGTTTAAAATATGGTTATCGTTGTTTTGGAAATACTTCTGGGTTTGTGCTTACTTGTTTGCTATGTTGTTATGCACCTAGTTATCATGTCCTGCTAGTTACTAGTATTACTTTCATATTTCCATGCTTGATAGTAGTACATGTTGGGTTGGTCATGCTCTTTCGTTCATGACTAACGTCGGTTACTGAGTACTGTTAATAGGCATTGTTCCGTTGCTGTTAGTTGGTTAAGTGTTACTCGATGATATTATTGATAAATTCTTGCATGTTATTTATGGATGATGCTAGTGGTCATGACATGTTATACTATGAGTAGTGTTGCACTTATAATATTTATGCTCGTCATTATGCCATGTTCAGTTGGAGATTATTTCATAGTCGATATGATGGACAGTTATGTTGCATCCCGTACTTATGGTGATATCATGTTCATGCATTGTAATTGCATCATGTTATTTTATCATGGCTCAGCATTTTGCATTCAAGTTTGACCGGATTTAATTGAACTTGAACAACTGTTGGCTGAGTCATGGTGCTGCCAGATGAAAATAGACCAGTGCAACCACGGTTACCTTATGGGGGGTCCTAACTGGGTCTATTGTCGTGCATCTCGCCGGTGCCTCCAACGAGGGAAGGTTATGGGCGTGAGTACCCTGGCCCGGTAAGCAGGCATAACCTTGTGTGCCCGTTTTTTTATCGATCCGGTCCCCTTGAGGGAGTTTTCCCCGTGAGTGAGTTTTCCCCGTGAGGGAGTTTGACCACGACGGTGGTGGGGTGTCTTTGGTAGACATGGGGCCAGCCAGGACTAGCCCAGTTGGGAGTGGGTCGGAGTGACCGGGAGAGTGTCATGACAATAGATCGGTTTTGTCGGAACGCCGTTGGTCCACCCGAATGGGAGTGCGAGGCCATGGGTTCCGTGGTGTGGGTATAGTGTGCTACCTCTATAGAGTGTATATTAAATCTATCGATAGCCGCGCCCGTGAATAAGGGCCCGGTTTCTGTCGGTCCCACCGTGAGTCAATCGTATTAATAATAGCTTGATTAATGACAACCCCGGTTTGGTAATGAAATAAGTTGGTGGTGATCGCCGTAAGGATCACGAGTTACTTTGGTGGTTATCGCCGTAAGGACCACGAGTTACTTTGGTGGTGATCGTCGTAAGGATCACGAGTTACTTTGGTGGTGATCGTCGTAAGGATCACGAGTTACTTTGGTGGTGATCGCCGTAAGGATCACGAGTTACTTTGGTGATGATCACCGTAATGATCACTGTGGTATCGAGGATACCGAGTTGTTGGATATTCGTGATGTTGTGCGGGAATCATGGGTAAAGATCATGCTCTTTGTGGTCATTTAATGATTACTACAGTATTGTTTATACCAACTTGATTTGATCCTGAGATGATCGTGTGATGTCCGAGGTTGGTAAGTGATGCGTGTGATGGTTACGAGATAACCCGAGCATAATAATAATGCATATAGTGTCATCATGCGTCACGCTAGTATCATCAGATTCATATGTTCGTGCCATGCTCATATTTTTCTAGCGGCATCATGTTCATGTTGCCTTTGGATTCTTAGTGGTTATTATGATTATTTTCATGATGGTAGCTGGTATTATTTTGGGAGTACTACTTTGGATGTCATGTTGCTCATGTCATGTTGTTATGATGATCTCATGTTAATTCCTGTTTAACCTGTAATTGCAATGTTGTTATTTGTCTTGAATGCTTCTAGTTTATTGTGAGCTTACAAGTACATTCAATGTACTAACCTGGCGTGTCATGCCAGCTTGCAGGTCGTGTCTGGATTGATTGACGGTTCGGTGTTGTTCCTGTTTTCGCGAGCTAGGATAAGCGTTCCAGCTAGAGTCCCTGCGGATTGGAGTCCATTACCACCGTCGTCGTTGTTCCGCTGCCAGTAGTTTTTCCGTTGCTAGAGTTATTCCGCTGCTTCGAGTTGTTCTGCTGCATGCATAGAGCAACTGAGGATGGCGTAGTGTCGCCGTGCCGATGTTATTCATTGTAATATCGGCGACCTTGTAATCATATTCGTGTAATAATAGAAAGCTGGTTTGTTCTATGCTAAGCAGTGCCGTATTCCAGAAGACTTCTCCTCAATCTCTGGGCTGGAATACGGGGCGTTCCGGTTTCTCTGAGCCGGGGTGCCACACTCCATCTCTTCCCAGTATGTCTTAACACGGGCAAGATCCATCCGCGCACCCTCTATGCAGGCCGACCACTTTACAGCGTCGATATGCGGCACAGCACCAAGGAATCGTTGCACTAAACCAAAATAACTATTCGGCCTTGGTCCCCTTGGCCAAAGATGGTCCACGACAGAGCTCATGGCAAGTACGGACAACCTATGAAGCTCGGCCCACTTGGCCATTTGTTCATTTAACAGCAGCGGACGCGTTGGAGCACTGAACTGCGACCAGAACAATCTTTCCACTTCATGATCTTTCTGGTCTTTGAAAAACTTAGTCGCATCAGTAGCACTCATTGCCAAGTCCGAGTACACATCTGCAGCACTCCATAAGTGACCCACAGGGGCATACTTCGGATCTCCGAACTTCCTCCGCAACAAAAAGGGCTTCCCAGTCATGATATCCCTGGCTTGACGGAGCTCCTCCTTCGCCGCTTTGATTTCAGAGCGGGTTTCCTTGGCTGTTTCCACGACTTTCTTCAGGTCAGCCGCTTTCGCTTGGCTTTCCTTTTCAAGGAGCTCATATCGGCCGGCGGCATCTTTCATCTCAACAACCATCTTGGCTATTTTATCTTCACTCCAGTGATGAGCAGCCTGTTCGGCTCTTAAGTCTTCGGCCGCTTTTCGGGCGGCCGCATCACTTCTCCTGGCTTGTTCTTTGGCTCGGGCAAGTTCCTCCCGAAGGGCCTCCACAGCGGCAGCTCCATCTGCAGTCACATCATATTATAGATACTAGCATCATGCTCCTCTTAATATTTGTTGACCACCCGAAAATACATACCCTGTGCCTCGTCAAGCCGCTTGTTCACAAGCGCAATGTCGGTATCTGCCGCGTCAAGTTGCCGCCTCAGTCCGGCAGACTCAACAGTCCGTCTAGCCACCGGACCCTCAGCCGCCTGCACATGATAGCAGCGCGATCATTACCTGGGACTATGATCCTCTGTTTGCCGCCTTTGGGAAGCAACCAAAGTCTCAGGGGCTACTATCTGTATAGAGCACACCTGGCGTGTGTGGTACCGTCAAAAAATTTGTATATTACTTTGCGTACCTAAAAGCCTCTTAGCAGGCTCGTAAAAGCCTCATGCAACCCAATTTTGGCGGATGAAATCCTCTCAACCACCGTACCCATTAAAGTACAATGCGCCTCTAAGATAGTTGATTGCTCCAAAAGACCCATCAGTGCGTCCGGTTCGGCACCAGAAAATCCCAGACTCTTTCTGTTGCTCTCCTTAGGAGTCGAATACTCTGGACTTCAGGTGGCTGAAGGGTTACCTTCTAGCCTTGGCGGATCAGGAGAAATCCTCCGTGATGACACCTCAGGGTCATTCGCCCCAGGAGGCGGGGAGATAGGGGGAGGCGTTTTGCTCTCCATCATCTCCGGAAGAAGATCCCCCGAAGAAGAACTCTGTTGAGAAGGGCTACGAGCTGGACTGCAAGATATATGTCTCGGTTATTGTGCTTGGAGATAAAGCAGGATATATTTACCAAATTACTCTTGTTCACTTACAGCTTGGTGGAGGGCTGGCCCCCTTGCGGGCGCTGTGTGGTAAGGATGCCCTCCGGGGCAAGGCCCCCTGGCGAAGGTTTCTTCCCTCATCTGGAAACCTTCGTTTCCAAGTCTTCAGAGGCGGTCCTTTTCCTTCCTTGGGGAGAGGGGATTCTAGATTCTTCTGCCCGATTATCCTCCTTCGCGGAGACACTAATTCCCCCGGTTTGGATGAGTAACGTGTGAAGCCTGCTTTCGGCTTCTTTATTCCTCCCTTTATCTTCCCCTGATGGCACTTGATAAGGTGCGTACTCAAGCATCCTGGCTAGTACAGGATCCGGTGAGCCTTCGGGAAGGGGGACCGAACATCTGATCCTCTCCGCCTTTCTTATCCAGTCCTGGCTGAGAGCGATTTTTTCAGAATGATGTTATGACAAATAAAAAGACAACATGTTCGGCCGCAGAATTACTTATGTGGGTATCTAGACGATTGCAGTTGAGACACGCATCCTCGGTGGTGTCCCAACACTTTATTCATGATCCGAAGAACAATCCATACATCTCTTCGAGCGTCACGCCAAAGAATTGCTGAATAGTTCGCGGTCCTTCCGGGTTGAACTCCCACATACGGAGAGATCGACGTTGGCATGGAAGGACCCGACGAACTAGCATAACTTGCATTACCTTGACAAGACTGACATCCCTCTTGAGGAGATCTTGGATGCGACTTTGCAATGTCAGCACGTCATTAACTGGCCCCCAGTCCAGCCCCTTGTTGACCCATGACGCCAGTTGCGGCGGGGCGGCCGAGCGGAAGGCGGGTGCAGCTGCCCACTTTTTACTTCGGGGGGCTGTGATGTAAAACCACTCCCACTGCCATAAGTTGGACACCTCTGGGAAGGAACCCTTTGGACATAGAGCATCGGCGCCTTTGCTTATTATGGCACCTCCGCATTCTGCGTGTCGCCCATCGATCGTCTTCGGCTTCACATTGAAGGTCTTGAGCCATAAGCCGAAGTGTGGGGTGATGCGGAGGAAGGCCTGACACACGACGATAAACGATGAGATGTGAATGATGGAATCTAGAGCTTGATCATGGAAATCGATCCCGTAATAGAACATAAGCCCTCTTACAAAGGGATCAAGACTAAAGCCTAGCCCTCAGAGGAAGTGGGAAACAAATACGACACTCTCATTGGGTTCGGGAGTGGGGATGACCTGCCCTTGAGCAGGCAGCCTGTGCGAGATTTCGGCGGTCAGATACCTGGCTTCCCTTAGCTTCTTGATGTCCTCCTCTATGACAGAGGAGGCCATCCACCGACCTTGAAGGTTGGATCCAGACATGGTTGGAGGTCCGAAGCGCTTAGCCTTAGCCTTGGGTGTTGGAACTCGAGGTAGGGGAGGGGAAGGATCGAGTGCGAGAAGAAAAGGATAGGCCTGGGGCCCTTTATAAACTGGGTGAATATCAAGCGTCCTCCGTGTGTCCGTTTGGAACTTGCCTAAAGTCGAGGAGTCATACTAACAAGCACGATTGGGTTACCCACACCCGTATTGATAAAAATCTCGTGATAAGGGTAACACGATCTCTGCTTCGACAAGACGTACCAATAAAACTGCCTCGCAACACGTGTTGTGGCAGGCTGGGAAAAAAGGTTCATAATGACTGGACCACGGCAGGATGTCACGTTATGAAAAGTTGTCAGCAGATTAGATTTATGGAATAGTATACTCTCTACGGTGGTATGTGGAATTTGTTTTACAGAGACGGATACAATCCTTGTGTTCAGAATTTTCTATGGAGTATTCGGAGAAGGAACCCGCCTTGCAATGCCGAAGACAATCTGCGCGCCGGACTCATCGTCATTGAAGCCTGGTTCAGGGGCTACTGAGGGAGTCCTGGATTAGGGGGTCCTAGGACAGCCGGGCTATATGCTTTGGCCGGACTATTGGACTATGAAGATACAAGATTGACGACTTCGTCCCGCACTACAAGAAACCTGTTAATCCATGATGGATTTCTGGTGACGTTACAGGATCCGTCACGGATCCTGAAGATGAGAATGGATCCCAAAACGATAACCCCCAGACACAGAGGAACCGTCACGAAATCCGTCACGGAATGAGTCTACGGCCTAGCTTTTTTTCTTTATACACCATCCAGACCGTCATGGATGGCTCATGCTGATGTGTCATGTGTTTTTATTTCTTTTTGGCCCACATGTCAATTCTGACTACGTCCATGTCAGCGTGTTGTAGGGTGTGGATCCCACATGTCAGTATGAGAGAGAGAGAAATCACAACAAAAATAATTGACCGATCGAGCTAGCCACATGATCAACTCCTGCTTGCTGTTTAACTACGGACCAGAAATGTATATAGAAAAATCCATGTACCACTCGCCTCTAGTACGTAATTGGGCCGGTCCTGTACGCCAACCATTAAGTTTCTACTCATTTTCTTTTTATTTTGTCCAAGTTCATGTTTAATATTTTTTCCATTAAAAAAGTTACAATACGTATTAATATACAGTTATTGTGTATTTTAAATCTCTATTCTATTTTCATTATTGTGTACCTTGAAGAGGTAAACATGAACTTTCTCAAAAAATTACGTGGACCTAAAGCATGTATTAAAAATTATTGTGTAAATACTATATCTTAATTCAGGACCAAAAGCACACAATTATTGTATACTGTTCAACCTGTATGAAAAATTATTGTTTAAAAATAATAATTTTAAGAAATGTAATAAAAATGTTGCACATGTTTATAGTCTATAGAAATGTAAGCTTGGCTGTATATAATAATTTTTAATACACGTTGAAAATTTTGTAAAAACACATTGATTTTTATAAATACACATTATCTATTTCTTGAATGAATGACAAACATTTTTCAGAAACGTGTTGACAATTTTTCAATACAAGTGAAACATTTTCCAAGAATAATTTTAAATGCACTAATACTCTCTCTAAGTTTTATGGCAGTTGTAATTTTTTCTTAAAATTCTTTTTTTCAGACTAAAAAAATAATATCAAAAATACAAATAAAAATAAAAACTTAAAAATATTGTGGTATACAATTTTTTTACGAACCTTCTAAAGTTTTTATTGCGTCATATGATGTACACTCGGCAAATAATTCATGTTCTTTTTTAGATGCACAAAATGTGCGTTGAGTGCCCGACACTAAGCAATCGGTGGACCATTTTTTATTTTCCTTTTTTTCATTTCTTTCTTTTCTTTGCTTTGATTTCTTCTATTTTCTTTTTATATTTCTTTTCTTATTGTTTTTCTTTTCCTGGCTTTGCTTTCTTCTCTTTATGTTCTTTCTTTCTTTCAAGGTGAGGTTTGCATGCAAAGTGTCGGAATAATTATTTACTCTCTTAATGGTCTTGAAACTTTTCCGACACTCAACATACACCATCACATGTTCCATGTCAAAAATTGACATTTTGTGTGGTTTGTTTGCTATATTTAAGCCATTAAGTCCATTTCTTGATATTTAACGAATATAAGTCACATTTGAATTGCAAGAGCATTAGGGTGCCAAGAATTGACAGTAAATAGCTCTAAATTCCCGGACATATGTTTGCAAGGTACTATGATAGGTACCTTTGCAAAGAAAAACACATTCCATGTAAACTATATAAAAAAGTATATTCACATCTTATTAAAGAATAAATGTTCAAATACAATAGGAAATGTGAATGTGTTTTTAAAAAGTTTATACATTTAAAAATATATAATTATGTGAGAAGAAAAAATTATGTATCAAAAAACCGTGTGTTATTAAAAAATGTTCATATAATGCCAAACAATGTTCTAAGAAATCTAAAAAAAGAAACAAAAAATCCAAAAAATAATAGTGGGACATACTACACATTGGCCGGCGGATCCTCCTCGGCAGCCATTAGATCTGGCTCCATATAGCGGCCCTGCCCTCCCTCACCATTGCAACAAAGGCAGTGCTGCAGAACCCTTTCCAACATAGCTTAGTGTTGCAGAAACATTTGCAACAGAGGTTGTGTTGCCGTTTTTTTCCAATGTAGCTTATGTTGCAGATTGTTTTTTCCGTCTTCACTTTTTTTTGCAACATTGATGTTGTCGAGGAAGGAACTTTTGCAACACAAACGATGTTGTAAAAAAAATACAATGGAGATGGTGGTGTAGAAACATGGTTGTAGTTGACTCCGGGATTGTGGTGGTTGTTCACATGTCGTCGGTGGGGCACCAATGACCATGGCGGTGGATGGGCTGGGCTAGTAGATCTCTCCGTCCCGAGCCGGATCAATGCAATTGACGGCGACGACGTTGCGATGGATGATGCGTGGTGGTTGGGGAGGGTCCCGTGTGTGCTCTCTCTTCTCACGCCTGGCAGACTATTTTGGGAAGATGCTTGGGAGAAGCACATTCATGGGAGGGTCCTGGAGGTAGAAGATGAGGCTCAGGGGAAATATGTGGTTGTGTTCTCTTCCTTTGAGATAAGAATGGGAGAGTGGTGGTGCGGGTCCTACATGGCACGTGCCACATAGTCTTTCTTTGAACACAGTATAGACATAAGCACTCATACATATGCGCATACACTCACCCCTATGAACACACACCCTACCCCTATGAGTATCTTCGAGAGATTGAGCACCAGGACTTGAACCCTGGTAGGCTGGGGATACCACTGTCCCTCTAATCATCTAACCACAGGTTCGTTCGTCATGTGCCACACAATCATGGGATTGCGTACGCAACACAAACCGTGTTGCAAAAGCAACCTCCACAACACGGGCCACATTGCAAAGCTCGTGCGTGTAATGAGTGTTTATTGTCTGTCGTGCGATCGACAGTAAATCTGACGGTCATAGAGGCGGTCGATGCGTGCCAACAATCCGCCAAGTGATGGCAAGAATTTTCCAAAATAAAAAAAGGAAAAATAGAAAATAAGAAAAAAAACAAAAAGAAAACACAAAACTAAAAATGTTCCAAATTCCTGGCCGGCCCACTAGGGTTTCCCAGCTGAGGAGGCGTGGATCCGGCATGATACAAAGATGTATCCTGATTGGTTGAATCGAGCATCACGCGGATCGCGCATCCTAACCACCCGTTCTCGCAGATCCAACGGCAAGCACACAGTCTCTCTGTCTCTTCTCTTTCTTCCCCCACCCCACGCGCCGCCATCTTCTCTTCCACCAAGCAGTGACTTCTCCTGTCGCTTGCTCTTCCTCCGTCCAGATCTGGCTCCTTCCTTCTCAATGAGCAGGCGATGGATGTTCAAGTTCAGGCGCTCGGACGCCGCTTGGACTTAATTACCTCGTTCCTTCTTCCATGTTGACTCTCATCTCAGCCTCCCGTTCTCCCGATTCGAGTACAGGTCGAGGTGCTTGGAGGCCACACGGAGGAAAGTATCACCACCGCGACATTCAGGCTGCTTCCACACCGTCCGGGGTTGCCACGCTGGGACCCGGTGAGTGCTTGGCGGCGGTGGCATTGGCTGCACGTGCCCGTCCCCTGGCTTGGCGGCGTTTATGTTTCGCTACAATGGCCGGGTGGCTGCGCCGAGTCCCCGCTGCCGGGGATGCTCCATGCTGGGCCGTAGCCTCCCATTCATTATGCGGGGCCTGCCTTCATGGCCTTTGCCATCCTTGCCGTTAGCTTGTCCCTCGAGTTCGGCAGGTTGAGCCATTTGTCGATTCAGATTCTCCCTTGCCTTTTGCTTCAGATTCTCTCTTCCCTTTTCTTCTGATTATTCTAGGTGTCGTATGGCAGGTAACTACGGTTCCATGGTGTCCCTATCGGTGGAGAAGGTCGGCTGGACAAGAGCATGGCTCGACCCGAGATGGTGGTGGGGATGACATTAGCGGACACGGCCAGATCTGTGGCCAGAAAAGCCATGGCGATGAACTCTGATTGACGTCCCGCTCGCGCTGGGCGGCGCTTGATGTGGTGACTGCAGAATAGTATAGCTGCGGGCAGAGTAGTAGGCTAGATGTGGAAAAATAATCTGTAATTTCAAGTTTTTTTGCTGTGTATTTCTTCCTTTTGATTAAAAAATGTTATTTATTTGGTATGTTTATGCAATTTCCTTTCTTTATTTATAAGTCAATGGGCATATATAATCAGAAAAATTCTTATTACCTCAAAGTTTCCTGGACCGAAAAAATAAAGTGATGGGCTAATGTCCTAGACCAAAATTTGTGAGCCTTGAACCGTCCTAAAATTTCATGGGCCGATGGTCTTAGACATAGTTGAAATTTAGTGGGCCAAAATTCTAATTGGGCCGACTACTACATGGGTTTCCATGTCAGATCCATGTTGACCGCCACGTCAAATGATGACATGGAATGCACAGTTAACGCCGTTATCTGATAGTAAGCTGTGACGGTCAATAACCATCACGGATCCATGACAGTTCTGGCGATCCGTCAAGGACTGCATGGTGGTTAAATTATGACGCAATATACATGACGGATTTCGTTTCCGTCATGGATGACCTACCTTGACGGTTTTGTGCACATATGTGACAGTTTGAATCCGTCATGGATTAACACATTTCTTGTAGTGCCGTGTCCGGATGGGACTCTCCTTTGCGTGGAAGGCAAGCTTGGCGAACCGGATATGTAAATCTCCTCTGTAACCGACTCTGTGTAACCCTAGCTCCCCCTCCGGTGTCTATATAAACCAGAGGGTTTAGTCCATAGGACAACAACAATCAGAATCATAGGCTAGCTTCTAGGGTTTGGCCTCTACGATCTCGTGGTAGATCAACTCTTGTAATACTCATATCATCAAGATCAATCAAGCAGGAAGTAGGGTATTACCTCCATCGAGAGGGCCGAACCTGGGTAAACATTGTGTCCCCCGCCTCCTGTTACCATCAGCCTTAGACGCATAGTTCGGGACCCCCTACCTGAGATCCGCCGGTTTTGACACCGACAATCATGACAAACAATCAATTCAACACATAATCACACAAGAGGCAAGCGAAAGAAGACGAACAGAAAAAGGATGAATGGAAAAGAGGCGAATAAAACAGCAAGGGTGAAGTGGGGGGGGACGAGATGCGAATGGAAAATAATGTAATGCGAGGGATAAGAGTTTGTGATGGGTACTTGGTATGTCTTGACTTGTGCGTAGATCTCCCCGGCAACGACGCCAGAAATCCGTCTCCCTACCTCTTGAGCATGCATTGGTTTCCCCTTGAAGAGGAAAGGGTGATGCAGTAAAGTAGCGTAAGTATTTTTCTCAGTTTTTGAGAACCAAGGTATCAATCCAGTAGGAGACTACACGCAAGTCGCCTAGTACTTGCACAAACAAACAAGAACCTCGCAACCAATGCGATAAAGGGGTTGTCAATCCCTTCACGGTCACTTACGAAAGTGAGATCTGATAGAGATAATAAGATAAATGTTTTTGGTATTTTTGTGGTATAGATTGGAAAATAAAGATTGCAAAATAGATAGTAAACTAGAATTGTAGATTGGAAACTTATATGATGTAAAGTAGACCCAGGGGACATAGGTTTCACTAGTGGATTCTCTTAAGATAGCATGTATTACGGTGGGTGAACAAATTACTGCCGAGCAATTGATAGAAAAGCGCATAGTTATGATGATATCTAAGGCAATGATCATGAATATAGGCATCACGTCCGTGTCAAGTAGACCGAAACGATTCTACATAAACCCACAATTCATCGGATCTCGGCAAACACACCGTGAAAAGAGTTACGTCAAATAGATTTCCAAGGAGATCGAGGAGAACTTTGTATTGAGATCTAAAGAGAGAGAAGAAGCCATCTAGCTAATAACTATGGACCCAAAGGTCTGTGTTAAACTACTCACACATCATCGGAGAGGCTATGGTGTTGATGTAGAAGCCCTCCATGATCGAACCCCCCTCCGGCAGATCGCCGGAAAAGGCTCCAAGATGGGATCTCAAGGGTATAGAAGGATTTAGGGTATAAGAGTATATATAGGCGAAAGAAGTAGGTCGGTGGAGCTACAAGGGGCCCACGAGGATGGGGGCGCGCCTGGCCCCCCGTGGCGTGCCCTCCTACCTCGTGGCTGCCTCGCTACTTCCTTGACATCCACTCCAAGTCTCCTGGATCATGTTTGTTCCAAAAAAGATCCTCGCGAAGGTTTCATTCCGTTTGGATTCCGTTTGATATTCCTTTTCTGCGAAACACTGAAATAGGCAAAAAAACAGCTTTGCACTGGGCTTTCGGTTAATAGGTTAGTCCCAAAAATAACATAAAAAGATATATTAAAGCCCATTAAACATCCAAAACAGATAATATAATAGCATGGAACAATAAAAAATTATGTATCAAAGGGCGCCCTCGCCCAGGCCAAGGAGCAGGCGCAGGTGAGCCAAGCGGCTGCAGATTTAGAGGCCAAGCAGGTCACCCGCCGCAAGTATGAGGAGCGGGTGGCCGAAGTGGAGCAGGAGCTCAAGGATGCCGCCAGCAAGTGCGAGGCCTTAGAGGAGAAGAATAAGGCCCAAGCGGCCAGTCTCACCAAGGCTCTTCAGGAGGCCAAGGAGGCGCGGACCGAGTCCCGGGCAGGTCACGAGGAGATCAAGCAGGCCGAACAAATAGCGGCTGGTAAGTCCTTTTCTTTTACAGAGTATATTTGGCGTTCGGAGATGTGCTTTTCTTAATCGACTATGGAGTTCTCCAAACGCCTTTGCGGACCTTCTGAGGAGTGTTGCCGACGCCGCATAGTATTTCTAGGCCCAAGAAGGGAACACGACGGAGAAGCTCTTCTGGTCACAGTACCTAGCGTCGGAGCGGCCAGCGCTGCTGAACAATCAGATGATGCAGCTGGCGGAGCTGCATAGGATGTCCGGTTTGGCCATGAAGGACATCCTAGTCTGGCTATGGCCAGCCGGACCCATTCCTAGCAGCTATTTCGGCCTGGTCAAGCAGCTCGGCGACGCCTGGCCCCGAGTTGAAGCTGTAAAGCGCTCGATGTGCATAGAGGGTGCGCGGATGGCATTTGCCCGTGTCAAGATGCACTGGGCGAAGATGAAGGCCGCCGTTGTGGCAGTTGAGGGTCCACCCGAGGGCAAGGACTACCGCAAGCCGGAGCGATATTTCGAAGACGTCCTAGAGGGTGCCCGTTTAAGAGAGGGTCAATGCTTGAAGGATATCATATTTGAATGAATGTATCCGGGCTGCCCAGACTTTGTTTTATGAACCAAAGCTTTTGTAATATATTTGTGCCTTTATCTGAAATTATTTTCCTCCTGTGTAGCCCTTTTTATTTCTGAAAGTTTGTCAGTCGTCGGCTTCAGCCCCCACGTAGATACTACGGGGGTGTTCGGAATAGCACATGACCACACTTGACCCAATGTCTTGGTCCGTAAAGGAGGTGTCTATGCAGCGAACCAGGCAATCAGACTATGCGACAATGGGACTATGAGCTAGCCCCTGGTGTATGTGCGGCTATCCGAATTTGGATACCTTAGGCGTGTTACTGGGTGGAGGCCAGTCCTTCGTGCAATACGGAAAAAATCGCAAGAGATTTAGTAAGTCACCGAACCGCTGACAAGCTCTCGCTATATCATGACAGTCAGTTTTCGGCTTTCTCTACTGAGGTGTTTACCCGGACAAACCAGAAACACAATCACAGTAGTTCTCCCTTTACTACCTTAGCTGAAGAAGCGGAATGTAAGGTGGTAACCACAAGAGCCGGGCAACCCAACTATTGACCAAAGACATGATTCGGAGCCGATGCATATAATGTAGTATTCGGGACGCCGAAGTATATTATAAAAGTGTTCGTACTTTTTTGGTTTTTGAAAAATATATGTGGCCGAATAGAGCCCCTGGCAATTTATGCCGAGGTGTATATGTCAATCTAACGTGAAGAGGGAATGCAGATTATGAAATAAGCCAATACCGAATAGGTCTGGAAAAAAATTGTTTCCACTATAGTCTGATTGATACGTCAAAACATGCTCTTAGAGAAAATGCCATAAGCATCAAGGCTATTTTACATGCCAAGAATTTGTGAGCAAGGGAAAGTTGTATACAGGTCCTTAAAAAAGGTGGTCTTGAAGATCCTTTGGACACCGTGCCGCACGTCTGCGCCGCTTTTCACCTTGGTGAAGGATCCTTTGAGAGGATCAACGATCGTACATATAGAAGGGGCCTGGGAAAGGGCCCTTGTACCACTGAAAAGTGATCTAGATTTAGAAGAACCTGAAATAAGAGAAAAAGGAGAAAAAGTGAGGAGAAGAAGAAGATTAAGGTCCGAATAGGGTTGAGCCGTATTGTAGACCTTGTCCTTAGTGTGTCTCCGTCCTTGCCCATGGTATTTTTAGGTCAAAGTTATGCACACACGGTACGTATGCCGTGATTAGGTGGGTGTTTGGATGGAGACCGAATTGCTAGCCCAGCTCTGGATGAACCAAACTATCGTTCTGCAAGGTAGACTGGACTCGTTTGACAGTGTCCGGGCTTGATGGTCGATGAAGTATTCGGCTTGATAAGGCCACCATGTACCTCAGCTGCGAGGGCCGCAGTATGCTCCTCAGTATGGAGGGAGCGCTCCATATTTCCATTGACTGTTATAACACCGCATGGTCCGGGCATCTTGAGCTTTAGATAAGCATAGTGCAGGACTGCATTAAAACGGGCAAAAGCGGTTCGTCCGAGCTGTGCATGATAACCACTGCGGAAGGGGACGATGTCGAAGATCAAATCTTCGCTTCAGAAATTATTCGGTGAGCCGAAGACTACTTCTAGCGTTATTGACCCTGTGCAGCAGGCCTCCACGCCGGGTATTACTCCTTTAAAGGTGGTTTTAGTAGGCTAGATCCTTGACGGATCGATACCCATTTATAGACAGTGTCCTGATAAAGCAGGTTAAGACTACTGCCGCCGTCGATGAGGACTCGCGTGAGATGGAATCCGTCGATGATTGGACCGAGGACCAATGTTGTCGAACCCCCATGACGGACACTAGTCAAATGGTCCCTGCGATCAAAAGTGATCGGACAGGCCGACCATGGGTTGAATTTTGGGGTGACTGGCTCTATGGCGTAGACGTCCCTTAGTGCGCGCTTGCGCTCCCGCTTAGGGATATGAGTAACGTAGATCATATTCACTGTTTTTACCTCTGGAGGAAATTTCTTTTGCCCCCCTATGTTCAGTGGGCAAGGCTCATCGTCATCCTTGCTAGGCGGCTCCTTACCCTTATGTTCGGTGTTTAGCTTACCGGCCTGTTTAAAGTCCCAACAATTTCTGTTGGTATGATTGGCATGCTTGTCAAGGGTGCCATGAATCTAGTAAGGCCAATTGAGTATTTTGTCCAAACTGGATGGACCAACTTTGTTTCCTTTGAATGGCTTCTTCCGCTGCCCAGGTTTAGAGCCACTGAATCCGGCGTTGACCGCCGTGTCTTCGGTATCTTCATTGTTGCTTCGACGCTTGTGTTTGTTGCGTCGTGGCCTACCGTTTCCATCTCTGGCTTCGAAGGTGCCAGCGTCCCTGGTGTTGTTGCTTCTATGAGCTAGCCAGCTGTCTTCTCCCGCGCAAAAGCGGGTCATGAGTGCGGTAAGAGCTGCCATGGACTTCGGTTTTTCTTGGCCGAGGTGTCGGGCGAGCCATTCGTCACGGGCGCTGTGTTCAAAGGCCGCGAGGGCTTCGACGTCCGGACAATCGACAATTTGGTTCTTTTTAATTAAGAACCTAGTCTGGAGTTTTCGGGTTGACTCTCCGGGTTGCTGGACTATATGACTAAGGTCATCGGCGTCCGGAGGCCAGACATACGTACCTTGGAAGTTATCTCTAAATGCATCTTCCAAATCTTCCTAGCTACCAATGGAGTTCTCTGGGAGGCTGTTTAACCAGGGCCGCGCTGGCCCTTTCAGTTTTGAGGGGAGATATTTGATGGTGTGGAGATCGTCACCACGAGCCATGTGAATATGGAGAAGGAAATCTTCGATCCATACCGCGGGATCCGTCGTGCCATCGTATGATTCGATATTTACGGGTTTAAACCCTTTTGGGAATTGGTGTTGCATTACCTCATCGGTGAAGCATAAGGGGTGCACGGTGCCTCTGTATTGGGCAACGTCGCAATGGAGTTCAAATGACGTCTGTAAGCGGTTTTCGGCCGGGTGAGGTTGTGCCTATCGCGCAAGGCCTGATGGCCGTCTTCTCGCGTTGGGGCACGCCCCCTTGATCCACAGATTGATCTGGATTGGCCTGCTCTGTTGTCCAGGTCCTGTCGTAGGTCATAGGTGTATCCCGGAGCAGCTGTCTCTCTGCCTCTACGGCGAGGTGGCGCGGGTTGGTGTTTGGCGTAAGTGGTCGGTTTATCAGCGCGGTCATGTCTTGACGGTATTGCCTCAAGGGCCTCGTCGTCAAATTGTGGTAGTAGCCGACGGTTGGGATAACTCTTTGTTGGGCGTTGGAGGCCATATTCTTCGGCAGCTAGGACCTGGGTCCATCTGTCGTTGAGTGTATCATGTTCGGCTTCGAGCTGTTGCTGCTTATTTTTTAGGCTTCTCGCAGTGGCGATTAGTTGGCGCTTAAAGCGCTCCTGCTCGAGGGGTTCCTCTGGCATGATAAAATCTTCATTGTCGAGGCTGACATCATCCACAGAGACCGGTAGATAGTTTCTATCTTCCGAATCCTCATTCCCGACCAGATCGTCGGGGTTAACTTGCCCCTCCTCCCCATCATCATGTTCGGATGCGGGCTCAACGGGGGCTTCGGGGTCTTCGGCGTTCTCTAGAGTGTTATTGTCTCTGGTGCCGTTAATATTGTCCTTTTCGCGATGCGGTTTTGAGCGGCGTCGCTGGCATCGACGTTTCGGTGGTGCCTCAGCAGGCTTGTCCTCAACCTGATCCTTCATGCCTTCGTTGTCATTCTCTTTGGGTGTATCCACCATGTACACGTCGTATGTGGATGACGCCGTCCAACGTCTGGTAAACGGCGGGTCTTGGCTTTGTTTGTCTCCGACATCGTCGTCCATGCCGTCGATGTATTCGGAGGTGTAATCCAGCATGTCGGTTAGGTCTTAGACGGTGGCTATGAAGTGGGTGGTGGGTGGGGCGTAAAATTCCCCGCTCTCAGCCCCTAATTCGGGTTTGGCATAGTTCGGAGGTGATTCCTCTATAATGGCGAGGGGTCGCGTTAAGCCCAGAGCCTCGTTTAAGAGCAAGGTTTGGATGGGGAGATGAGGGTCCGCGGAGCTAGGCAGGGTAAAAGCCTCCTATCCATGCTCTCTTGGCATGGAGTTCGAGAGTTCGGAGCTAGCGTCTAGGTGCAAGTCCAGCCTTCCAATGATAGAGGGAACCCAGTCTGACTCTGGGCTTGCCGATGACACATTCGCCTCCGGATCTCCAATAGTGAGCTTCATAATAGTAGAGAGTCCGGTGGGCTCCAAACTCCCCTCTTCGGACCCGGTAGTTTGCTCCCGATCAAAGGCCAGAGCGATGACCGAGGCCGCGAACCCTTCGAAGATTAAGTCTCCTCAGGTATCAGCGACATAATTCAAGTTCCCAAAACTGATTTGATGACTAGCGGTGTAGCTGTTGATCTGTTCGAGGTGGCCAAATGAATTGGCACGCAGAACGAAGCTGCTGAACACAAAAATTTGAATGGGGAGAAAAGTTTCCCCGGAAACAGCATCGTTGTTGATGATCGAATGAGCCATCGATCCCGCCGTCGACGGCACAGTGGAACCTCAATGAAAGCACCAATGTCGGTGTCAAAACCGGCCGATCTCAGGTAGGGGGGTCTTGAACTATGCGTTTGAGGATCGAAGGTAACAGGAGACAAGGGGGACACGATGTTTACCCAGGTTCGGGCCCTCTTAATGGAGGTAATACCCTACTTCCTGCTTGATTGACTTTGATGAGTATAGGGGTTACAAGAGTCAATCTACCTCGAGATCGTAATGGCTAAAACCTAGATGTCTAGCCTATATGATTTGTGATAGTCTCTACGGACCAAACCCTCCGGTTTATATAGACACCGGAGGGGCCAAGAGTTGTACGGAGTCAGTTTACAGAGAAAGGAAACTACACGTCCGGTCGTCAAGCTTGCCATCCACGCAAAGGAAAGTCCCATCCGGACACGGGGGATGGACTTCTACCTTGTATCTTCACGGACCATTAGTCTGGCCCATGTCACATAGCCCGGACACCCGAGGACCCATAATCCAGGACTCCCTCAACTGGAGAAGACGTCATCTCAATGGCGGAAACCGAGGACACACGTCCACCACAAGGATGTCGCTACAGCCACAAAATCCTCGCTTGAACAGACAGGTTCCCAAATCCATCACCGACCATTGAGACGATTGCCTTGCCAGAGAAGCATCTGGAGCTTCTTTATTTAGCATCATCGTCGCCGCCACAGAAGCCAAGATGTCGAACGATCCAAAAACCTAAGCTACTAGGGCCCTAGACCCTAAAGCTCTAGCGATCTGCACGCACGGGATCTGGCGAACCCCCCTCACCACGGATGACCAAGAGGTCGTCGGTGGAGGGGAGCCGCCGGAGAACGGCGCCGGAAGGCTAGCCTCTTGCTGGTGGTGTCTAGGGTTTCAAGCCGCCAGGGATGAGAGGAAAACCATGTCTGACGGACACCTTTCCATCCTGGTTGTGCTTATCTCCTCATTCGGCCTCGTTGATACTTGCACATCGGTATCTAGCCAATTGACAATACAAGTAAGGACATTTCTATCTGATGCCCTATCCGGGGTTAAGGAGTAAAAAGTTGGTTTTACTCCTCTAACGCGCACCTAACTGATCCCCATCTGCTGTAAGGGAGTAAAAATTATACTCCAGCCCCAATGTAACGCCCCAAGACTGTTGCGCCAGGTGTCTTCCAGTTATTCGTTGTTGTTGCCATGTCATTCGCTTGAGTGTTGCATCTTGCCATGTCATCATCCGCATTGCATCATCATGTTTTCAGAACTTGCATCCGTCCGGGTTTCCCCAGTTCCGTCCATTGTCTGTTCTGAGCCCAGACTCACTTGCACGCGCCCGCGGCACGTCTGAAATATTACTTTATAAGTGGCCAGAAAATGTTCTTAGAATGGGTTGAAATTTGGCGTGCGGTGTTGTTATGTTGTTAGTAGACCGCCTGCCAAGTTTCATCGCATTCAGAGTCCATTTGATAGCCCAACCGTTAAACTATAGCGGCAATATAGTTGGTCAAACGTCGGACGTTTTCGGCCTCCGAAAACTGTTGCCGTGCTTTCCCTCTCTTTCCTACCTAGACCATCTACACAGTCCACTACCAACCGCCAGACCACCTAACCCCTCCTTGCATAGTGCTTTGACCCCTCACGCGCGTCCGGCAACTGTCCCGGACCCGACCCGGACAGTCACCACCGTTGGATTCAGATCATCCCCAAACATCTACAAAACATCTCCGTTTTCTTATTTGGGCTACCTAACCTATTTTTTTCTCGTCCGTCTGATTACGATCGTAGGGACCTAACCGCCCTAAAATGATTTGTATTGCTATATATAGTCCCCCCCCCCTTTTGTCCATTTCTAGTCAAACCCTAAATTCTAGGCAGCTTTTCCCTCGCGTCGCCACCAGCAGCATCTTCCTCGGGATCCCACCCAAGCCTATCCACACGCAGCCGCCACCTCGCACCACCAGATCCACCACACTACAACCAAATAACCAGTGCAGCTCCCCACCGTCGATCTGGAACATCAGATCCAGATCGAACGACCCTCGTCGCCCCAGTTCATCCCACAGGGGCTCTGGATCCAGCAGCCCCGCGCAGCGCTGCAGTCCCGAGCGCCTCCTCGGCCTCGAGCACGCCTCCTGCTCGAGCCTCGCCGGAGCAAGCAAGCCGCCACCGCCTGGAGGTCCTGTGTCGCCCTCTTTCCCTCTCCGTTTCATGTCCCTTTTTTCATCGTTCTCTGTTCTCGCTGCATCTCTTAGCAGGAGCCCATGGTCGTCGAGTCCCGCAGCGTCGTTCATCCACCGGGTCCTCTGTCCCAAGCCTTCGTCTCCCTGCTTCTCGCGCCGCCCGATTCTGGAGGAGCTGCCATTAGATTCCTTCTTCCTCGGCTCCATCAAGCCTCGCCGAAGTTCTTCCGACGACCACCCAGGGCGTCACCGTCATCAACCAGAGATGCTCGGCCATGGAGTCGAGCTGCCCGACGCCTTCGCTTCCTCCACCGGGTCTCCTTTACCTCGCTGCCCGGACCCGCCGTCCTGTGCCTCACCCGTGCGCTGGCGTCGTCGGCTTCGCCCCTGTGCCTCAAGTCCCGTGTCGCCGCCGCCTTCCTCCCTTTCCGTCGACGGCTCCTCTCATGCCCTGCACCACCGGAGCCGCGCCTTCTCGTGCCCTGCGCTTCAAGTTCCTCTCGCTGGAGCCCCGAGTCCACCTCTGCCCTGCACCTCCCTGCATCCTCTACTTCGAGGGACAGAGCGCAACGGGGTCGACGCCCGCGTTGACTGCATCGCAAGGGTACATATGGTGGGCTCCAAGGCCTAGCTGCGCGCCCTCTACGGGCCTCCCTCCTCCACCGACTGGGCCAAGGCCCATGGTGAGGCAAACCCCCCAGCGCCTCGTTTTTTTCCTTCCTTTGGCCCAGCTAGATTCGGCCTGCCTCATGTTTTTTCCAGTTCTGCGTTTTAGTTTTTATTCCAGAGACAACCGTTTTACAAAAGAGCCCCTCTAGATCATGCATTAATAAATCATCAACCGTGCATCGGATTAAAATGTTTTCAACATGTAACTTGCTTAGAATTTTGTGTATATTAATAATTCCCAACTTTCATGCATGTTTAAAATGTTTAAATTGTTGTTTGTTTAAATTTGCCTTATGCCATGCTAAAATGATTTAATTCATAACTTAATAACCGTAGCTCCAAACTTAAGAAACTTTATATGTAAATGGGGTAGAAAAATGCCTAGTTTGCCATGGTGTCATTACTTTGCATGTTTAATAACTCGAAAATTGTGTTTAGGACAGAACATTACCAAATCCATAATTTGCATATGAGGATTTTCCGGACTTGTTGTTTGTTGTTCTGGCCTCATTTAAACTTGCCTAGATAAGTAGTTTTCATATGCCTCACCTCTTGCCATTATTAATAACATTTAATATTGTTGGGTACATAAACATGAGAGAACTAAATAAGCCATGTGGTGTTCCGTCAATATGCAACTCGTTGCATATTGAGCTCCACTTAATTTGTAGTATTGTCTGTGCACTTTGCCATGCCATGCATAATTAAACCGGACATGCATCATACTTGTTTGTGCATCATGTCATGTTTATGTGATGGTTGTTTACTATGTTGTTTGCTTCTTTCCGGTGTTGCTTCTTCGGGTTAGTTCCGATAACGTCGCGTTTGTGAGGATCCGTTCGACTACGTCTGTTTGTCTTCTTCATGGACTCGTTCTTCTTCCTTGCGGGATCTCATGCAAGATGACCATACCCTCGAAATTACTTCTATCTTTGCTTGCTAGTTGTTCGCTCTATTGCTATGCCAGGCTACCTATCACTTGCTATGTCGTGCCTCCCTTATTGCCATGTCAAGCCTCTAACCCACCTTTCCTAGCAAACCGTTGTTTGGCTATGTTACCGCTTTTGCTCAGCCCCTCTTATAGTGTTGCTAGTTTCTAGTTGCAGGTGAAGTTGAAGTTTGTTCCTTGTTGGAACATGGATATGTTGGGATATCACAATATCTCTTAATTAATTTATGCATCTATATACTTGGTAAAGGGTGGAAGGCTCGGCCTTGTGCCTGGTGTTTTGTTCCACTCTTGCTGCCCTAGTTTCTGTCATACCGGTGTTATGTTCCTTGATTGAGGGAGTCCTGGATTAGGGGGTCTCCGGACAGCCGGACTATATCCTTTGGCCGGACTGTTGGACTATGAAGATACAAGATTAAAGACTTTGTGTTGGGGATGTAATTATGTACGTAAGCCGCCCAGGAGGGGCCGGGTTACGCAAAGAGAAGCCAATCTGAAGCCCAAGACCAAGAGGTGAAGATGGCGGTTCAGTAAAGGGTCTAAAGGCCCACAGACGATTTAGGGCCCATGGTGATAAACCGCCATGAGGGTGCGACTTGTATTGTAAGGTAGAAATAACTAGTCACCGAGCCGGACACTGTTTATGAGCCGGCCGGGACTCTGTAAGCCGTAGGGCGTCGACCCGTGTATATAAGGGGACGACCCGCTGGCGGCTTAGGGACAGAAGAAACAAGAGATCGAGAACCGGGCATAGCGTATCTCGCTCCCTGGTCATCGAAACCTCAAGCAATCCAACCCAACTAGACGTAGGCCTTCCTTCACTGTAAGGGGCTGAACTAGTATAACCCTCGCGTGTCCTTTGTCCTGATTAACCCCTTTAAGCTTCCTAGTTGCGATGACTCCACGATCAAGTCCTTGCAAGAGGACATCTGCCGTGACAATTCCATGACAGTTGGCGCCCACCGTGGGGCCAGCGCACGGTGGATTTGAGTTCTTGAAGGGCAGCTTCGAAGGGCTCAAGGGATACGCAGTTGGCCGGATGACCAAGAGTCGTCGCGGCAAGATCTACATCAAAGACGAAGGCTGGGGCCCCGACGCCGGCTCAATTAAGTATGGCTACCGAGTCCCCTTTGGCGGAATTCACGTCTTCATTGGCCGGATTGGTGAGCCGGGCCCTGAGCCGGACAGCGGCACCGACCTCATTGAGACGGCTCAGCGTGCGAAACCCGCCCGAGCTCAACCCATCATGAAGCGTGCCTTTGTGGGTTGCATCCATGGAGGTGAACTTCCTGAAGGATATGAAGGTGATGGTGAGCCGGCCGTCCTCTCTGACGGTGATTCATTCGCCGGCTCAAAAGATTCGCTATATCAAGTTCAAGATGGTGTGCTTGGGGGCTGTTCCGATGGCAGCACTATTCCGGACCTCTCAGAGTCGCCAAACTGGGCAGGAGTCTTCATGGCCGGTACTCAGCCCGGCCAAAACTCTACGGCCTCAGCGGCGATAACGTCCGGGTTAGGAGCAGCTGGGGCAGGAGGCCCCGTACGCTCACCGGCTCAGGTGCTGATGGATCTCATGGATAAGCTTACGGCTTTGTTAACTGTTATAGTCATCCCTGCGAACTAATCTGAGCATGAGGCAGAGGTGGCACAGGTTCGCGACGAGATCGCCCGGGTCAAGGAAACCTTAGCAGCTAAGGACGCTAGATTAGCAGCAGAGCGGGCGGCTTTGGACGTACGAGCGCAGCAACTTCAGGCAGAGGCCTTGCAGCTCACGTTGAGCTTAAACGCATCAGAAAACTCAGTCCCGTTTACCTCAGAATTATGATCCTTGGAATCTCTTTGCTACACCTGGGGCCGGCCCAAGTAACCCGCCAGGTGCGAATCAGCTTATTACATCCGGAGCGGGAGGTCCAGTCCAGCCTCAGGGGATGGCACCTCCTCACGGCAATATGTCACCGCCCAATTATATACCAATACCATAGGGTCACTTCTCCAACCCCATGGAGAACTTAATCGCAGGATTGCGCAATCATGAAAGCTTTCAAGAATTCTAATACGTTTGATGGCAATCAAGGTCCAGGCGGCGGCTCAGGAGCCGGCGGCTTTCATGGCCCGACGGTGGTTCAGGATCCGGTTTTCAGGGAAACCAGGGTAGTTATAACCAACAGCAGTCTGGTCAAGGAGGTCAGCAGCAGCAGCACTCGGGTTATCAGAGCCATCCAAAACAGTTAAACAGTGGGCAGTATCACGTGTTCACCACAAGTTTGTGTAAACGTGATCAGAAAGTTCATAAGAGGGCTGTGAATTCTGTTGAACCGGCAATCCCTCGTTACTTGAGGTGGTCGGAACAGCCTATTGTCTGGAGCAAGGAGGATCACCCTCCCCAGGTTGATAATCCGGGTCAACTGGCCCTAGTGGTGGCACCGCAAGTTGGTGGTTATAAATTTACTAAGGTACTCATGGATGGAGGTAGCAGCATCAACATCCTCTATTACGAGACCTTTCGGTGCATGGGCTTAACTAACAAGAATTTAAAGACTTCCAACACCGTCTTCCATGGAGTGGTGCCCGGTAAGTCGGCGTATCCTATGGGGAAGATTGAGCTAGAGGTGGCCTTCGGAGACGAGCATGATTCTAGGGCGGAAAAGTTAACTTTTGAGGTGGTCAAAATCAAGAGTCCATATCACGCTTTGTTCGGGCGGCCGGCCTATGCCAAATTCATGGCACGGCCGTGTTATGTCTATCTACAGCTCAAGATGCCGGGTTACAAGGGCACCATCACTGTGCATGGAAGCCGAAAGGTGGCCTTGGAGTGTGAAGAAGGCAATGCGGCTTACGCCGAGTCTGTCTGTGCAGCAGAGGAGCTCAAATTTTATCAAGATAATGTTGACCCGGCAGATATGACTTCTCTCAAGAAGCCGACTACAGAGCAGGACCCGGCCATGAAGTTTAAATCGGCTGCAGAGACTAAGCTTGTTGATTTCACTTCGGGTGATTCATCTGAGCAATTCAGCATCAGTGCCAACTTGGATCCTAAATAGGAAAGCGCGCTCATCGAGTTCATCCGTGAGAACCAGGACATCTTTGCATGGAAACCTTCTGACATGCCGGGTGTACCGAGAGAACTCGCTGAGCACACTCTTAATATTGATCCGAAGTATAAGCCGGTCAGGCAGTTTCTGGGACGATTCAATGAAGAGCGACGAAAAGCTATAGGAGAAGAGGTCGCCCGGCTCTTGGCGGCTGGGTTTATTGTTGAAGTTTTTCACCCGGAGTGGTTGGCTAACCCGGTGCTTGTACTCAAGAAAAACGGCACCTAGCGGATGTGTGTGGATTACACGGACCTAAATAAGGCTTGTCCGGCTGATCCTTTTGCTCTCCCCCGTATTGATCAAATCATTGATGCTACGGCAGGTTGTGCACGTTTGAGCTTTCTGGATGCTTATTCTGGCTATCAGCAGATCAAGATGGCAGTTAAGGACCAGGAGAAGATGGCTTTCATCACCCCGTTTGGAGCCTTCTGCTATGTGTCTATGCCGTTTGGACTCAAGAGTGCCCAGGCAACTTATCAATGGTGTGTGCAGAATTGTCTTCACAATCAGATTGGGCGCAATGTTCATGCTTATGTGGATGACATAGTAGTGAAATCCAGAGAGGCGGAAACCTTGATATCTGATCTCAGAGAAACCTTTGACAATCTCCGGGTTTAGAAAATGATGCTTAACCTGGAGAAGTGTGTATTTGGTGTGCCTGTAGGCAAGCTTTTGGGATTCTTGGTCTCAAACAGGGGCATCGAGGCTAATCCGGAGAAGATTAAGGCAATCACTTCTTTGGCTAAACCGGCATGTATTAATGATGTTCAGCGATTGCCGGGTCGTGTTGCCGCTTTAAGTCGGTTCATAAGCCGGTTAGGTGAGAAGGCCCTACCGTTGTACCAATTGATGAAAAAGGCAGACACCTTTGTCTGGAGTGATGCTGCTAATGCTGCTTTTGAGGATTTGAAGAGGCAGTTATCTAAGCCGCCAGTTCTTGCGGCTACCATTGACAAAGAGCCTTTGCTGTTATATGTGGCTGCTAATTCACGAGCCGTCAGGGTGGCAATTGTGGTAGAGCGCAAGGAGGCTGGTAAGGAACATCTGGTTCAACGGCCGGTTTATTATGTCAGTGAGGTACTCATCGAGTCAAAACAAAGATATCCTCATTGGCAGAAACTTGTTTACGGGGTGTTCATGGCAAGCCGGAAGCTGAAGCAATACTTCCAAGGTCACCCTATCACTGTGGTAAGTTCTGCCCCCTTGGGAGACATTATTCAGAACAGAGAGGCTACAAGACGAGTCGCCAAATGGGCCATCGAGCTCGAGCCTCATGGTTTGAAGTACGTACCGCGCACTGCCATTAAGTCTCAAGCCTTGGTGGATTTCATCAACGACTGGACATAGCTACAGGCACCTGAGGAGAAGCCCGATAACACTTATTGGATTATTCACTTTGATGGGTCCAGACAGTTGGAAGGCTCGGGGGCTGGAGTTGTATTAACTTCCCCTCGAGGTGACAAATTTTGTTATGTGCTCCGGCTTATGTTTCCTTGCACTAACAATGCAGCTGAGTATGAGGCCCTGCTCCATGGTCTCCGGATGGCCAAAGAGATGAACTTGAGCCGGGTAAGATGCTTACGAGACTCAGACCTTGTAGCTCAACAAGTGTCAGGCAAGTGGGACTCTAAAGATCCCCTCATGGCGGCTTACCGTCGTGAAGTCAATGCTGTGGCTGGATATTTCAAGGGTTACGTAGTGGAACACATTGATCGAAGGAAGAATGAGGCGACGGATGCCTTAAGCTGACTGGGGTCTCAGCGTAAGCCGGTGCCGCCTAACACCTTTCTTGATGTTTTGCATAATCCTTCTTTTAAGTTACCTACAGAAGAAGATCTGGCAATACCAGACCTAGAGGCACAGCTGGTGGCGGCTCTCCACGTTACCCCGGATTGGACAGTGCCTTATTTGGCTTAAATGACCCAGGGAGAGTTGCCTGAAGACGAGACCTTGGCAAGACAAATCGTCCGGCGGTCCAAGTCCATGACAATTGTCAATAGCGAGTTACATCATTACAGCGTCACTGGAGCGATCCAACATTGCGTGTCACCTCCAGAGGGTCAGGAGATCCTTCGTGAAATTCATGAAGGTGATTGTGGTCATCACGCCGGCTCAAAATCTCTTGTGGCCAAAGCTTTCCGTCATGGGTTTTATTGGCTGACGGCTCATGCTGATGCGGAAGACCTGGTCAGTAAATGTGACGGATGTCAGAAATTCTCACGACGAGCCCATGTGCCGGCTCAAGAATTGAGGATGATTCCAATTACCTGTCCATTTGCAGTCTGGGGGCTCGATATGGTCGGGCATTTCAAAAGATCTAAGGATAAAAAGACTCACCTCTTGGTGGCGGTTGACAAGTTCACAAAGTGGGTGGAGGCGGAGCCAGTCAGTAAGTGTGATGCAGCCACAGCAGTCCAGTTTATGAAAAAGGTGATTTTTCGCTTTGGTTTTCCACACAGCATCATAACTGATAATGGTACTAACCTTTCCAAAGGAGCTATGGAAGAGTTCTGTCAATGAGAGCATATCCGGCTTGATGTTTCAGCTGTAGCTCACCCTCAATCAAATAGTCGAGCAGAACAAGCCAATCAAGAAATCTTGAAGGGTATCAAGCCCCGGCTCTTGGTCCCTTTACAGCAGACGCCGGGTTGTTGGGTGGAGGAGTTACCTTCTGTTCTCTGGAGCATCAATACTACACCTAACAGATCTACGAGTTACACACACCTTTCTTTATGGTGTCTGGAGCAGAGGCGGTCCTGCCAAGTGACATCCGTCACGATTCACCCCGTGTAGCGGCTTATGTTGAGGAAGACAATGCAAAAGCTCGGCAAGATGCACTTGACCTGTTGGATGAAGAGCGAGACTTGGCAATAGCCCGCTCGGCGATTTACCAGCAAGACCTACGCTGCTACCACAGCCGCTGGGTTAAGTCCAGAACCTTTCAGGAAGGCGACTTAGTGCTCCGACTCATCCAGGATCAATCTAACATGCACAAGCTATCCCCTCCTTGGGAAGGACCCTTTGTGGTCAGCCAGAATCTGAACAATGGATCATACTACCTTATCGACGTTCGGGAACACAAAGACTCACGTAAGTCGGAGGAGGAGACCCGTCGTCCGTGGAATATCGCTCATCTTCGGCCTTATTATACTTGAGCCGTCGGCTCTAATGTGTATATACTTATACTATGTATATTATATAAAGCAATAAAGCAGGACCTCTGTCCTTTTTTCCACTCCCAAAAAGGTTTATGTGTTTTCCTTGTCAGGTGGTGGAGATGACCAAGGAGAAGCGGATCATATCTGAATCCGGCTTTCCTTTGGTCCGGCTTATGATCATATCTGAATCTAGCCGTGATCACTTGGGGGCTTCCTGTTCAAACATAGGTCGCATTCGAACCAAAGAGAACATAGCTGTCGATACCCACTTGATCGACATACTGCCAAACCCACTTGGGGGCTTCTTAATCATATCTGAATCATAGCTTAACTCCTTTTGGGTCTGACGTGGATCGTATTCGAATCAGTGTCATTAAACAACTCTTATGGTCACTTGGGGGCTTCCTGTTCAAACATAGGTCGTATTCGAACCAAAGAGAACATAGCTGTCGATACCCACTTGATCGGCATCGCCACAGCCACTGGGGGCTAACAGATCGTCCGAATCTTAGCTCAACCCCTTTGGAACGGGTCACTGATTGTATTCGAATCAGAAACCCTTGAATTTTGTTCATCATATTTTACAAGTGCCAACATTAGATATCTTGTGACCCTCTTGAAGGTACAATGGAATACATTACAATCTTCCAGAATTAATATTAGTTACCTTAGGTTGTTAAGAACCAGGTGAACTTGTATGTGCCAATTTTCAGGAGTTAAGTTTACCCTCAGGGGTTGGTTCATATAAACCGGAAAAACAGCTGTAAGCACTACAGAGCAATGCAAGGTATTTCTGCAAAGGGCATAACAGATTCATATAAAGTATATAGTGACGGCGGCTTATGCAAGTACTAAAGGCCATAAGCATACACAAAGGCATAGCAAAACTCAAGGTATTTTTTACTCTATTACAAGACTCTCCGAGTCTGAATGATGCGGCATTGTTTTCTACAACTACATGAGCAGGTGGCGCCTGATAATCTACTCTTGGGGTTGATCTGAAGCCTCTGGGTTATCCTTCTCCGCCTCTCCGCCGGCTGCTTTTTCCTGGAAGGATGATGAGGCCCAGTCAATGCCACTCAAGGCCTCAAACTCAGCTTCATCATCTATTAAACTGGTTGGGTCGACTTCAGGAGCAAAGGTGTGCTTACGGGTTGGAGGGATCAAGCTGACGTCGTCGTAATGCGGCATGGGGATTCTCCGATTCTCCTTATCATAACCCGGCTAACACTTGGAGAGGTCAGTGTCGTTCCCCAATAAGAGTAGCCACCGGACGTATATCTTTCACACAGGCGGTGAAATCTTTATCATTAAACACGGTGCCATCTTCCTTTAAACTTGGATACCCAAGAGCAATATCAGCAGGGTCTAGTTCTGGAAGCCACGCCTTGGCCCGGCTCAATGCGGCTATAGCTCTGGCTCTTGCAGATGCTCGTCTTAACTCTTGGATCCGCTGAGGTAGCACAGCAAGCCGCTTCAGCACATCTTGCAGGAGATAGGGAACATCATTTGATAAAGACGCAATGGCCAGGGCACGTTGTGACCCGGTGTAGAGCTGTTCCACCAGAGTATAAACCGCCTTCAGCTTGATCACCATGTTCTGCTTGAGATTTGTGCTCCTGGGGCATGCGTTATTAAGCATAAGGTGAGTCAGAGGAAACAACCGAAAAGGTCATTCAAGGAGTTTTGCAGTGTTTAAGATTTGAGTAAGTCACTCACCAAAGATTGCTAAGACCATTCGAGATATCTGGCGCTTTAGGTCGGATAGTTCGGCCATTGTTTCCGCCAGCGATGCCTCTGCTGTCTCGGCCCGGGTCACCAGTGCGGCCTTTTCATCAGCCCAAATTTTCTTCTCCGATTCAAAATTTTGCTTCAGCTTCTCTTGTTCAGAGACGCTGAATTCAAAATTGGAGTTAGCCATTTGAGTTTCAGTCTCCTGGGCTGCCACGCGGTTCTTCAGGTCAACAATTTCCGATTCAAATTGACTTATCATGACCTGCATTGCACCAGATAACACTCAAGATTCCGGTAAATAGTGTTAAGTCCCAAGCACTTTGCAAGCAAAGGTATTTGGCACTTGGGGGCTAATGAATCCTGAAGAATTTTCAATTACTACTCCGGTTCATGGAAATTAAAGTCCCAAACACTTTACAAGCAAAGATGTTTAGCACTTGGGGGCTAATGTGTATCGCAAGTGTTACCGGGTTAAAAGTCTTTTTACTAAGCCGGATAAGCAGTGCTAGGCAATTTTCAAAAGTCTACAGCATATTTACTTATAAGCAATAGACTTGGGGGTGGTACAGTAAGTATGGTTAAAGAAAGCTAGCATAAGTCATACCTCAGATTTCTGCTGTATCTGCTTCACCATGTCAATTTCCAGGTCACGGCTGCTATGTACTTGATTGATATAGCCGGAGACGATCTCTCCGATACTCAAATGAGTATAGTCAGTGACGTCCAGCTTGGCCTTTCGGCGATCTACCAACTCTTCTTTAGAGCACCTAGCAAGTACAGATGGCTGTGCTGGTTCAACAAACTGAGTTTTGAGGATCTCAACTTCCGGATCACTTGCTTTGGCGGAGCCAGGAGCCTCCGGGTTACCAGACTTGTTGAAGATTTGCTCAGTAGGCGGGTTAGAGGAAGATATAGGAGCGTCATGAGATGTTTGAGGCGGCGGCACCTGAGCAGGGGCATCAGGAGTAGCTGGGCCCAGCTCTGGGTCAGTCACAACCGGCTCTTGGGGCGGCTTATTCTTTTTTGCCCTTTTGCTGGGCTTTACTTGCACACTGCGGGAAAAGTAGACAGGTTAAATACGAAAAGTATGAGTAAAATAAAGGCATAAGGTACAACAAGTTTATATTACCCGGGAGCAGTTTTGAAGGCTGGCATGTTGGACTGTATAGACTCACCGGAGGAAGGTGAAATATCATGATAATTGGAGTCAGAAGAATTGAGAGGATAACAAATGAAACCCGCCAAAGTAAAAAGAAGGTGTGAATCGGAGGTAACCTCAGCCTGGCGTTTCCTGGTTACATCAGGTAAGCCAGAGGAGAGTTCCGCGTCTTTGTTGGTCCGGGTCTGCCTCCGACTCTCATAAATCTGTCGCTTCAAAAGAAAGTCAGGATCTTGGTAAGCCAAAGGATGTGAAAATCTTACTTTCCGGGTTACTCTTCAAATTTTTGACGCGGCTGAAGCTCGGAGTCGGAGGAGATTATAATTACCTCTTCCTCGACGGGTTGGCTGTTGCCCGTGTCTTCCTGAAAGAAGGTTAGTATCAGTAAGGTAGTGATAAAGGAGAAAGGGAAATTCAAAGGTTACCTCTTCCTCATTATCATCAGTATCATTAAGATGAAACAGCTCAGAGGCACTTGGCTTCCTCTTCCTTGAGGTGGTGGGCTTGGTGGTTTTCTTTTCGGCTCTCTTGGCTGCCCTGGCTTTCTTGGCTGCCTCATGATCATATTGGGTTTTCCAGAAGTTATCATTTGCCTGTAAAAGGTTATAACGGGTTATGTGTAAGAATACAGCCTAACATGATAAAAAAAAGAGAGAGATAATAATAACCCGACGGCTGGAAACTTACTGCAGGGGCCGGGTTCTTCTGGCAAAAAGGTAGTAAGCCGAAGGCGTTACTATTCATTGTGCCCTCCTTCAACAAGGACTGAGTTGTAGCTTCCACTATGTCATCTGGTAAGTCGTCAGGGCTATGACGCTGAGGGTCATCTTTCTCGCTTGAATAATTACACATTAAGCCAGGGCGGCGGCTTAACGGAATTATTCTCCAAGCAACCCAGACTCGGACCAGGTCAATGCCATCTAAGCCGTTCCCTAAAAGAGCTTTTATCTTCTTGATTTTGGGGTGAGTGGCAGATGTTCAGTAGCTGTCAACTTATCAGCAGTGGGTGAGTAGGTTCAAGGCGCAATGCACGGAAGCTGGGCAGCGGGTTTTCACCAGCCAGAGAAGTGTCCTGGCAGTAGAACCACGTTTGGTTCCAGTCCTTTGGAGGACTCGGCAGTTCAGCATAAGGGAAAGGGCAGTCTCTTCGTCGCTGAGTCGAGATGCCACCAAGTTCTAGACTGGGTCCGTTGGCGCGTTCATTCTGCCGGTTCAAATAGAACAACTCCCTGAACAAAAGTAGGCTGGGTTCTTCTCCAAGGTAGACCTCACAGAAAACTTGAAAGTTGCAGATATTTGACACTGAATTGGGCCCGATGTCTTGAGGTCTTAAGTCAAAGAAGTGCAAAACGTCTCTAAAGAATTTTGAACCGGGAGGAGCAAATCCCCGGCTCATGTGATCGGTGAAAATGATCACCTCCCCTTCCTTGGGTTGAGGTTTCTCTTCAGACGGGTCAGGAGCGCGATAAGACATAGCATCCTTCTTGGGCAGACGGCCAGACTTTACAAACTCGGACAGTTTGCTCTCCGTAACAATGGATGGGACCCAGTTGCAGGTAATCGGAGGCTTAATAGTTTTGGGTGCCATTGGGTAAGTTGAAGCCTACAACAAGATAAAGGAAATTTTCCGGTTCATTATAACCCGGAGAATAAGCATTATTGGGTTATCTGAGATGGCGGCTTAAGAAGGGGCCTAATGACATACAGGTAACTATGTGATAATGATTAGCAGCTGCAGGTACTAAAGATGATTAAGGTTTTCTTAAGTCACCATAAGCAAGCGGTGCTGACAAACCGGCATTATTTTAAACCGGTCACATGAATTATTATGGCTAAAGCAGAGTCAACAGATGCGGTTTTTTGGTTAAGTGTGGGACAAACAGGTTTCACAAGTTGCAATCATTATTTTGGATCAAACGAGGTTCTGGGAAAGAAAATATTTCTAGACCTAAAAACAGTACAGAGAAGTTCATATACTCGCGGAGGATTTCCAAAACAAGGGAAATGAGATCTGTTCTTATACAGGATAAGCACGAATATTTTCCGCAGCAGTTCTATGTTTTTTTTATAATCTAAACAAAGGCATTAGAGGTGAAATTAATGGAGGTCTGCGTCGGGCGGTGATGAACACCGACGAACTCAAGACGATTTCAAGACAGATCTGAGAAAGGGGAAAAGAGGAACTCACAGATGCGGAAGAGCTATGGAGGGTCGCCGTCGTTTTCTGGTCGGAATCAGGGTGATGCAATGGCTTGAGTCGGTGAAGACGAGGAGTTCGACGGCGGCGGCGGCGGAGCTTGAGCAGCAAAGGAAGAAGTGTGAGGAGGAAGACAACTGAGGGAAATGGAGAAGGCCCAGGTCGCATCTATTTATAAGGAGGGGCCAACCAAGACGGCGCAAAAAAAGAGGAGACCAAAGCATCATTATCGAGCGGCCCCGACGCCTCGATTCACGGGATGGTCAGTAAAGGCAAAGATTCGTTGGAGGATATGATGGATTAAAATATGAATTTTATTGAAGATGACGTCACAGAGATTTGACCCCGATCCAGATGATGACGTTACAGCGGGTTAGAATTTCCGCGCAAAACAGAAGACTAAGGGCTAGTTTATAAGGTTTTTAAAGATTGACATCAACCGGTTCAAATCAATCTGGGGCCTAATGTTGGGGATGTAATTATGTACGTAAGCCGCCCAGGAGGGGCCGGGTTATGCAAAGAGAAGCCCATCTGAAGCCTAAGACCAAGAGGTGAAGATGGTGGTTCAGTAAAGGGTCTAAAGGCCCACAGACGATTTAGGGCCCATGGTGATAAACCGCCATGAGGGTGCGACTTGTATTGTAAGGTAGAAATAACTAGTCACCGAGCCGGACACTGTTTATGAGCCGGCCAGGACTCTGTAAGCCGTCGGGCGTCGACCCGTGTATATAAGGGGACGACCCGCTGGCGGCTTAGGGACAGAAGAAACAAGAGATCGAGAACCGGGCATAGCGTATCTCGCTCCCTGGTCATCAAAACCTCAAGCAATTCCAACCCAACTAGACGTAGGCCTTCCTTCACCGTAAGGGGCTGAACTAGTACAACCCTCGTGTGTCCTTTGTCCCAATTAACCCCTTTAAGCTTCCTAGTTGCGATGGCTCCACGATCAAGTCCTTGCAAGAGGACATCTGCCGTGACAATTCCACGACACTTTGTCCCGTGTCCGGATGGGACTCTACTTGGCGTGGAAGGCAAGCTAGGCAATACGGATATGTATATCTCCTCCTTTGTAACTGACCTTGTGAAACCCTAGCCCCCTCCGGTGTCTATATAAACCGGAGGGTTTTAGTCCGTAGGACAACAGACAATCATACCATAGGCTAGCTTATAGGGTTTAGCCTATTTGATCTCGCGGTAGATTAACTCTTGTAATACTCATATCATCAAGAACAATCAAGCAGGACGTAGGGTATTACCTCCATCAAGAGGGCCTGAACCTGGGTAAACATCGTGTCCCCTGCCTCCTGTTACCATCCGCCTTAGACGCACAGTTCGGGACCCCCTACCCGAGATCCGCCGGTTTTGACACCGACGTTGGTGCTTTCATTGAGAGTTCCACTGTGTCGTCATCATAAGGAGGATGGCTCGCCTCTTTGTCAAGGACAACATCATCTCTGGGGGAGCCCTGGCTGTAGGCCAAACTCTCCGACTAGGCGGCTTCGTCATGACCGCCCGCTTGGCCGCTGAGCCTATGATGACCTATCGGGTCATCGAAAATAGCCTCCACATCGGCTCGAAATTTTCCGACCTGATGGATCCAATGGAGCTCTCCTCTTTGAACGAGCTCTTGGATCGCATTGCCGCTCTGGGAGTCACTACGGACTACGATCGGATCAGGCTTAAACCCGACCAAAGCGAGATTAGCTCTACGCCAGTCACCCATCAAATAGCGGTGGTGGAGGAGCAATGCGGCGATTCTCCCTCTATCCTGAGGACGAACTATGTCTGTATTCCCGAGCTCTCCGAACAGGATACTCGGTCACGGGAGGACACCGCCCTAACCCTGAATCCAGAATCAGGTCGCATACCGAACCCACAGGGCAACATCCCGGAGCCCAAACTTCCAAGATCGGAAACTCCCCTGCCCCGGGATCATAGATTGGGTCAAGGTCTGGACTTAAATCCACCCACCCACCTAGATACAAACAATCTTTCCCACATTAGGCAAGCGCCCCAAGAGACAGTACATCACTGTTGGGCCAAATTCCTCCTTGTAATGAACAAGGTCAAGGACTGTCGCGAGGAAAATGCAATTTCGTTCTTTTGGAACAATTGCACGGACAAGGGAGTCCTCAATGCCATAAGTCGCCGTGACGTAGCAAACTTCACTGACCTGGCGGCCATAGTACGGAAATACTGTGCGATGGAAAGTGCCTGGAAAACCCACACACAATTTTGGGATAATCCGGCTCTAACAAAACCCCCAGTCCGAACTAAAAGGGTGCACTCTCATAAGTCGCCCGACTCAATTACAAAGAAGCAAAAGCCCACTACAGGGCGTGGAACCGTATTGGAGGGATGGCTTAACGGGCCCTGCAAAATCCATAGTACACGTGATACCATATCAACACATAGCCTTAGAGCATGTTGGGTACTCCGGCAGGTGGCCAAAAGCGGTGAGGATCTTCTCACCCAAAATACCTCAGAGCACCTTCCCACGGATAACAATACAGTATTAACGGTCTTTGAGACCTTCGCCTCAAATAATAGGCACAAGCGAGCACTCCGCAGCCTTGCCGAAGTCTGCCACGTGGCAGCAATAAATCCATGGAGCGACACGGCTATCACCTTCAATGCCAGTGACGAACCTAAATTACGAACAGCCCAAGCACCAGCCGCTTTGGTCCTCGGTCCAATTGTGGACGGCTTTCGGCTCACTAAGGTGCTCATGGACGGCGGCAGCGGATTAAACCTCATTTATGAGGAAACTCTCCAAAAAATGGAAATAGACAGCAACCGTATTGAGCAAAGCAGTACGACCTTCCGAGGAATCATCCCTAGTCGGGAGGTACGTTGCGCTGGGAAAATCACACTTGATGTGGTATTCGGCACTCCGGAGAATTACAGGTCCGAAGAAATTACATTCCAAGTGGCCTCGTTCAGTAGCGGATACCACACCCTTCTAGGGCGGGAGGCATTCATGATTTTTCAAGCCATACCCCATTACGGGTATATGATGCTCAAAATGCCCGGACCCAAGGGAATTATCACTCTAGTTAGTGATCCGGACATAGCACTCCACGCCGAGAACAAAATAGCCGCACTAGCCCTCGAGGCATTATCCGAAGCCCTTGTGGCGGAGGAGTTAACCGCTCTGCGCTCCACGGTGGACAGGGACGACGTGATACTAGACAAAAGATCCAAGTCCACCTCCTTTAAACCAACGGACGAAATAGTTAAATTCCATGTCCATCCAACGGACCCTACAAAAACAGCATCCATCGGGGCACAGTTAGACCCCGCTGTAGACGCCGCACTACGGGAGTTTCTGTGCAAGAATTGGGATATATTCGCCTGGCATCCTTCAGACATGCCAGGAATCCCACGCAGATTGGCCGAGCATAGACTTAATATTCTAAAAGGATTCAAGTCGGTCAAGCAGACTCTTCGGCGTTTCTCTGAACCTAAGCGACAAGCCATGGGAGAGGAGCTGGCCAAGCTACTGGAAGCCGGATTCATTAAAGAAATAAAACATCCGGATTGGCTAGCAAACCTGGTGATGGTACCAAAGAAGGATAAATCCTGGCGCCTATGTGTCGACTTCAAAGACCTTAATAAGGCTTGCCCAAAGGATCCCTTCCCACTCCCTCACATCGATCAAATCATCGACGCTACCGCAGGACACGAATCATTGTGCTTCCTCGACGCATACTCCGGTTACCACCAGATTAAGATGGTAGATTCTAATCAAGCCGCAACGGCATTCATCACGCCATACGGCCCCTTCTGTTTTAACACAATGCCCTTTGGGCTCAAAAACGCCGGCGCAACATATCAGCGCATGATCCAGACATGTCTGGAAAAGTAGATCGGTAAGACTATGGAGGCATATTCATGAGGACATCAATACCATTGTTACACCCACAGCCCCTGCTGCTATACATACTGGACCAATTACTAGAGCTCGCGCACGCCAATTGAATTATCAGGTACTTTCGTTTCTTGGTAACTATTCTAATGTTCATGAGAATATGATGCTGCCTAAATTGGATACATTTGTCTTGCTTACAAATGAAGGGCCTAGCTTGGACCAGAAAGATGAACCTTGGAACAAGTTCAAGCGTGGAGATGATGGCATGCGTAAGGGGATCCAGAACGGAGTTACAAGTGATGATTTCAGGACTTTGAAGCCACCATAAGGAGTGCATGAAGCCTTGGACGAAATATACAAGATGCCACTTCATAAATTTCGTCAAGAGGCTATTTTAGGTGCTGCGTCACCTTATTATTGGGCCAGGCCCATGTATTTTCGAAATACTTAAGTATAGACTGTTTTTAGAGTCCGTATGTGTGGGGAAACAAGAGTTAGGGTTGGTTTCGGACCCCTCCTCCAAGGGCCACGAAATTCCCCCCTCTTCCTCCATATATACAGCCCTTAGGGCGTCGTTTAGACTTTGAATTTTGTTTAGATTAAAAGTTCGCCATAGCTGCAACTTCGCGTACTTCGTTTGTGTCCAACGACCAGACCAAGACGTCACAGAACCCCACCTTGATCAATAAAACTTTCATCTTATATTCGCAATATCCAAATTGCTATCTCAGTTTCTTGCTTGCTCTTCGTTTGCTCGCAGGAAACAGGCCCTCATGGTCAGGTTGATCGTGCTCCGGCGTGGTCAATAACCCCTCGGAGTTGGTTTAGCGATTGCTAAGGCGCGACGTCCTCGCACGTTCGTAGTCGGATCGTCAAAGTCGACTTCCTCTAAAACGATAGCCACCATCTCATCGAAAGACGGGACACCTTTGCCTCTATCAAGTGGTATCAGATTTCCAGGTTGCTCGGTGAGATTTTACAGTTTTTCGTAGTTTAGGTCGAGTCTGTTCTTCATACCTATAGTCCATGAAAAAGCCAAAAAAATTAGGGTTAGGTCATCATATCCGAACCAATCTGAGCCTTTGCATAGTCTTTTTAGAGTTTTGCTTTGTTGAATTTGCGGTTGCATCGACGTGTCGAGTTGCTGGTCTTAGCGTCTAGTCCCTTAGAGTTTCAAGTTCTGTTCACAGGTTGTCACGCCGCTGCCGCACCATCGTCATCATCATTACCATATACCACCACCCCACCATATACATCACCGCTGCCATATACATCCACCAATCCGAGTCCACATATACCATCGCCATATACCACCACCAATCCGAGTCTAGATATACCATCGCCATATACTACCACCAATCCGAGTCTAGATATACCACCAGTCCGAGTTCCACCAGATTCATCTCCGCCACCAGTCCAAGTCCAGTATTTGTTGCTTTGTTTTCGAGTTCCAGATCACGCCATACTTTGAGTCGTGACAGAGTAGGACTCCCGAGATTCCGTGCTA